>NC_134408.1:5588782-6188782 GCF_038048845.1 Mixophyes fleayi | reverse complement strand
GCAGAAGCAGGATTTCTAGAGGGGAGGCTCCAAATGTTAGAACAAAGCAAAGACATGTCCCCTGCTACCCACCAGCTTTACTCACACATGCCCCCTGCCCCCTGCCCACCAGCTATTCTTACACATGCCACCTGTACCCATCAGCTTTTATCACACATGCCACATCTATTCCACTAGCTTTTCTCTCATATGCGCCCCTGCCGTAGATGCCCTAGCCAGCTTTTTTCACACATGTCCCTCTGCCCATAATATTTTAATAAATACCCTGCTTAATGCCACCTCCCCACTATATTTTCTAGCACCTCTCCTCCTATTTTCTCTAGCCCCCTCACATAGTGTTTCCTCCAGCTACTTCTCCCCCACTGTCTCCAGCCCTTTCTGCCCCCCATTTTCTCCAGCCACCTCTCCCCCATTTTCTCTAGCCCCCTCCCATCCTGTGTTCTCCAGTCACCTCCCCCCCATTTTCTCCAGCCCCATCTTCCCCCATATTCTATAGCACCCTCTTAACATTTTCTGTAGCCCCCTCTGCCCCTCCATTTTCTCCATCCCCCTATTCACATTTTCTCTAGACCCCTCTCCACGTTTTTTGTAGCCCCCCCCCTCTGCCCCCTCATTTTCTTCAGCCCCTCTCAAAGTTATCTGTAATCCACCTATTTTCTCCAGCCGCCTTGCAAAATTTTCTCTGGCCCCCTCTTTTCTCTAGCTCCTTCTCCACTATTCCTATATTCCCTCTGCCCCCCCTCCATTTTCTTTAGCCCCTCTCCTTTCATTTTCAGTATATTTTCAAAATTATCTGTTCCTTTTTTCTCATCTACTCCACTTCCTGCTTCTTGTCTTATTTCTTGGAGCCTCTTGGCTGCTCTCCAGTGACATCGTTGTGACGTCATGACGCTGTCAGGACCCGGCGCCAGAGGGATGCGAAGAGGTGGTTCTGTCTTATAGTGGTTTTTTTTTTCAAATTTAAATCAAGCCTAAGAGTAACTGCTTTTATTGCTATAAAAACAAATGATAAATGACCTATTTTTAACTTATTAATATTTTGTGAAGACCAATTTAAAAGGAATGACAGAGAGTCTCCCATTACACGTCATTCTGAGTGAAAACAGGTGATACTGACAGGAAAACAGTGAATGTTCGAGAGGTGTGATGGAGGAAGCAGCAACTCACAGAGAGGAGAGGATGGGGGGGGAGGGGTGATGACTCCCAATACAGAGAGATGATCCTGACATAGTGATAAATAGATGAGACATATAATGGCAGAATATGGACTGCATATTGTATTACAGAATATATATTCCTAAACTGTTGTCCTTTTACTACAACATTTGGACATTAATGTCTTCCAGGGTGACTCCGGGGGACCTCTGGTATGTAAAGTGCAGGGTGTCTGGTATGAAGCTGGCATTGTGAGTTGGGCAGTAGGTTGTGCCCTTCCATACCGTCCGGTTGTTTTCACCCTTGTGTCAGCCTATGAGTCATGGATCCAGGGCTACGTGCCAGAGCTGAAGTTTAACAATCTAGTAAATATCCCCAAGCCAGCAATAGATTGTGAGAAGACCATTTGGAATAATACATCTACAGGTGAGGAGACACAGACTTCATTTTTAATAAACCTATTGAGTGGAAACTATGTTATTATAACTTTTGTTTTAATATATTAAGCTGTGATAATAAAATGTTGCTTTATATTTAGATTGCTTTATTATTATTATTATTATTATAATTATTATTATTGTGAATACTTTACATTTGTATGTTGTAATATTGCCTTATGATTAGGTGATATTGGTCTTATTATTAAATTAAATATAACAACATATTATAGTATGGTCTCCATTGTAGAACATACATCATCCAGAAAGTGTCAGAGATAACAATATATTTTTCAGGTTGTTTATAAAGTGTCTTTACCAGACCTTCCCTGCTTTTTCCATTACTTCTTTATCTTAATTACTACAGTCTATGATTACACAGCACGCATTACACCCCAGAATCTCCTTATTTTTCAAGGTTAACTGCCCATCTATATTACAAAAGTGACATAAAAAAATGTAAAATAGCATGTTAAAGAAATCCTTATAATTGGAGGGTAGCGATTTCACTATGTCACATGACTGATTGTGAAAGTGTTCCACGATGAAATGCATAGTTGCCAGCGAAATATAACACCTCTGGAGTAGACTTGTTCTTCATACTGTACGGGATTGCCCGAAACTAACCCAGTTTTGTCGGGAAGTGAAATCTCTGATAGAGTCCATTACTGAGACTAAATTTCCTCTTGCACCCATTTTTTTTCACCTACCCCTGGGATTCTCCTCGGCTACTAAACACCAGAATAAATTGGCTCACCACGTTATACCTGCTGCCTCCTGCCAAATTGCAGCCGATTGGAAAGACATTCCCCCCCCCCCCCTTTCTTCCCATTGTACTTATCAGAATCTAGCAAGACCACTGCATGGAATTCATGACCAGAATTATTAACAACTCCTCTAAAACCGTGAACAAGGTGCGGGATCCCTGGTTGTCCTACCTTCAATATCGCTCTCCCTTAAATTAGCTCACACAATTCCCTTCCTCCCCCCGTCCTTTTCCTTATCCTCCCTTCACTCCCAGAGCGGTTCCTGCCTCACCGCCCTCTTTCCCCTCCTTTATTTCTTCCCTCTTTTCACTTCTCTCTTTCGCTCCTTTTTTCTTCTCTTTCTATTTGACTTCAATCCTGTCTTCATCCTTCGCTCTTTTTTCTCATTTTCATTTCTACTTAAAACATGAAAAACTCCGGTCATTCTGTTTAAATTCCCACGTTTACCCTGAATACTATATGCTCCACAAAGTATTTTCTTCCAGCAAAACAGGAACATGCTCATTCTTTGCTGAAATCTTTCTTTCATCTCGTCATAACATGAACTCACTCTGTAAATGTAAGAAAGACAGAATGAACGGAATAGTTCTCTGAAAAATTCTACTTTGCACTCATAATATATTTTGCCTTTGAAACAGTATATAGGGACATTTCATGCATGATGGGGATATAAATCTGCCTCTATTTAGATTCATATGTCAGTGTTCAGATAAATGGGCTGCTCATTGACATTTGTTACTCCCACTTACAATCAACAGAAAAAAATATGACAAAAAAACAGAGTGGTCAATGGTAGAACATATACGTAGGTGGGCAGTGCATATATACATCATATCTGACAAATATGCATCAGAAAACAAAATCAGTTTTGTTATCATTGTTATTGGCCAATCTTGTATCATATTATACATTTGTTTCAACAAAACTCACTCCATAAGTAATATAGTTTCTACTCTAATGTCATCACATTGTTCCTACAGAAGTGTCAGATGTCTGAGACACATGGTCAGTGGCTATTGCATTAAAGCACCTATGACATATGTTGCCTGATTAGAAAGAAATTCAGTAATGTATATTTACAATTACTGACTAAAACTTTTTAACCAGTGTTTAACTCAATTATTTTCTTATGCTTACTTTTTTTTATTTGCTAATCTGACACCTACATCAACGTCCCCAGTGTGCGGCTCTCCAGTCGTCTCCTCACGGATTGTTGGAGGCACAGATTCTGTGGATGGGGAGTGGCCCTGGCAAATCAGCCTATATTATATGGGGTCCCCTATATGTGGAGGGTCCCTGATCTCTGACCAATGGGTGCTGACTGCTGCTCATTGCTTCATATAGTGAGTATAGTAACTGTATGTGTTTGTGTCCTGTTCAAGTAGTACAAAGACACTGTGTTTGTTCACCATTCTCACTATTGCTAGCAGCAGCTGTGTATATTTATCTAACAGAGAGAGAGAGATATTACTTCAATCATTTAATCTATGGAATACACAACACTTCAGTACTATTGTTAGACCTCACCAAGGGTTGAAAGTGAACCGGATATATTTAGAAAAAGTTGCTAACAAAGCAGATGTTTTGTGGTATATTGGGCATTTCGGTAAATTCGTGCCAGGTTTTCAACCCACCATGACCCAGAGAAAATCTCCTCTTATTCACCTACAATCTAAGCAAAGTAACAAAACGGGCAGGTGCCCCTGAGAGCATTACTCCCGAGAGGTACATAGGTCACAGGTGAATTTCTCTGGTCTGTCACCAAATACATCACAGAATCATTACACTGGTCAGCACTCATTTTATTGCCAATAATAATAATAATAATAATAGAGTGATGTTGGGGTAACTTTGGGATGCTGATTCCGTATATAATATCGGTTTTGTTTGGGCACAAATTTTTGAAGATAATCGGAAGCCTTTGAAAAGCATAAAACTGCAAAAAAATTAATGGTCAGGCAGAGCCTACGTACAAATCGCATTGAAATTGTCTCAAGTCATACAAAAGTAAAGATATGATATACATAATGAAATTTTATTCTGTATAACAGATAAACATAGTAAGTGATTTTGATAATTACAATTAATGCATAGTAAAACGCTGTTTATATGATTTTCTTTTATGTGGGTTATAAGGATAATCATGTTGGAGGCTCCATCAATAGTCAGCCACCATGTGTCTGTCCCATGTGCCTTGATACCTTCCCTCCATCACTTTTATATCTTGAGGAAACCTCTCAGCTTGTTCCTCACTTGGAGAAACCTTTACTCTCATATAAGTAGCCAATATTTTAAAGATTGTAAGCATGTTTTGCACCACTTATTGATAACAAGTTAACCCGTGCATGATACTCATGCATTCTAGTCAAATCAAGCTACTTAAGGTGCTAAAAAGGTTCTTGTCATGCATTTGGGCCTAGCCCAGGCCTCCTCAGGGGAAGAGCGTTACTTCCCGACGCAAGCGCCCTTTTTTAACGTGGTTTTGTCCACATGTCACCACCTCATCATTTTTCTCCATCACCTAATCCTTCATCTTCATCGCCACATCCTTCATCAAGCTACTTAAGGTGTTAAAAACTCCCCACTGTCACCCCCGGCAACCACCAACCACTCCCAACTGTCACTTCTCCTTCAAGAAATATATAGGTCAGTGTATAACTCTGCCCAGCAGGTGGAGCTGCAGCTTGGTTTTTTTCTGCTTTGTGGTTACCCAAGAAGTTCTTGACAACTGAAACACAACTGCAACAGGAAGAAGCTTCAACACTATTCATAAATGTTGTGAAAGTAGAATCTTTGATATGTTTATGAATTTGAGGGCCATCAAAGATTTCAGATTTTAGTTTTTACATACTTAGTCCAGGGAACGTTCTACAGATGCATTTGAAGCAATTGCCATCTTTGTCCAAGGTCTTAATAAATTTTTTAGTCTGAGCTTGATATGGAATGGTTGGACAAAGATGTTCGATGCACCAACAGTCATGTCTTCTCTTGAATGCCATGTCACTTTTTTCCGATGATTTTGCTTCGACCTAGTATCCCACAAGCAGATGAAACAAATGTACTTCATATATTTACTTTGCTACCCAAGCAAGAAGTTCAACTGACCGCTGGTTGGGTGACCAATCACCTATATACACAAGTGGAATATGCTACAATGATCTGATCACAGAGTGAACACCTAGAAAATTTGCGTGTCTCACCTTCTAGAATGTTCTGGCAGATTCCAATGTGCACATGTTTTCAATTAATTGAGGATATCCATTATCTCAATAACTAGACCCAATTAGATAACACTATTTCATTTTTAAATTTAGCAACCGCAAAATACCCTAAATTCGTTCAAATATCCTTAGAAACTAAATCTTTTTTTGTTGTTGGGCTGTGAATTATCATGATCCAGGACATCCAATCTGAATTATAGGATTTGCCATTTATTTTAAAGGTAATTACAAATCCCATTTCAGCTTGGTCTGGGTCCTATCCATGTGCTGTGGGAACTGTGGATAAAATAGAAAATAAATGTTTTACAAAACAGAGCCCATTCTGCTCTGTAAGTCACATCTTAGCAATGTGTAATGTTCAGGCCCCCTCTACATCATGGTACTGCTTCTGTGCTGGTATTATGCCTTAATAAAATCCTCAGCACCCACAGTAATTATGATTGGTCACAGTGTAGGACATGATGCATAGCTAGACTATTCCTTATGGAGAAGATTGCGTCCTCTTCTATGGACACCGTTTTTAAATCTAGCTGTCAAAGTCGCTGAATATTGGCCAGTTGCAGAAACGGCAGATTAATACAATTACCCCCTAATTACATCCAAGTTTCCCAGAGTGCAGAGGATGAAAATCCCAGAGGACGGTCTTCAGCAAACTGGAAAGCAGTTTTCATAAAAGAAAAAAAAAGCTGACTAAGAGACCCGATTACCCTCATAAATAAAACTTGTATTGTGCCTCCTGTCATGTTAACATTGGCCAGCAATGGAAAGCTGATGTGTTTGCTTATCTCGCCTATCCAAAGCAGTGTGTTGATTCTGGCAATTTTTACAGCAATCTCGGGCGAGTTTGCAAAATCGCAGCTTCGTAAATATGACGATTTATATTCTTAGAATGGGCAAAACTAGGGACGGCGATTTGTAGCGCGTTGATTTTGGTAATATCACTTTACTTGCGATTTGCTATCAACTCGCACTTTCATATATTGGGTTCAGACACGCTCGAGAAAATCGCTGAAAAAGGCAAATCGCAGCTTGATACACTTACCCCATAGACTTGCTATCTCTGCATAATACAGGACTGGGCTTCTCTTTCTGCCAACTGGGGCCTTAGGACAAACTGAAGGAAATGATTGCTATAAAAATTGATGTATACTTTACTGTTGTTGTCAGGTGTCAAGTTTCTACAATTTGCCAGTACAATAGGTCCAATGATGAGAAAGAAATTAAAGGGCTTTTCGTTCATTATTTTCCTGATTCCGCAGCAGCGTAGAGTCAAAAAATGCACAAATAGAACATAAAACAAATACATTTCTTATCAAGAGAACAATTAATAGCAGAACACATAGTTAGAACATAAAGAAACCATTACAAGAACAGAAGTAGCTAAGTACACTACCCTACAGTAACTGCCCACACAGCTTAGATTAGAAAAACAAGTGTGGAAAAACATTTGACTATACAATAAATCTCTTTCATTGTCCAAACAGCAAATATGGAGATAACACATTCTCTTTATTGAAGCAAATAAAAAAACTGGAGGAACTGATATTCATAGAAAATCATCCTATCGATTCATTAGGTGACATCTCTGAGTCACTTGATGCCTAATTAATAATTTTGTGACATTGGTCCCCAGCAAATGGATGGGCTGCATTCTCGTGAATATTGGGTTCAGTTGCTCCAATGTGCGACAGGTGCTCTATACACAAAAATACAAAAGAGCGTTGTCTGTTGAAGAGCCAATGGATCTAGCACATGAGTATAGGTTACTGAATCTTCTTTAACGGTGTCATTTCTCCTGTGATAAAAGATAAAATATTGGTTTGAACTTGAATAAAATTAATTTACACCTTAACTAAGTAAAATCAGAAGCTTGAGAATACCTTATCATTAATTGGTCACCTTGCTATGGGTTCTGCATATTTCCAAAATTCACTGTAACCCAATTAAAGAAGAGCTGCAATAAGTAATGGTTTTCAAAGGCCACCTCCCTTCAAAAAAACCACTGGAGATCCTGCTACGGGACCCCACCATTTATGGGATATTTACACCTGCTGGGAACTGGCCTGAACTGCTATAGTCGCTGGATTTTTATTCCATGCAGGAATGCAGTCAGTGTGACTGAGAAGAAAGTTGGATGAGTCATGGTTTTTCTACAATCAGCTTTCCCGACACATTCTGGCAGCAAACCCGCTCTGATCCACAATACTCCTAGCACTGCCTGGTGAGCATGATTAGTGGGGCATCACTGTGTGTGAATATAGTTCATGAATTGAATCAGATTCCCCATAGTTTTACTAATTGGGGGAAAATGGCCTTGTTATAAAAATAATATTACTGCCTGGAATTCTTCTATTAATTGAGCTGAAGTTTCAATCTTTTAGGAGCACTTCTCTATAGACACAAGTAGAAGATTTTTTTGCAGTGTACATATATCTTCATCATAGAAGGAGTTGGCTTCTTAATTTTTCCAACTATAAGTCTGTTTATTACAAACTTTTGTTACCAGATTAGAGACACTGAGAAAAGTTGGAAAACCAGCGACATTTCATATTCCTTGTTTTAACTTCTCAGAATTTACTCACTGTTATATAAAAAAGAATACATTACATAGCAGTAAAAATATATTATATTACTATCTGATAATGGGACCAGAAACAGAGTACATAATTGTCAGCAAAGTGACAGATCCTTACCCACCCATCTATCTTTGGGTTGGGTAAGAATTTCCATTACTGAATCTGTCGACGGTTAGGCCGTCAACACCAAAATGTGAACAGTCTACGTGTCAACAGATGCATTCTGTCTACATGTAAATGTAAACACTGTTATTGTCAACAGCAATAATGTTGACATTATGTGAGCAATGCAGCCGGACCCACCGACACAAAACAGTGATAAAAAAATAAAATAAAAACACTAATAAAGTTTAAAACTAACCCACCCCCTCCCAAAGCACATGAAAACTTGACCTTGAATTAAGCACACAAAGGGTTAAAATATTTTTTATTTTTTTTTAAAAAAGTGCCCTAATCATATTAACCCTAATGATGCCAGACTAGTACTGGTACTAGAAAAATCAGGGGGACAATAAGCATGGGGTCACCTCAATTTTATTAGAACCAGCACGGGGCTGTGCCGACCGGGTCTGGTGGCATTATAGCAGGGGAACCTGCAGGTAGACTCAGACTCAGCGTCGGAGATACGACTACCCCCTATGCTTAACAGCCTGTTTTGCCACAAACTGGTTTATGCTAAATTTTACCTTGATTTCTTTAATCTCTAGTTTTACAGATTCATTATCACTATTCATCATTAATGATAACATCTCACAATTATTGTACAATAAAACAATACAATCTGCAATGTATCACTTCCGCTTAATTATCAGTATTACATCTCAAGACAAACATAACATATTAGGCATTTCATGTATTGTAGGCTTTTCTTTGCATTCAAAGTACCGTCCACTTCTATAGGGAGCATAACGGCGGCAATCTCTGTTACCTATTTATCTCTTTCGCGTGTCTGAGGAAATGGCTGTTACATGGCGTTTTCATATAAGTTGTTTTTAAAATATTGTCTCTGCTTTTCATAGCTCTACAAACCCAGCTTTTTATTCTGTGTACCTGGGGAAATACCAGCTGTCCGTGACGGATAATCATACGACCATTGCTGATGTTGTGAGAATTATTACAAACCCCCAATATACAACAACAGGAAGCAGAGGGGACATCGCTCTGATAGAGCTGAACAGTCCTGTCACCTACACCAATTACATCATGCCAATCTGTCTGCCCTCTGCCTCGGTCACCTTCCCCTGTGGCATGGAATGCTGGGTAACCGGCTGGGGGAGAATTTCCTCTGGAGGTGAGTGCTCATTGAGTGGAGACTTATTTTCTCTTTTACGTCAATGTATCATTCTTAGCCCTGGGGATTAAATTGGTAGACTGTGAGGATAGGAGTAAATGAAATTGTTGTGAATGAACTACCACTATTAATGAACTCAAACTTACATTTCTGAGCTGTATGATAGCCACACGCACATGGCATATACCTATCAGGTTTTTCAGAAACAAACATTATTGTACCCAGAAATAAAACATGGTAAATATGCAGGTGAACATGGTAGTGAGGATAGTAATGAATAAACTCTGGTGAGATTCAGATGTTCATGTGAATATTTGTTAGCTGGGGCTGTATGTTTATACATGTAACTGATTGTGGAGAATAGTCACAGTTTGCTCTGTGTACGGGGCAGAAATTAGATGTTAACATACAGGGAACATATTTTTGCCATACAATTGAAGATATAGTGGGGAGTGGCCATGTCAGATGACTATTTCTATAACCATTCTCCTACTTCCATAAAGACATAGGGCCTGTTTAGTACAGAACAAGCAAATTAAACATGCATAACATTCAAGAAGAATAAATGCACTAATAGAAAGATATATGCATAATACCAGGTTGTACAGGTGGGTGAGGAGGGAATGGAGAAGAAGACATGAGGAGAGAATGTAATCAGAAGTAGGCCGTGCCAGAGAGCGTGGAATTAGGAGGGAGGAGGCTTTGATGAATAAGGGGACTTCTAGTATCGTTTAAATCTGGTTAAGAGTCTGAATGGATGTGGCACATATCCCGAGGCAGGAGTGGAATGTTATCAGAGAGAAGATAAAGCACTGATCATTGTCAGAGTAGAAAATGTGGACAGTAGGGAATGTGAAGGGAAGTAAAATGAGATTGGAGATATGGAGTGTGTTTGGGGACATTATAAGTAAGGGTGAGGAGTTTGATTTGAATTCAGTAGAGAATAGGGAGCCAATATAGTGCCTGGCAGAGAGGGGAGGGAAGGTGAAGCATCAGAGTCAAGGGTGAAACCCAGGCAATGGACTTGAGGAACAGAGGGGAGTGTAGTGTATTCAATGGTGAGAAGACATTTGGGGGGTTTGGAGACTCTAGATGGGAGCCATGTATTAGTAGGTAGCAGTAGATAGCAGGGATAGACAGCTGACAACAGGAGAAAGGAAATAAGGGGAGAGATTGGTATGGAGATGGAGATTTGGATGCACTGTGGACTGAAGAAGTTGATCAGTTCACTAAAGAAGGTGTACAATGAGAAGATAAGGTGTGAAAAGGAGGAAGTGATGGATGTAGAAACAGAGAAATATCAGTTGGAGAGGAAAGATGTGAACCAAGATAGAACAGTGCCATGAAGGCGAATAGACTGAAGGATATGTAGGAGGAAAGGGAATTAACATTCTTTGCACTTAATAGAGAGAAGACTTTTGGTGACTTTAGTGAGGACAGTCTTGGTGGAGGGATGCGGATGGAAACCCAATGTGTAGAGAGTCAGTGAGGGAGTGAGAGGATAGATAGCTCTGGATGCTGTTATAGACAAGCCACTCCAGTAGTTTGGAGGACAATGGAGGAGGTCATTGAAATCATATTCGGAGAGAGAGGCAGGGTTACTAAAATCACATAAGTACTAAAGAAACAAAATTAAATACATACACACACAACAAATTTCCATTACTTAAACCCACACATTTATATAATTGTGTAAGGAAAACAGTCCTCTGCCCCCACTGCCTTGTCTTCTGTACTACATCAGTGGTATTGAAATCAATGGCATGAATACATTATTGTAATTGGGTCAAAATTATGAGATAATGCTGTAAGTGATCCTGCTTCCACTAAAGAGAAGAATCAATCTACGAATATCAACAATAAAAATAGGCTGATGGAAGATCTAGAAGTGGGAACATATCACCAATATAATCCATGACGGTACTCACTAATTTACCAATATTTTGGATGCATGAACTTCACACTATGGAGGAGATTGAATTCAGTGCTATGTGTCTCCAGAACAGTTTGTGGAGACACGTTGAAGAGATGTTAAGGCTGAAATCTCCACCCATAGAGGTGTGCAGAAAATGAGCAGAGATTCATTGCCATATTATGTGTCAATGTGTGCAGCAAGACATTCAATATGCCCCATATAACTCTAGAGCTATCTGCCTCACATAAGAGATCCGTCTTCTATAATTCTATGGTTCAAATGCAAATATGAAATCAAGTCTTCTTTCCTCTCTCCCGTGCTAACAACCCTGCGTAATCCTGCGTTATTTTCCCCACTCTCCCTTTCTTGTCGTCGTCCCCCGAATCTAGATTTCTATAAAATCTCTAGCAAATGTTTCTCTTTCCATTTAAAAGATTGTTATATATCCAAATGTAGCTCTAATGCTATGTATGATTAGTAAGAAATGATTTTGTTGTTATGTTGAAAATTTTACCTTATCCCCCCTTCCATCGCCCCCTTGTTATCTCTTTTCTGTACACTCCTACCATGTTAATTGAGTAAAATAAAAATAAAAAAATAGAAAATAGTTATGCAAAATTTGGGTCTAATCTGTCTGTTTTAGGGGAAAAATCTTGAAACACTTCTTATTCTTTAAAGATTTACAGTTACAAATACCAGGACTCTCTTGAGAACGCAGGAGCATATAAACATCTGAAGCAATGCTGTAACAAGTGGATGATGCATTGACAGGTGTAACCTTCTGAAGAATAATTTTAGTTGCACATATTTTTATTATTTAAGCCTGGTGGGAAATCTGAGTTGTGATATATTGTTATTATATATAGTGGCTGTTTACTGTTTAGTTAATGATTAGTAGCAATGAAGGACATTCTGAGCGGACCGGCCTTAATACAAGAGAGGCTCAGGATGCGATTACATTCCTGCCCCGTGCCAGCACTTTTATGTAGCTTCATAATCTGGATCTTCAGTAAAATATCCTGTTATTTCACAGTTAACTTACAGAACCCCAAAACCCTCCAGAAAGTGATGACCCCACTAATTGATTCTGCTACATGTGACGTGATGTATCACATAGATTCTGCAGAGAGTCCCAGCACCAACATTATCCAAGAAGAGAAGATATGTTCTGGGTACCGAAATGGAAAAAAGGATTCATGTCAGGTAATTCAACGCATATCTGTCTAAGAAATGTAAAATATATATTATTTTTTAATGTATCTTTGACATTTTTGTTTAATATATTGTAAGAATTCTTTCATTTTAGTAAATATAACAAAATCATACATTTTTTTTAAATGGCTTTAAATCAGACAAACATTGGATGTGGGTTAAAAAAAAAAGGAATTTATTAGGGGGCAATTTGTTACCACGGCATCTGATGGCTGGAAAAGTTGGAAACGCTAAACTCAGTATTTACAGCTAAACCACATGGTGAAACTGGTTGTTAAACATCCTGTTTTACTGTACGGTTTTGTTATGGGTGCTCACTGGGAAGATGGCACCTGCCCGGTTTATATACTTCTATCTATGTGCATGCTGGCATTTGTAGTGCTTCATGTGTGCAGCATGAATGGGCCCCCATCATGAAAAACAAGTGTTGCCCCTTTTGCAAATAATTATTGCCCTTATTAGCAATAAAATAGTATTGCTCCCTTAATATAATGAAAAAAATTAATTTGGCCCCATTATTATAAATTAAATTTTGCCTCTCCTCTGAATCAGGCCCATTGTGTGGGCTCTCATTGGGAGACTGACCGTGACCATGTGCTCCTCTGAGTGTGACCTTCATTGTGACTGGTCTAAGTAGTGCCGTAGACATAATATGTACTCCACCTCCTCTGGCGGCCACCCCTGTCTGAGCCAGCAAATGCTAGGATTGTATGACCAGACCTGTAACATAAATGTATTGTGTTAGCAATAGGGCTTAGAACTGGCTTCCTGTCTGTTAATGACATCTCTGACAGACATATTCCTGCTGCTGTAGATTGTGGTTCTCCTCAGGCCCTGCAACTGAGGTGCACAAACCCACCCCCACCCCCACTCTATTATGACTGATTATTTTAAATAACATATTTTAATAACTATCTCTTTATCTCTATTTCTCTGTTGTCCCCTAGGGAGACTCCGGGGGACCTTTGGTTTGCAAAGTGTGGGGTGCATGGTACCAGGTCGGCATTGTGAGTTGGGGGGACGATTGTGCTCTTTCAAACCGCCCTGGAGTGTACACACTTGTTACAGCCTATCAGACATGGATACAATTGTATATACCAGAGATGAGGTTCACAAGTGTAACAAATATTCCTCAGCCAACCAGAGTTTGTGGTGGTGACAGCACCAATGGAAGTGTCAAACTAATGTGTCAAAATCTGATCCTTGTTATCATCATCCTAAGTCTGTTATAACCTCAATCTTCATATCAGACAATTGGTTAGAACACAGCAATATGTTGGATTGTGTATCATTAATCCTGTTCATATTCAGTATTCCTTAGTGATACATGTTGTTGTTCACAATCAGATGCATTACAGTAGTGTGTTACATACAGTGAAATCAGTGTTGTAGCAATATGTTGTGTAACTGTGTTTCTGATTCACGTTATACATAGAAAGAAGAAATAAAATGTGTATACAGTGAGTCTTTTATGTCTGATACACACAAAGTTGTCCCATATGAATTTGTCTTTTACATTTAAAACTTTGAAACATATCTTTAAAACACAATTAATTTAATTAGCAAATATCTTCAAATATGACATTGTGGGAGTGACAGAATGTCAGTCATTTAGTCTCGTTACAAGACAGTGCTCTCCTCCAATGTCACACATTAAACATACCCCTGATTCAGCAAGAGACACTTATGAAGATGCAAATAGGCCATGGCATTTATTGATCACATAAATTGATATCTATCTATCTATCTATCTATCTATCTCTCTCAAATGTATCTATCTATCTCATATCTATCTATCTATCTATCTATATCTATCTATCTATATCTATCTATCTATCTATCTATCTCCTATCTATCTATCTATCTATCTATCTATATCTATCTATCTATATCTATCTATCTATCTCTCTCAAATGTATCTATCTATCTCATATCTATCTATCTATCTATCTATCTATATCTATCTATCTCATATCTATCTATCTATCTATCTATCTCTCTTAAATGTATCTATCTATCTATCTCAAATGTATCTATCTATCTATCTATCTATATCTATCTATCTATCTCTCTCAAATGTATCTATCTATCTCAAATGTATCTATCTATCTATCTATCTATCTATCTATCTCTCTTAAATGTATCTATCTATCTATCTCAAATCTATCTATCTATCTATCTCAAATGTATCTATCTATCTATCTATCTATATCTATCTATCTATCTCTCTCAAATGTATCTATCTATCTCAAATGTATCTATCTATCTATCTATCTATCTATCTATCTCTATCTATCTATCTATCTCTCTCAAATGTATCTATCTATCTCATATCTATCTATCTATCTATCTATCTATCTCTCTCAAATGTATCTATCTATCTCATATCTATCTATCTATCTATCTATCTATCTCTCTTAAATGTATATATCTATCTATCTCAAATCTATCTATCTATCTATCTCAAATGTATCTATCTATCTATCTATCTATCTATCTATATCTATCTATCTATCTCTCTCAAATGTATCTATCTATCTCAAATGTATCTATCTATCTATCTATCTATCTATCTATCTATCTCTCTCAAATGTATCTATCTATCTCAAATGTATCTATCTATCTATCTCAAATCTATCTATCTATCTCAAATCTATCTATCTATCTATCTATCCAATCATTGATGATCTGCATTAACCAAATACAACATTAACGCTGTTCAAAGACAAGTTGTGTTAAAAACAGTGAATATTGTTTCCGCTGGTTGCAATATATATCAAGGTAACCAAGTCACATCAACTTCCTCCTCTTCTTGGTAGTCATCCCCTAATTATAAACATAATACAAGTTGGAATTTATCAAAGAGCTAAAAATGCAAGAGAGAGGGGAATACATTGCATAAACAAAAATTTGGACGTGTGAGTCACATTGGGACACATATGCCTTTGTGGTACCATCATTAAGTCTGCTCAGTGTGTGTCCTCTCACAATGATGGCACCGTACCGGCACAGTTGCACCCACATGCATGCTGTAATAGGTATGCGGGGGAAGGGTAGGAATAAGCTGTTATTTTACACAGTTACAGGAGTTTCTATATATTAGCATGACTTGTGTATTAAACAATATATACCATGGCTGAGGTTCCCTAGTTCGGAAGCATTTCTGGAGGTTGTGGTGGGACCAATATTTGATACAACTACCACAAATATCCCTGATGGTAACAACAGCAAACTCCTGTGTCAGATTTTAGAGCTCTTATGTTACCGTCATCCTTAATTTGTTTAACAACAAACTATAAAGCGTGATGTGTACACATGTGCAGTGTGTTACGTTGGGCAAAATTAGGGTTATTATAGTATGAAAACATTCTCATTAACACCTGGTTATTAAAAATCGTGATAAATGTGTAACCAGTGGTGAAACTACCATTGGTGCGGCAGGTGCCATGCATCAGGGCCCATGGAGATAATGGGGCCCGCTGCATGGTAGATAAAGAGGTACAGGGGCCCCGGTTCCCGCTTCCCTGCACTGGGGCCCACAGTTCGCTAGTTCCGCCTCTGTGTGTAACACTCCCATGAGGTATAAGTGAAGAGCCACCTTAAAGGACGTGTAGACAGAGGGTGCGCGGGTTCCTGAAGAGAGCGATTTCTGCAAATGTGACATGATCACTTTGGACTGAGTTTTCAGATTTAGGTCTGTGCTTTCAAATGATCCAGCTTGAGTTTAAGCATAAGTGCTTAAGTGTAATATCCTTCAACACTCCGTTGAGTGTTAAAGCTCTCTGTTACTTTCAAAGTAAGGTAACATTGAAATACATTAAGAGGACTTTGGAACTTTATTAAGAAAACTTGTTACTGAGTATATAATTATTATATTCTGCTTGATATGATACAACTGTCTTTTATTGGAGCCTCAGATGGGGTTTTATGTTTTCATGAGCTACAAATACAAATCGTTTATGGAGGTAGAGATGTGTAACAGAAGTGATGTCATGCACTTTCCCCGTGCGCTCTGTAATTCTCCATAATGCATGTGCAAAGTACAAGGCACAAGCGTTCCTGCACATCAATGCCCTCCCTTCCTTTTTTGGAATAAAATAAAACAAAAAAGAAAGATTTATGCAAAATAAAATAATTCACATGAGGTTATAACAGAGATCCGTCTATATAGATAAAAGATAATATCATACTGGTAGCAACGCGTTATAACAGTAATAGTATTTATAGTGTGTTGGTCAATGTAGTCAAAAGACAAAAACATTAAACATTCTTCACGTTATAAAATGCTGATAATGTTTGGGAAGAAGCAGACTTATCCTATATCTATGAACCAGAGAACATGTAGTCTGGGACATAATCTCTCTGGTTATCTGAATATGAATTATGTGCTTCTTTATCACAAACTCATCTCAGAGATTTAGTGACATAAGAAAACTAAAATCTACATCTAAATAGAATTTAATCACATTACATCTAAATAGCACAGAGAGTGATAAAATGATGTCTGAATAAAACATTCCTTTGACTATTTGAAATGGTTAAATATCATAAATTGTGAATTATCTCATAGCAGGAACTCCCCTTCCCACCAAAAAGATAATGTTGCTTTGGCAAATTGGTAAAATCTAAGGGGGTTCATTCAATAAGAGATGCACACTGAGCACAATGTACATTTGTTTTAGACTGCACATAAATAGGGTCTGCGTACGCCCAAATTCAACAAGGAGCAAATGTGAATATACGTCTGGTGATGAATACGGGTCTAGGTCTGCTCTGCTCTAACAGACAATACACTGCAGGATAGGTCCAATACATATGTGGAATATAAACTCACAAAAGAACGCACAGAAAATTAAAAAACTCTCAAATCATTGTTCTATGTTAATAAAATAGTCATTAATGGAAAATATTAAAATATAAAAAAGGTTTTTTTTCTCCATGAAATACATTTATTAATATGTTATGAATGTCTACTGTACTGTACATCAAATATTTTTTTACAGTTGATTCTGATTGCAAACACATATTATAGCATGCATAAACAGCCGTCATCACTTGTAATCGCCTTTTAGACCAGACCTGTAGCTGCAGTAAGAGATATGGCTGAAAAACAAGTACCTGAGAGATGCCCAAAGCTTGAATCGGAGATTAGCACGCCCATACTCTACATTGAATATGGGAAAACGCCCCTTCCACGCCCTGTTCCCTCCCGGAAACCGTAGGTGGTAGTAAGCGTCCTTTGCTCTCGATGATTAATTTTAACGTTGCTGCATTCTGTGGCGTATGAGCCGGTTCTGGGCATGTGCATATTAATTGTGCGTATAATGTGCACAAAATCGTCAGAATAGCTCCTTAGGGAATGACCCCCCAGGTATGCATCTTTTAGACAACTATAACTAGCAGGGCTCAATCTGGCACATATCAATGAACAAATATAAAGACAGCTCTTTCACTGGTTGACATCAGTGCATGGGGCATTTTTTCTGTGAATGTCTATTTTATTTTATTTGAACAAACAAAGAGGTAAAAGAGCCCTACACAGAAACTTACAATTTTTTGGAAAGTAGAAGATTGATAAATTGCTTTTTGGAGTTTCACTAGATCATCATCATTATCATCATCTATTTATTTATATAGCACCACTAATTCCGCAGCGCTGTGCAGAGAACTCATTCACATCAGTTCCTTCTCCATTCGGGCTTACAATCTAAATCCCCTAACATACACAGTCCGAGAGAGACTAAGGACAATTTAATAGCAGCCAATTAACCTATCATTATGTTTTTGGAGTGTGGGAAGAAACCCATATACACACACATGGGGAGAACATACAAACTCCACACAGATAAGGCCATGGTCGGGAATTGAACTCATGACCCCGATGCTGTAATGTCAATAACTTGTCATCACTAACCATTTCAACTATTCCTACTGGTGTCACTTGTCCAAATCAGCTTCTCGCTGCCACCACCAGTCTCCTTCATGGGCACCTGGAACTGCTTACATTTCTGGGTAACATGTATAGCTGCTGCAAAACCCCTTTCCTGGTTAATTACTCCTAACCACTGTCTTTAGGTCAGGACGACTGAGTAGTGGGCAGAGCTGTGAAGCAGAATGCTGGGCTCAAATAAGGGCATTCAGTGAATGAATGAGTTACCTCTAATCTATTGGTCACAGAAACAAAGCAGGAATTTAGTAGTGATGCTGTTTATTAATCGCAAAGTCATTTCAAGAGTTGTTACTTAGCACACAAGACTAGACTGCATGCTTTTCTTTTATGAGCCGAAAGCAGTTCCCACCCCTGTCATAAATAGGAAATATGAGCTGTTCGGACTCTGAGGAATCTGACAGATCCAAGACTTGGGGTTCCTAGTGAAACCGAGTCATGACTTGGTTTCACGCATGAATTTTGGATCTCAAAAACGAGGCACAGTGTCTTTCCCCGGGAATATATTGATGCAAAACTTGCAAGTGTTTATATACTTTCTATATATAGCTCTCCCTCGTTTTCTCATGTGCCATTTTAGAGCAGGCAGTGTGTAGGGAGGATGTTAGCTGCCGGTGCTCTGTTCTGAAAATAGCATTCAATAACAATAGAATAGTTGAGATTATTGTAAAGCAGCTCTGTAGAGATCAGTGCGCTGGAATAGTTTCTGATCAATTGGTTTTAATTTCAATCTAGCAGAGAGTTTAGACAGAGTAGTGGTTACTGGTTGTTATTAATTCCATATATAATAATATTAGTATATAGACTTAGTTAGAGATTATTTTGAACATAGTAGTAGTAGTAGTAGTAGTAGTAGTAGTAGTAGTAGTAGTAGTAGTATTATATTAAGTAGGGAACTACAGTGTGTTTTTGCAGCAGAATCCAAAAAAAAATTCTAGTGAGGGGCAGTGACATCGGAAATTAAGTTTTTAAAAAAACTGTGTTTGGTTGTGAGCGTCACTGCAGTAGAACCCCTCCAAAAAAAGGGTCATTCAGTGACGTCTCTATTTAAAAAAAGGGTGTTTGTGTGTGAGTGTCAAGGCAGCTGCACATTAAAAAAGACCCTATATATTCTACATTTATTTATATTTTTCAATAATTGTCAATTTGTATGACATCTCTATTAAAGAAAGGGTTTTTGCATGTGAGTGTCAACGGAACTGCATACCCCTCAAAAACACTTTGTATTCTAATCCTTTCTATTTTTCAATACTTGTATATTTGTAAAGGATCATTCAGTGATATCTGAAGGGTATTTGCGTGTGAGGGTTTTTTCTGGTCATTTTCAACATTCAGCGACATGTACAGTTTGTAACAGCTGCAAAAAAAAAAGTCACCCGCCATGGCACCAATTGAAGCAAGCCCATTAGATAAATGAAACAAGCAAAAAAAAATTAGTGTAAGGTGCAAGAGATAAAAATGTTGAAATACTACACACACTAAATTTGGAACGTTAGAAAACATGCATCATGGAGAATGAAGAGGCAGTAACAATCAGATGTCATTACATGGACAGAGGCATCAGTAGATATTTAGAAAAGTAGATATCCAATTGTAAATTACTACATAATTTGCTGCTGCTATATAAATAAATGTTGATGATGACAGACAAAAGTGGCCTGCACTAAAACCCAAAAACTTCAAATACGAGTACTAAGTACTTTTTGATGGGCAGAATATTCAACGTTATTCAATAGCAGAGCTTTAAAATACCTTGTTTTACATAAGTGGTTGATTATGCTATGATTACATTAGATGTGGGCCATAATGATGCCCTTGTGAATCAAACAATGGGACTTGTTGGGTGGGTGTAGTGTAAGGATAAGAAATTAATTTAAGTAGCTAAATTAAACAGCAAAATCATTTTAGGTTATGGAGTGTAAAGTGCAAGAGATAAAATTGTTGAAATGCTATCCTCACTAAATTTGGAATTTTAAACAGTATGCATCCTGGAGAGTGAAGAGGCAGTAACATTCAGATGTTATTAGATGAACCGATTCATCAGTAGATATTTAGACAAGTAGATAACCAATTGTAAAGCACTTTGTAGCTTGCTGTTGCTATGTAAATAAATGTTGATAATGATAGATCAAGGTGGCCTGCACCCACACTAAAAATTTCAAAGACTATGCACACAATAAATCTGAAACATAACATGACACGGAGAGGAATTTATTATTAGTAGAGATGAGTGGTCCGAACTATCTGAAATCCGACAAAATCCAACGTTGAAAATCTGAGTGAAACAGAGTAGTGACTCGTTTTCTTCCGCCAAACTCGGATCTCAAAATGAGGCGAAACTTCATTTCTGGTGGAAAAAAATTGCAAAACACATTGTGAGTTTGGATCGCCATCTTTTGTATGCATAGTTCTCTATCATTCTCTCAAGTGCCATTTTAGATCAGAGAGTGTGTAGGAAGGAGGTTAGCTGCGATGCTCTGCTCAGAAAATAACATTTAGGGTGAACCAGGGCAAAGGAAAGCAGTAGAATCCTGTCACTATTGTAAAGCAGTTCTGTAGAGAATAGTCAGCTACTAGAGTTTGCTTATCAATTGCTTTTAATTTCAGTCTTAAATAGACTTTACACGGACTAGTGGCTACTGGCTGTTGTTAATGCATTGCTTTGCATATATACATTCTAAACTAACTAGTATATTTAGAAAAACAGTGTGCTTTTGCCATCAGACTATTAGCAGCAGAATCCATAAAAGAAACACATTTCTTTCTTTTAAAATTGAAAATTTTTCTAGTGAAAGTAATCTTGTGTGGGGCAGTGACAACTAAAATAATTTTGAAAAAAAAAATGTGTGTTTGCATGTAAGATTCAGCAGCAGCTGTACACCCCAAAAAAGACTATATTATAATATTCTAATCTTTTCTATTTTTCAACACTTGTCAATTTAGGAAGGGTCATTTAGTAAAATCTATATTTAAGAAAGAGTGTTTGTGTGTAAGATTTTTTTGAGCGTTTTTCGCCATTCAGCGATCGCATGTAGAACAATGCAGCGGCTGCAAATAAATATGTCATCTGCCATGCCACCAACTGAAGCAAGCTCGTTAAATAAATTGAACAGCAAAAATTAGTGTAATGTGCAAGAGATAAAAATGGTGAAGTGCTACACATGTACTAAATTTGGAACATTAAACAGCATGCATCATGGAGAGTGAAGAAGCAGTAACAATCTGATGTCAATAGAGGGAAAGAAGCATCAGTAGATATTTAGAAAAGATAATACCATATTGTAGAGAGCTACCTAATTTGATCTTGCTATATAAATAAAAGAGGATGCTGAGAGATGAAGGTCCCCTGCAGCCATGCTAAAAACCAGCTAAAAAAAGACCTCGCACACAATACAATACATTGCCAGAGTATTCATCGGTTGCCAAGAGCATGGTTTTCATTATCTTGCCGCTATATAAATAAATGAGGATGCTGAGAAATGAAGGTGGCCTGCAGCCATACTAAAAGCTTTCAAAGACTATGCACACTATACATTTCAGGAGTATTCATCGGTTGCCAAGAGCATGGCTTTCATTACCTTGTTTTACTGAACTAAATTTGGAACATTATATAATATGCATCATGGAGAGTGAAGAGACAGTAACAATCAGATGGTATTAGATGGACAGAGGCATCAGTAGATATTTAGACAAGTAGATACCCAATTGTAAAGCGCTACCTATATTGCTGTTGTTATTTAAATAAATGGGATGCTGAGAGATGAATGTGGCCTGCACCTATACTAGAAAAATTCAAACATAAAACACACAATATATTTCCAGAGCATTAATCGGTAGCCCTGAGCAGGGTTTTCCTTCCCTTGTTTTACCTATATGCTCTGTACTGTAATGCTGCCCTTCTGAACCAAACCAGGGGACTATTATTCATTTATGGGGAGGCAGGGCTGAAAAATCATTCCCCCGGAGGAAACTTCATCCAACCCTGACTAAAAGGGACTTGTCCAAGACTTGCAGCAGAGGTGGTCCCCAAGAACCAATGTATATAAATATGGATTTTATATAAATAATATTGATATGTTCTGTCAGTTAAGTCTAAAAATTATGCAAAAGAGACAGTTCAGATAGGCCAATAGTTGCCCTTCCCACATATGTAAATATGTAAAATACAAACATTGATGCAGATTTGGTTGCCCAAAACATGTCTTGACAATGCAATTGAAAGTCCACAGTCTGAGAAATGAAGAGGACAGATTTTGGCCCTGAAAAATGAATACATGTATAGATGGAGATATGATTGTTAATGATTTATGCTTTGTGATGGATTTAGAGAACCATAAAGTATAGTTAATAATTTTATAAATTAAATTGGAGAAAGCAAATGCTAAAATAACAGATTTACAAAATTCTTCATTAGGACGACAGTGGGCAACTACAGAGAGCGAGATTAGCAGACATTTAAAGACAATGTTAAATGGTGGAATTCAAGATGGCACTGTCCTTGGAGTGAGATAGATATGTGCTGTAAGGCTGCCCTTCTAACTCAAACCATGGGACTCATATATATTTATGGGGAGGGAGAGCTGAAAAATCATTAGCCCGGGTAAGCTTCATCCATCCCCAGCGTAAAGAGGACTGCCCGAGACTTGCAGCAGAGACAGTTCCCAAGACGGGGTGTGCTCACTCTGACGCAAAGAGCAACCGGGACACCTCACATTGCCACTGCATCCTAGCTAGTAAAAGGCAGCTGGGGTGCGTGGCTTTAATTAAATTAGCAAGCAGAGGTTATTAGATGGACAATGGTATGAATGAATACAGTTAGACATTTTGGAAAGTATATAAACGAAGGTGGTCTGCATTCACACTACAAAGGTTCAAAGATTAAGCACTCAACACATTGCCAGAGCATTCATCAGTAGCCAAGAGCAGGGCTTTCCTACTTTGTTTAATTAATATGCACTGTACCATAATGACATACTTCTAAATCAAACTAGGTGACTTGTAAATATTTGTGGGGAGGTAGGGCTGAAAAAATCATTCCTCGGGGTAAGCTTTGTCCAGCCCCAGGGTAAAGAGGACTGCACAAGACTTGCAGCAGAGGCGGTCCCCAAGAAAGGGTGTAATCACTCTGAAGCCAGGGAAACCGGGATACCTCACGCTGCCACTGCATTCCGTCTAGTAACAGTCAGCTGGAGTGCTCCGCTGTATTTAAATTATTGCTGCCTTCTGAGTGGACGTGGGGGGCATGCTCTTAGCCCCATTTCTCCTGTATCTGTGCTACCTGTTCCTGCTCATAAGCTTTTAAGTCCTGGGGCGTCCAAGTACTTGTGAGTGCGTCCAACTCTATGGGAAAGGGGCTGCTATAGGTGAAGACCTCTCCTGCTAGTTCTAAAAGCTTATGACAGTTACTAGGAAGCTTTAACATCATAAAAGATTATATCCTGGGACTATATTCTTATGATCCCGTCCCAATTTTCACCAAATTTGGCCACAGTCTGCAGCGATCTGTCTTAATGAAGGATTTTGTAACTTTGCCATCATTGCATTTGTTTTCTCTGATTCAATTAAAAAATTAATAAACTGCATAGTGTTGATATCTCCCTTTCATTGCACCAAAACCTTATTCGCATGTTCAGACTTACTATTACTGTAACTGAATAAATAAATAGCCACACATATGTAAGTTTGGCAAAAGGTCACAGTTTTCATTTAAACAAAAATGGTGGTTGAGAGAGCAATGCGAGTCAGCTAACAACTAATAGCAAAACCAAACAGGGGAAAGTCAGATTACACCACTGGTCCCAGGATATAATCCTTTGCTATGTGATGGCTTCCTATTAACTGTCATAAGCTTTTAGAACTAGCAGTCAAGGTCTTCACCTATAGCAGCCACCTTTCCCATAGAGTTAGACACACTCACAAGTACTCAGATGCCACCAGGACTTAACTCAACTTAGTAAAACTTATGAGCAGGAACTGTTAGCATGTAGATAGGAGAAATTGGGCCAAGAGCACTCCCCCCCATGTCCACACTCGGATATACAGTGTAAAGGATAAGCGCTGACAACTGTCTTTTTGTTTTGTATACATACATGGGCATTTATATTGCCACGCAGCTGGTACCATATACAATATGGGATATACACCAAGTGCAGGCTTATTGCCAAGCAACTGGTACCATATATAATGTGGGATATACCAAACGCTGGCTTGTTTTTCCTCTGGTTTTGTATCAGAGTGAGTATACCCCTTCTACCTCTGCTGCAACTCTCGGGCAGTCACCGTTACCCCGTGGTTGGACGAAGCTTACCCCGTGGCAACAATGTTTCAGACCTCCCTCCCACATAAATGTTTTTGAGTCCCCTGGTTTGATTCAGAAAGGCAGCATTGTGGCACAAAGCATATAAGTAAAACAAATTAAGAAAGCCCTGTTCTTGGCTACAAATTAATGCTCTTGCAATGTAATAGGTGCCCAATCTTTGTAGTATTGGTGTAGGTCACCTTCATCTATTTATTTTCCAAAATGTCTAACTCTATTTATTCCTACCACTGTCCATCCAATGACCTATGGCTCTTACTGTAGCTTCACTGTCTATGGTGGTTGCCGTTACATTCAAAAAGTATTGTGTGCCTAATAATTGAACTTTTGTAGTATGGGTGCAGTCCACCTTCATCTGCTTACTTTCCAAAATGTCTAACTCTATTCAATCATACCATTGTCAATCCAATGCCCTCTGCCTGTTAATTTAATTACAGCTGTGCGCCTCGGATGCCTGTCACCAACCGGGACGCAGCGGCAGTGTGATACGTCCCAGTTGCCCTGCTGTCAGAGTGAGTAAACCCCTTCTTGAAGATTGCCTCTGCTACAAGTCTCGGGCAGTCCCCTTTACCCCGAGGTTGGACAAAGCAATGATTTTTCAGCCCTCCCTCCCACATAAATATTTACGAGTCTCCTGGTTTGATTCTGAAGGGCAGAATTATGGCACAGATCTACCTTACTTCAAGGACAATGTCATCTTGAAGTCCACCATTTAACATTGTGCCCTGTTATCATTGTTTAAATGTCTTTCCTGTCAATTTCTCAGAATGTGGACTTTTAATTGTATTGTGAAGACATGTTTTGGGCAAACAAATCTTCATCAATGTAAGAATTATACATACTTGCATGTTTCGGAAGGGCGACTATTGGCCTATCTGAACTGTCTCTGTTACATATTTCTTACACGTCACTAATAGAACATATAAATATTATTTATATATATTCGATATTGATGCACATGTCTTTTGGGGACCACCTCTGCTGCAAGTCTCGGTGTCACAAAACGTACCTGCTCCACACTCCTGTGCTGCTGATTCATTCTGCCGCTGTGTAGAGGTCTGTACTTCCTGGTTTGGGTGGTCACATGATTGTGGCTGGGAGGTGGCATATTCAAACCTGCAGATTATATAAAGCTCACTCTGACACATGTTTTATATGTGATAATAAATTGGTATTTTATACAATTGCCTTGGATATTTCATTTTTATCTATGAATTGATATATATTCTAATCACTTGATACACCTTGTGTATACTCTTCTCAGCCATGTATGTTTTTAATATTATTTAATATCATAATAATAAGGGGACTCAGACACTATCCTGTATACAGCTGAGGTTGGAGGTTTCATGAGATGTTAATATATTTAACTAGCTCCAGGTGATACTGTTATGTTTTTGGTTGTTCTAATAAGTGTTAATTACCAGGGTGCTTTCATATTCAGTGTATACTTTGAAAATGGCTGATTTAACATGTTGTATAGATGTGATCAATTTGTATCCACTTTGCATCTCACAAATTCAATGGAGTGTGAATTTGTTTACTCTACTATTAATACAAATATGAACAAAGGTTTCCTAAGTTTGGAAACTCTTTTAAAAAATGAAGTGAGACACTGGTGGGATTCTGTATTTTTACAAAAGCACATTGAATTAAAGAAAGTTCCCAGAGGTCTAAGGATTATTAAGAAGCCCTCAATATATGGTAATCCAGATTTGATGGCCGAAAGGGAAGAGACCCTAGATAATTGTTCGTTAAATTTAATACGGATCCTGATCAAATATAGTTAAAATAAAGTTAAAAAAACTATTTAAGAGATTGAGGATAATAGAAACAATTTGATGCAATTTAAGGATAATCCAGATTTCTCCTTTACGGATAATAGGATTGATAGACGTGTGGAGCAATATGAAAAACAAATTGTGGGGAATAAAAAACAGAAACTTTCTAGAGATTTGTAAGATTACCAGAATGGAAGAATTAGGACTTGTAACAAGAAAAGTTCTCAAGGAAAGGTTGATCTTGACAGGGAACCTATTAGAAAGTATCAATATACCAATCAACAAGGGAATTGGTTCTCCCCTTGGAAAGGGCAGACAAGAAAGAAAAGTTCCTATTATGATAGGGACAGGATTGATTCTGACACAGGGTCAATTAACTCTCCATCACTAAGAAGTGGTTATAGAACAAGAAGAAAAGATAGTTACAACCAATTAGGGGCTAGACCCAAACATCAAAGTGATAACCTACAACATGATTTTTTTTAGAGAGGGAAGATGTATGGGCCCAACATCTACAATGGGATCGATACCATGTTTTGGCACCCAGGACTCCGAAAAGATTAAAAGACCAAGAGGCAAGAGAGGGGGAAAAAGAACCCAAAAAGATATCAACTTGCATAAATGATATAAAATAAATTTTTAATCTTTCTAGTAAGCCTCTGAATGTGAGTCAACTTAAACTTTTGTCAAAGGGACTTAAATTTTCCTCAAGCGCAGAACCAAATTTGTTTGACCTTTTTACGGAGTTAAATAGATACACTAGATCCCTCTGTAGGCAACGTTATTCTTCATCAAAGAAATTTAAAAAAGGGCTGGAAAGAGGGGAGCCCAATTGTGCTGGATTCTGGGGACTCAGTTTTGCTGGAGAATCTGTGAGAAGAAAAAATTGTAGAGGATGTTGATATTGAGGATAAACCCATATTTGATATTGCTGGCCATGATAGATATGACAAAATTTTTAAAAGAAATCTGAATTTTATCCGGTCAATCAAAAATGTTTCCCTATTCAGGTGTTTTATCAGAACACTTTGAAATATTTCAAGGCCCTATGTAATAATGGTGGTAAGAAGACCGTGAGGAAAAAGAACCTGTCCAGATTAGAGAGGAACGCCCTCAGAGATTTGCAGAAGGACTCCTCCCTTATCAAACAAGCAGATAAGGGGGGTCCTCATTTTAGAT
Source organism: Mixophyes fleayi (assembly GCF_038048845.1). Classification (NCBI taxonomy): domain Eukaryota; kingdom Metazoa; phylum Chordata; class Amphibia; order Anura; family Limnodynastidae; genus Mixophyes; species Mixophyes fleayi. The sequence goes on along the minus strand of NC_134408.1, from coordinate 6,160,985 downwards.
AGATTCTGTTAAAGAGGCAATGAGACAGTTACAAGATCCTGTTTTTATTGTGTATTAAAAATTGATCCCACCAAATTATTTCAGGAACAGTTGAAATCACTTTTGGATAGTGCTTTGGTCGAGGGTGTCATTATGAAGGATGAGTTTGGCTTTTTGTTTCCTTTACATCCTATCGCTCCCATTTTTTATTATTTACCCAAGATCCATAAATCCCTTACCCATCCACCTGGGAGAGCCATTATCTCAGGTTTGGGTTCACTTACATCCAACCTCTCTTTTTTTGTAGATCACTATCTCCAGTAAAATGTCACTGTTCAAAGATCTCACATCAGAGACACTATGCACATTCTTAGATTAATACAGGATGTTAAATGGAGACCAGGATTGTCATTTTTAACTTTAGATGTACAAGCCCTTTACACCCATATCCCTCACAAAAAAGGGTTATAAGCTATTAATAATGTATTGGAAAGTAATGGACAAGCTAACGCTAATAATAGAAATTTTCTTCTTGAGGCAATACATTTTATTTTAACCTATAATCATTTTTTGTTTAATTCCACATTATTTTTACAGGTGATGGAAATGGCCATGGGTACCAGGTTTGCGCCGAGTTATGCCAACCTCTACATGAGGGTGTTCAGGGAGCGCCACCTGTGAGCAGGCCATTTGGGGTGAACCTGGTGCTTTTTGGCTGTTATATAGATGACTTATTCATCATTTGGTAAGGTGGGTATGATTTGGCACTTCGATTTGTTGCGTTATTGAATTACAACCTTTTTAATTTATAATTCACACATCAATTTAGTTCAACTGAGATGAATTTCCTGGATGTCACATTCTCAGTGAAAGATGATCGAATTAAATCTACTAATTTTAACAAACCAGTAGACTCCAATGCTAATCTTCCCTATAATAGTGACCACTACCGCTTCTGGATTGACAACATTCCAAAAGGACTGAGGAACAGAATCTGCAGAAACTGTACGAATGATGAGGACTTTTAGATTCAGGCAAATCTTATACAACAAAATTTTATAGAAAGAGGTTATCACCAAATATTGACTGAGAAAGCTAAACAATCTGCACTGAATAGGAAGAGAGATGATTTACTAGTTCCTAGAGATGAACAGACAAAGGGGAGAGATGGAAATTCCCCATTAGTTATTTCTAAAGTTAATAGTAAATCATATAGAGTTAAGAAAATCATTAGAGATAATTTTAAGATTTTAACACAATATAATGTTCTACGAAATCGGATGGGAGATAAACCCAAAATTGTGTTAAAGAAACCTGTAATCTGAAGAGCCTTCGGGCTCCCAGTTTTCTTAGACCTCAAACTAAACAGATCATAGAGAAGACATGGATACCGATCAGACCTAATGGTTGAAAATGGAGTGAAAGGGGTTAAGTTAATTATGAAGGGACTGAATAAAAAATATCACAATTTTTAGTTACCAGTTAGGGTTAGGGATAGGTATAAGAATCTATGTCGGTTGAGGCTATGTAGATTTTTAAACTTCAGACTTTATTCCCAGAAGGTCTTAATGAGATGATTGAATTTAATGAGTGGTATCAGTAAGTGGGGATTATGAGTATGATAATGATTTTCAAGTTGATTTATAAGGAACAACAATATGTAAATGTTATATCTATGAATGACGATTGAAGTTATATACTGTTTTTTTTTCCCATCCATATTTCAGAATAGTTAGAATGTGGTGACAGAAGTAGAACACACAAGTATGTAAAAGGATTATTTCAGCAGGACTCGTTGCTCCTCCATGCCTGAGCTATACAATTGAGTTGAATTAGGCTACAAGTGTGAAAGATTTTCTTTATTTACTCTGCCATGACTTCAGTCTCTGGGAAGGAGAGTAGATAAGCACATCCCTGAGGAAGTCTTTTTTCAGGATGAAGGTCAATGGGAAAGTCGCATGTGTGATGAAGTGCCAAGGTCTCAGATTGTTGTTTAATAAAAAAAAATTCAAAAGTTGAATATTGCATAGGAAGAGGTAGAGTAACAGCCATAAACTACGTAGATAACACATGAAGAGGAGCAAACTTATGTAACCAGCGAGATATACAAGCAGACCCTATGCTAGTAACTAGTTGGATGACCAATCCAGATGAAGAGAATGATGTTGAAGCCAGTGAAGGCCCAAGATAACAGGACTGATGGAACAAGTTAACACTAGAAAAGAGATCTGTTCCCGTTGTTAAGCTCCCACTTGAAAAGTTGAAGAAGTTCAATGATGAATGGTACCACTGGAATCAATGGCAGTAATAACCACTGAAACTTCCAGAAGAGAGGTTGGAAGGGACCACTGGTTCGGCAGAGTGAAGGAGGTGAAGTTCCCTGCAGTTCCAGAATCGATGAAAGCAGAGGTGGTCTGAAAGCCAGAGAAGCAGTGGATAATAACAGGGACGGGACAGATGTTAGGATTGAGAGAAGCAGGAGAGTGCTTGAAAGATCTCCTCTCCTGACAGGTTAGGACCTGCAATTTCCTGGATGCTTGGGGCAAGATTCAAGTAGATGACCAGAGTCAGCACAATAAAGACAGAGATAATTCTTCAACCTCCTCTCCCATTCCTCCTTAGAGAACAGGGAGTGAAAAAGTTGCTTAAGTTCATCAATGGTAACTGCTGTTTGGAACCATGGTGCTGGCTTAAAAACTGGTCAGAGGATTGGTTTTGACTCCAAAGTTCTTTTACCAAAGTTCTTTCACAGAAATGGATGTCCACACAGAGAGATCAATTCACCAAGGGAGAAATTAAGCTCTTGAGAGGCTATTGCATCCTTGATGCAATGCGACAACTCCACCAAATCCTCATTATTCCATTGTAATACAAAGAAAGAGTGTGAAATTGTATTACATTTTGACCCACAGTGCATGATTCCTGGTGAAGCCATAGGATGCTGGATGTGGCAGAAGAGGCATGACCGGGTTCATCAAAAATTCTGCAAAATTAAGCAATGAAGGAAGCACAGTTTTGGAGTACCGGGTCATTTCGTTCCCATAGAGGAGAGAACCAGGCTAGAGCTTAGCCTGAGAGCAGAGAGATAAATAATGCGACCTTCACCTTTTCAATAAAGAAATTATGAGGAAGTATTTCAAACTGGATGGAACATTAATTTAAAAAACCTCATCAGATTTTAGAGTCTCCGATGTATTTAGAGGGTGCGGGAAGCCACAAAGTGGATGTAGGCTTGGGGGCAACCACAGCAGCAGGAGGTTCAGCTACTGCCGGAGGAGGAGGATTAGCCCAGATAGTTTTGAGTTCATCTAGCTAAGTAGAGAGGCCTTGAAACCATTGCACCAGCTGAAATTGAGTATCATCTTGTCTGTCTACTCTGCCCAAGAGATATTGTAGAATTTCCTTGGGTGACGAGTCTCCTGCAGAATCGATGTGGATTCTACATGAAGACATCTGTCAATTGCAGAGTCCGTCATTTGGGGAGGAGAAGGGAGGAACAAATACACCACGTCAATCTCCTTAAACCTTGGTATGTTGAGGACCCTCTCCTTAGTTTTTAGGTACAGTCATTGAAAGGTCTGAAGTTCCCATAAAGCCAGCTCTATCTACAAGTCAAAAACAGAAGACTGAGAAAATGATACGCCAGAACAGGGATGTCTTCTCTCCCATGCTTGACTCTAGGAGGTTAAACAGCAAATCCCAGTACAATGCCTACTCTATGCTATGGGTGGACAAACTGGAAGAATATCTAGCTGGTAGTAAACTAATTGGTTACTACAGGCAATTTGTAATCCATTTCACCACTAGAGCTGCTCCAATTACAAATATTTTAAAGAGAACTTGTCTAGATCTGTCAGCCTGGTCTGACTCTGCAGAGGCTGCTTAGTAAGATCTTCGCTTAGCCCTCTGTACCTCTTCATTGCTATAAGCACCTGACTTTACCCATATATTCTTCCTCCAAAACCGATGCCTCCGGAGTCGGTTTAGGCGCAGTCCTATCGCTGGAGAAGAATGGAATCGAAAATCCAGTCTTGTATCCGAGTCGGAAATTGCTTCCGAGGGAACAAAAATATACAACCATTGAGAAAGAATTCCTCACTATAAATTGGGCCACATAAGCTCTGTGCTATTATATTTTAGGCAGATGATTCTCATTAATACCAGATCATGTGGAATTGCGGTAGATGAAGAACAACTTGGAGGTAAATGCCAAGGTAACACACTGGTTCTTACCACTGCATCTTTCAGATTTACAGTAGATCATTGACCAGGAATTTTGCATTGTCAAGAAAATTTGCCTTAATCTCGGAGACCAGACCCCCCCTACTTGGTGACCCTGGGGAGAGAGATATGTGACAAACTGAGTGGTTTTCCACAGGCCTCTAAGTGGGGATATAGCTATTCAGGTGACATTTTGCAGGTCAAGGCTGTAACAGGTTTACACACAGTGCACCTAGTTTAAAGATATACAGGTGGAGGACATTTATATGACAAAAAAAAATAGCATAGAGTGTGATTTAACTTACATATTTTTAAGTGGTTTAGAGGTATCTTGTTCCACAGCTATCAATAGCTCACAGGGCATGTCTGCAGTGAGACTAATCAAGTTGAGCACCTGAAGATAACTCCTGTCTAAAGACCATTTGAGATCAGTAATTGTTATGACAATAAGAGAGGAAACAAAATATATGGGCAAGCAAAGGTAGAAAATAACAGATTATAACAGCACTTGGGATAACCATGAATGGATATCATCTGCTCATCAGCTCACATTCTTTACCAGATTCTTTCTTTGTATAAAGCAGGGAGGCTGGCACACTCCTCATAGTGGGTAGAGTGGCGCTGGTCTGTGACATTTTAGGCTTGAAGGTGCCGACTGCTGCCTCTCCGTGACTCTTTCCTCCATTCCACTCAGTGTAGATTTCCCACAGAATAAATAAGAGTACTGATGTAGTTACATTGTGTCACTCATTAAGTGTTTTAGGTGCTCTCTAAACCCTGGTGCACTAGATGACCATCTTGAATAGCCTAGTAGTAGCGTATGCCCGGAGAACCTGGTAATAGAATGAAATATGTTAAAAAAATTATCTCAATATAATTGTATGTTCGGTAGACCATCCATTCCTGAAATTCACTGTAGTCAACATTTCAAAGTATCCAGTTAATTTAACCTAACAAAGTGGTGATTTTGTAAAAATGGTACAAAAACTGTGGAATCTCAAAGGAAGCAAAGTTATATTCCAATGAAGTGCGGTGATGTTTATTCTGGACCACAGCCAAGCAACAGTTTCAGTTCATTGGAATCTTTGAATAAGGAGAGGGTTGACAGCTAAAATGTGCACTAATATGGTATTGTCTGAGTTTTATTGATATTATTCTATGTGACAAACTATAGTGCCTAGAAAAACTGCCCTCCACCCATTGCTGTACTCCTTTAACAGTCACCTCACTGTTCAGTGCCCGGAAGATCTCAGTTCATGATCATAATGGTGCAGATCACATCAGCTTTCATTCTCCTTTCTCTTTTCTCAGCAGCATACAGTTATGTCCAGGCTAATAATGGAGGTCCATGGGGTGACTGGGGTCCAGTTGAGATGTGTCCACCTGGTTATAAAGTCAATGGAGTCTCTATAAAGGTAAGTCAATGAGATAAGTCCACGTTGCTGTGAAGGTTGGAGAGCAGTATGAAGGGAATGGGGCAGAATTCAGAAGAAGATAATGCCATTGATGGATAACACTAAATTGTGTAACAATAAGTGTAATTATCATACAACAATGACCTACAGACTCTTGTAACAGACATTAACTGCCAGTGAGTGAACAGTCAGCTTCATGTCTCTTAGTACAATATAAAACCTTTAAGCGTTGGGTATGACAATAGTTCGAGGCTACCAGATGTAGGGGACCTGCATTACCCAAGTGGAAAGAAATATAATAAAAAGTGATATGCAACAGCACTCAAGAACTATCTTATCGAAGACACCTGCATGACTTTTGAAAACAATTTACTAATTATCCATGGATCAACAAAGTCTATAATCAACATCATGAAACTATCTGGTTTATTTTCACATGAAAACAACATTTATTATTTGTTTTCAAAAGACATGCAGGTGTGGGGTCTTATTAAGGAATTGATCCACAGAATATATATATAGGAAGATATGAGCATACAGGCAACGAAATGTTTAAGACATTGTGATTAACATCTTAACACAACACTGAGGAAGAGACGCTGCTTGCAGCCTCCGTGAAGGTGCCAGCCTGCCGTGCGGCTTATCTTCACCATCAAGAATCACACACAGCAATTTTAAAATCACATTATTTTATTAACTTATCACTTACACATTTCTTTGCTTTTAATCTTCAAATATTTCATTTATAATAATCAATAAAAGTTATATTTTAATTAAAAAATGTTTTGGTTTACATGCAAAACACGGAATAACCTATTTGAGAAAAGACTGTATTGTGCACCAGACTTAGATCCAGCTTCTTCTGTTCTTCTTTCTCTTATTGAAGAATGGAGCACTGCATGTTTATAAGGGCTTTACCCCCATTCCCCCTCAACCTCCAACTGGCTGTCGCACCCATTATACTCAAGATATAAATTCTGGTTGAATCCAAATACAAATGGTTCTGCACAAGGTTGTTGGCTAGAGGCTGATAGGACAGCTCTGCACACGGCCATTTATTATTTAACCTCTTGAAGTTCTAAGCCTGGGAGATTATGGATACTAAGGCAAGAGAACACGTACCTCCTGAACATAGAACCCCACAGGACTACTACTTCCTAGTCAGACAGTTGGAGTGGGAGAGAGTTACATGTTGCTCTCTGGAGATATATCCAACAAGTTTCCTATTCTAAGCTATATTTTTTATTATACTTTACAGTTATTTATCTGCTCATAATATTATCGAAATCAATAAAATAAATTGTGAAAAAAATATGCACTGTTCCAGATCTTTACATGGACCAAGCACTGATCATGTTTATCTTCTTATCACTACAGATGGGGCTCCTGGGGTTCTGCGGTAAGATGTAGCAGTGGCTACGTTGTGTCATTCCAAATAAAAGTGAAACCTCCTCAGATTTTTGGAAATGACACTGCTCTCAATAACATCAAGGTTAAGTGCTCCAATGGGGAACAGCTGGAGCTGATTGGAAGCCCGTGGGGATCATATGGTTCATGGAGCGGCAAATGCAATTCTGGAGGGTGTGGTATTCAAACTAAGGTGGAGCTACATAAGATAAGAAGAGATGATACTGCTGTTAATGATGTGAGGATGTATTGTTGTGATGAGTGAGAATAAATCATCCACAATTGTCTATCCAATCATTCTCAATGTTGCATATCTTTGGTGGATAAATAGAAACTCTAAGATTGTGCCAGATAGATATATGAATATATATATATATACTGCAACATTTGTGGTGTTTATTAAGCTCCAAAATAAATATAAAAATGTAACCAGAAATATCCATTCTCCATATTGTTTGTAGGTCTCTCTGATAAACTGTCCTAACTTATGTGAAAATAATAAAGTTGAGGTGTCATTAACAAATGTGGAAGAACAGAGTAAAACCTGCATCTTCCAGCCTTCTGACACAATGCACCTGTTTCATCACATACATGCATTGATTAGTGAGGCAATACGGCATCAGTTGAATAAGGATCAAAGTGTCGCCGCTTATGATTAGGGGTGTGCACGGGGCACTTTGAGTGTTTTGGGTTTTGGGTTCTGATTAGCTTGAGGTTTTGGGTGTGATTTGTTTTGCCAAAACACCTGACGAAAGGTTTTGGTTCTGGTTTTGGGTTCTGATTTATTTTTAAAAAAGCATAAAAAGCGCTAAAATACATTATTTTGTTTTTTTTACACTCCTACGCTATTATTAACCTCAATAACATTCAATAACAATCATTTCCACTAATTTCCAGTCTATTCTGAACACCTCACAATATTCTTTTTAGTCCAAAACGTTGCACCGCGGTAGCTTTCTGGACTGCGTAGTGGAGTGGCCCTGGTACCCAATTTGGTACCGGGGCCACAATACCTCCTCCAACTGGTCTCAATTCCACTGCACATATGGCTGCTCCTCCATCCTCTGCAGCATATAGAGGGTGGAGTTCTAGCGTGTCAATACCTCTTGTTTTCGATCATGACAGTGCATTTTAATTATTTCTGTATTTGCCCCCAACACTGAATGTAGTTAAATATCTGATACGCATCTATCTGGACTGCCTAGTGGAGTGGCACCGGTACCCAATTTGGTACCGGGGCCACAATATATCACCCTCAACAGGTCTGAATTCCACTGCACAGATGGCGGACACCGGATGGACGTCTAAAACCAACATAGATGTTAAGACCGCAGTTCCTCTGTTTTGGGACTGCACAAACAGTTAACGTAGTAATATAAATGGAAGTTACTATTTTTTTGAACTACAGAAAGAAAGAATGTAGTAATAAAAATGGCAGTTACTCTTTTTTGAAACTACAGAAAGAAAGAACGTAGTAATAAAAATGGCAGTTCCTCTTTTTTGGAACTACAAAAACAAAGAACGTAGTAATATAAATGGAAGTTACTATTTTTTGGAGCTACTGAAAGAAAGTATTAATAGAATCGGCAGTTACTCTTTTTTTGAACTACAGAAAGAAAGAACGTAGTAATAAAAATGGCAGTTACTCTTTTTTGGAACTTAACAAGAATTATATAATTTTGTTTATTCAGAAATGATGAGTCTCTCTATTAGAGTGTAATGCCCCTTAAAACTCCTTTAAATAAAATAGTACGTATTCTAGGAGACCCTGTTTATATATTTAACTTGGTTCTGCAAAAATATGCATGAGGATCACTGGACAGAGATCTGTAATAGAGCAGCGATTAAAGTGGCCTGATTAAAGGTCATGTAAGATCTTAAAGCACTCACAATTATATAGAGACTCTATTCTCATTAAAGACACTGCCTAATGTGTCTAAAAGTTGGCACTTATATAGCGCTTGCTTCACTGGGTGATGTGAGCAAGCGGAGTGTGTTAATATGGAGAGACCCTATCTAAACATTACCTATTTTTAGTGACAGCTGCAAGAGTGAACATAGTGTGACTTTGAATTGAAATAGTACTACCTATTTTTTTCAACCTAATTTTTTTATTATTTTTTTAAATTGTTTTTGGATAATTTTTTTATCATTTTTTTATTTTTTTTATAATTATTTTTTTATAGCTTTTTTATAATTTTTTTTTAAAATCTTTTATAACTTTGGAACAATTTAGAAATAACAATAATTAGCAGAACAGAGCACGGGACACAGCACCACTGGAATCAGCAGGACACAGCACTGGACAAAGCACCACTGGACTCAGCAGGACAGAGCACAGGACACAGCACCACTGGACTGAGCAGAACACAGCACAGCACGAGAAATAGCAGGACAGAGGACCACTTAACACACCCTCCCTCTTCCCTGATCAATGCCCGAGTGAAGATGGCGGCGGCAAGCGGGGAATTTAAAGGATCCGAGTATCGCGAGATCCGACAGCGGGATTATGAGTCAGAGCCTCGTTTTAAGTTTCGGAATCGGCGGGAATACCCGAACAGTGCTCGGATCTGACTCGGATCCGCGCTGTTCGGGGGGTTCGGATTGCCAGAATCCGAGCCCGCTCATCCCTGCTTATGATAAGCAAAACTGGCTGATTGTTGTCATGACATTCAAATCCTAACACAGGGCTTCAGGAATAATGAGCCTCACTCTGCCCATGACAACAATAGATTTTGTTTTATGCCATGAGATATATAAGGAAATGTAAATGGTGGAGACTGAACATATATAGTGGTCTCAATTTAGGGGTAATTTGTAGGGCATTTCAGCTCCTGTTATGGAAATATGGGATGGCATATGAAAGAAAACCTAGTGGGCATTTTGGGTGGCATGTGAGAGAAAAGCTGTTGGGCATGTTTGAGAAGTTAGTGGGCATGGAATGACGTGATTAACAACTGGTGCACAGAGGGTGACATGTGAGATCTGATGGAATATGTAGTGCAAGTGAGAGAAATGCTGGTGGGAATTTGTGAGACGTAGGTGTGCAGGAGTGGAAAGTGAGAGAAAAGCTGGTGGGTTGCGATGACACATGAGAGTAAAATTAGTGGACATATGAGGTGGCACGTGAGAAAAAAGAAGATGGGCAAATGGGGTGATACATTAAAGAAAAGATGGTGTGTTTATGGGGTGGCATGTGAGTGAAAAACTGCTGGGCATATGGGGTGGTATGTGAGTGAAAAGCTGGTGGGCACATGGGGTAGTATGTGAGAGAGTATCTGGTGGGCAGATAAGGTGGCATGAGAGAAAATATAATGTGCATTTGGGGTGGCATGTGAGAAGCAGCTGTGTAGGGGGAGACATGTTAGAGAAAAGCTGGTGGGCATTTTGGGTTGCATGTGAGAGAATAGCTGGTAGGCAAGAGTGAGTGTTAGAGATAAGCTTCTGGGCATATGCAGTGCCATATGATAGAAAAACTGGTGGTCATGTTGGGTGGTACTTGAAAGAAAAGCTGGTGGGTATGAGGGGTGGCACATGAGAATGGCTAGTGGACAAGTGGGGTAGCAAATGAGAGAAAAGCTGCTGGACATATGGGGTTGCAGCGTACAGTAAATCTGGTAGACATATTGAGTGGCATGTGAGATAAAAGTTGATGGGCATATAGTGTGCCACATGAGAGAAAAACTGTTGGTCATATGGGTGGACATGAGAATGAAAAGCTGGTGGTTATAATTAATGGCATGCAAAAGAAAATCTGAGATGGTGGGAAAAGGGTGACGCAGAGGCTTCAACCCCAGGAAAGGGAGAAGTGTGGTCACAACCTGTCCACTCTTAGACCACAGAGCAGGTAGGTCCCCTTTTATTTGTATAATTCTAATGCACCTCTTTTTTATTAAATGCGCTAGTGCCCTCATGATTGGTGTAATGTGTATGATCATGGTAATGGAATCAACTGGTTTGAGTACAATAAATCACGCTTGTCTTGTCATGCCAGGGTATGCTATGATTTGGCTGTGCACCCTGCTGATTTAAGATTTCCAAGGCAGGGTGTCGACCTGCTTCCATCTTATTCTATCTAGGAATTTATTTACAGCCATTATTGTGACCAATAGGACAGCATAGTTTTACTTTTGCCATTCAGTCACAATGTAACATCTTTAAGGAACACTGATCAGATATAATATTAAAAGCAAATATTGATGGAATGTTTAAAGTAACTGGTGGTAAAAGCAGAATCAGTCTAATAACGTTTCTGCAACCCTACAGGCATATTTATGTCTTCAGTGCTCTTAGATGTTACTTATGTGTTTAATACTGTTTTATTTATGTTTAAAAAAAAAACTCTTTTCAATACTATCAAGAGGCTTAAAATCCTTTATAAATTCATATTTTTTACCAGGTTATATATTCTACTTTTTATCATCTCATAAGAAAAGCAAAGTATTTTCCCTAGCACTACATTTACAATGTTCATACTACAGTTACTATGTATCATTTACACAAATAAAGAAAAGTATTACGGAAACAGTATATTACACATGCATCCATAGCTATTATCATCCTGTACATTAATTTCAAAGGTCTTACAATAGATATGTTATTGTAATATAATAAAGAACATATTGAATAAATAATTATATATTCGCCAAAGTTCAATAACTAAAAGTTTCCACTTTAAATATAGACTGTGTATGTGATTATGTAAGATACATCTGTCATCTGATAAACCCTGAATGAACCAGACATCTCTGACATATTTTGATGCAGTTTACACAAGCACAACAATTGAGCAATGTTGTAATATAGGATTTCATGTGTAAAGAGTATGTAGGAAATGATTATAGACTTTACAGCTGTTTATTATGTTTTTGTTTAAATGTTACTGAATGATCATCATCATCATCATTTATTTATTTATATAGTGCCACTAATTCCGCAGCGTTTTACAGAGAACTCACTCACATCAGTCCCTGCCCCATTGGGGCTTACAGTCTAAATTCCCTAACACAGACAGATAGACACACACACAGACTAGGGTCAATTTGTTAGCAGCCAATTAAGCTACCAAAATGTTTTTGGAGTGTGGGAGGAAACCGGAGCACCTGGAGGAAACCCACGCAAACACGGGGAGAACATACAAACTTCTCACAGATAAGGTCATGGTCGGGAATTGAACTCATGAACCCAGAATGATGTCTTCAATATATGGGTCAGCGTGGATCTCTTGTTAGATTAGGAGGTATATTTACTAAACTGCGTATTTTAAAAAGTTGAGCTCATTTCCTATAGCAACCAATCAAATTTTAGCTGTAATTTTGTAGAATGTACTAAATAAATGATAACTGGAATCTGATTGGTTGCTATAGGCAACATCTCCACATTTTCAAACCTGCACTTTAGTAAATATACCCCAAGGTCTTTATTGGCTGGGAACAGCTTTAGAGTAGAATAATCAATTCCTCTACTGTTACATAAATTGACTGGTACAGAATCCCTCAATGAACATATCATTAACATGATCCTCCATCCTTATATATGGATCAAAGGCACAATCATTTCTGTTCTTTTACATCACAAGTCTTCCCATTGAAGCCTGAAATGCATCCATCATCACCAGACATGTCCCTCCGATGGAGCATGGATTCTATACACATTCCGTTATAATAATCGTGCACGTTGCACCTCTCTATCTTGAATGACAGCGGCACAATTGTGTGTAACAGACAGAACACTGAACACCATTCAGGCAAGGATTGCTAGTACATCGGTCCACTTTCTTTTCACAGTTGCATCCTACACAACATAATGGACAATGCCAGGTATAACTAGCACCCATTTCTTGTTCTCTATATGTACCACTATTAAAGCATGGGGAATCTGCACAATGTAATACAATGTGATCACAGCGGCTTCCGTAATATCCTCATAAATATAAACACATGCATGAAGCTACCACCATCCCGGATGACTGTCACATTCATTCATCTTCTTAGCAAAATTCACTACAGTAAATCCAGATTGGCAAGAACATGTTGCTTCATTTTTATAGGGTTTTACACAGTGCCCATTGTAGTCTCTACCACAACTGCACCTTGCAGGCACTCTGCTCAGAATGAAAGGTCAAGTAGGTGCGCTTTGACCACCGCTACTTCGAAGGGTAGTCAACATTTTAGGTCTCTTGATGTGCTACTCACAGAGCTGACCTGCTCCCTCTCAGACAATGTCAGCCTTCCCCCAATGCGTGCATGCTGGGTGGCTGCAGAAATATCAACTTCCGGGATGAGCTGCAGGAAGGCCTTTTTATATTAACACAGCCATAGTTTATATAAGACAGTGCTGACACCTTAATAATTTATTCTGTGAAAATACTACATTTCGCAACATGACCAGAAGTCACAGTGGAGTGAAGACGGAGGTGTCTTCATATAGGCTGCAATGGATATCGTGTACTGGGGTGTCATGGAAGAAGTTTCTGGATCACCTCCAGATCCCAGCCATGGCACACAGGCACAGACTAGCAGATCCCAGGTATGGCACACAGACACAGACTAGCAGATCCCAGGTATGGCACACAGACACAAACTAGCAGATCCCAGGTATGGCACACAGACACAGACTAGCAGATCCCAGGTATGGCACACAGACACAGACTAGCAGATCCCAGCTATGGCACACAGGCACAGACTTGCAGATCCTAGCTATGGCACACAGACTAGCAGATCCTAGCTATGGCACACAGACTAGCAGATCCTAGCTATGGCACACAGACTCAGACTAGCAGATTATAGGTATGGCACAAAGACACAGACTAGTAGATCCTAGGAATGGCACACAGACACAGACTATCAGATCCCAGCTATGGCACACAGGCACAGACTTGCAGATCCCAGCTATGGCACACAGACACAAACTAGTAGATCCTAGGAATGGCACACAGACACAGACTAGCAGATCCCAGCTATGGCACACAGACACAGACTAGCAGATCCCAGTTATGGCACACAGACACAGACTAGCAGATCCCAGCCATGGCACACAGACTAGCAGATCCCAGCTATGGCACACAGACTAGCAGATCCCAGCTATGGCACACAGACACAGACTTGCAAATCCCAGTTATGGCACACAGACACAGACTAGCAGATCCCAGCCATGGCACACAGACACAGACTATCAGATCCCAGCTATGACACACAGACACAGACGAACAGATCCTAGCTATGGCACATGGGCACAGACTAGCAGATTATAGGTATGGCACACAGACTAGCAGATTATAGATATGGCACACATACACAGCCTTTCAGATCCCAGCTATGGCTCACAGACACAGACTAGCAGATTATATGTATGGCACGCAGACACAGACTAGTAGATCCCATTTATGGCACACAGATACAGACTAGCAGATTATAGGTATGGCACAAAGACACAGACTAGTAGATCCTAGGAATGGCACACAGACACAGACTAGTAGATCCTAGGAATGGCACACAGACACAGACTTTCAGATCCCAGCTATGGCACACAGACACAGACTTGCAGATCCCAGATATGGCACACAGACAAAGACTTGTAGATCCCAGCTATGGCACACACAGACACAGACTAGTAGATCCCATCTATGGCACACAGACACAGACTAGCAGATTATAGGTATGGCACAAAGACACAGACTAGTAGATTCTAGGAATGGCACACAGACACAGACTTGCAGATCCCAGCTATGGCACACAGACACAGACTTGCAGATCCCAGCTATGGCACACAGGCACAGACTTGCAGATCCCAGCTATGGCACACAGACACAGACTAGTAGATCCTAGCTATGGCACACGGACACAGACTAGCAGATTATAGGTATGGCACAAAAACACAGACTAATAGATCCTAGGAATGGCACACAGACACAGACTATCAGATCCCAGCTATGACACACAGACACAGACTAGCAGATCCTAGCTATGGCACAAAGACACAGGCTAGCAGATTATAGGTATGGCACAAAGACACAGACTAGTAGATCCTAGGAATGGCACACAGACACAGACTATCAGATCCCAGCTATGGCACACAGACACAGACTTGCAGATCCCAGCTATGGCACACAGACACAGACTAGTAGATCCTAGGAATGGCACACAGACACAGACTAGCAGATCCCAGCTATGGCCCACAGACACAGACTAGTAGATCCTAGGAATGGCACACAGACTAGCAGATCCTAGGAATGGCACACAGACTAGCAGATCCTAGAAATGGCACAAAGACACAGACTAGTAGATCCTAGGAATGGCACACAGACACAGACTATCAGATCCCAGCTATGGCACACAGACACAGACTTGCAGATCCCAGCTATGGCACACAGGCACAGACTTGCAGATCCCAACTATGGCACACAGGCACAGACTAGTAGATCCTAGGAATGGCACACAGACTAGCAGATCCTAGGAATGGCACACAGACTAGCAGATCATAGGAATGGCACAAAGACACAGACTAGCAGATCCTAGAAATGGCACACAGACACAGACTAGCAGATCCTAGGAATGGCACACAGACACAGACTAGCAGATCCTAGAAATGGCACACAGACACAGACTAGCAGATCCTAGGAATGGCCCACAGACACAGACTAGTAGATCCTAGGAATGGCACACAGACACAGACTAGTAGATCCTAGGAATGGCACACAGACACAGACTAGTAGATCCTAGGAATGGCACACAGGCACAGACTGACAAGCACATACCCACTCCGATTCTCTGCACTGATCATCACTCCCTGTGCAGGAACTAATGACAGCCCACTGTCTGAAATTATATCTGTTATGGGTGCTCTACTTCAGGATCACAGAAGCATGTTTAAATTTCCCGACCCCATCTCAGTGCAGTCAATAAATTAAGTGATGTCATGAAAGGGGAGGAAAATTTAAAATGGACATTCTAACAGCTGCTCTCTCACTGCACAGAGGGATTAAACTTTGTCTAATAATGGTATGGTACAGTGTGCCCCCAGCAGCCCCAAAACACTAACCAGCCCCCCTGAATATCACAAATGTGAGAAATTCCTCCAGCTGACCAAAGAAAATCTATAAGCGAGGAGATGTCAGCCATATTTTTACTCTCAAGTGAAGCCAATCAGAGTACAGTATATCCAGCACAGTCTACCTGACATGCACAGTGCTTTAAAATCTCCTATTTAGGATGGGGGCAGATTTTACCAAAGTGTACAAAAACGAAACATGTCTGAAAAATCTCACCCCCTCAAAGGCACTTCACTAAAACAATAACGTTCTAACAAAACGCTTCGGTAAAAGTTAAAAGTTTTCAGGGGGTTTGGAAAGTGATGTAGTAATCAATCAGATTGTTGTTATCATTTATTTAGCACATTCTACGTTATAATCTGATTGGTTGCTATAAGCAACATCTCCATTTTTCAAACCCGTGGGAAATTCTCACCTTGATACATTTACCCCATAGTCTTAAACTGCCATGTACATGGAGTTCCGCTTTTTAAAAAAACAGAAAAATGTTTTTGACTTTTAGCAAAACAGGATGTGACTATACCTAACGTGTAATGTATTTTTTTTCCCCCCTGAAATTTGGCATGCAGCAACCAAAACAGGTTCTCCATTGTCAGCTTAATGTCTCTATTACTTCATTTTGTTATATAAAGTCTAATTATGAGCTCAGGGCATTAAGTATTCGTCTTATGATGGTCTATTCTGGTCTTGTAAACTACTGTCACCTGGAAACCATAGTGTGTAGCAAAATATTTTTTAGACAAATACACCGATCACCCACAACAGTAAAACCACCTGCTTAATATTGTGTAGGTCCCCCTTGTGCCGACAAAACTGCATTGACACATTGAGACAATAACTCCACAAGACCTCTGCGGGTATCCTGTGGTATCTATCATCAAGAACCTAGCAGCATATCCTTTAAGTCCTGTAAGTTACAAGGTGGTGCCTCCATGGCTCTGACTTGTTTTTCCAGCACATCCCGCAGATGATCAATCAAATTGAGATATATGGAATTTGGAGGCCAAGTCAACACATTGAACTCTTTGTCATCTTCCTCAAACCATTCCAGAACAATCTTTGCAGTGTAGCAGGGCGCATTATCCTGCTGAAAGAGGCCACTGCCTTCAGGGAATACCGTTACTATGAAGGGGTGTACTTGGTCTGCAACAATGTTTAGATAGGTGGTACGTGTCAAAATAACATCACATGAATGCCAGGACCCAAGTTTTCCAAGCATAACATTTCCCAGAGCATCACAATGCCTCCATTGGCTTTCCTTCTTCCATAGTACTTCCCCTTGCCATCTTTTCCCCAGATAAATGACGCACATGCACCTGTTCATTGTCATGATGTAAAAGAAAACGTGATTCATCAGACTAGGCCACCATCATCCATTGCTCTCTGAGTAATAGAAAAAAAGGAGCACAAGCAGCAAATTCAACAAACAAATTGCATAAATATTAATGTAGAATACAGCAAAATGAAAAACATGGGAAATGACAGCAGTGTGTCAATGGCTATAGTTTAATACTACACTATTGAAATTACATTCTACATACATATGTAAAACATATTCAATGTATGGGATAGGAACATACCGCAGGACAGATATATATGAATAAATAGTCTCTCACTGCACCTGTAGGATCTTTGATGACAAAAGCGGAGTATGTAGGATGTTTTCACATTTTTCTCCATAATATATAGAACATTTGTGGGTAACATTCTGTCCTATGGTCTGTTCTGTGGTATGTATTTATCCTCTCAAAGGTGCAGCATATCCCTGTATAGCCAGTACAGGTATATCAACTGTCGAGGACTTTGCAGATGTTTACCAAGAGATAAAAAAACTTTACCTGGCCTAATTATTTAAACTGCACCCAATTGAACTTCCGAACGCAGCGTTGGGGATAGTGTCAATCTCCACTAATTTGATAAACTACAAGAAAATATACACAGCACAGAGGGGAAGATACACACAGTGTATACTAATTCAAACAATATAAAGAATTCATCCAAGGCCATTACAAATGTAAACCATTTTATTACAATCCCATATAAAGTACACACATAATATTAAAAGCAATACAAGAGGCAAATACCCCACAAGATATAAAAAAAAATAACAAAATACGAAAACAGAATCCAATATGTAAACTAAAAACCTCTCTAAGAATAGTATAAGCGCTGGGACTCCTTGTGTCCAAAAGAACTTCCACATTATTACAGTATTTCAATAGCCCACCAAGTTAGAGTTTCTCAAGCAAATACCGCCAATTTTGAAAGTCAAGCTGGCTCCATTGCATCCTGTGATCATCCAATCACAATTGATAGACAAAATGTAATTGACGATTCTTTTGAAGATAACACCGAAAATAGATCGAATCCTTTATAATGATTTACGAGAGTGGGATGTTTGTGAAGTCTTGCGTGAATATTTTTTATCAGACGGGAGCTGCTGATTTTCACTTTATGAACAGCGATTTTAACAGAATTTTCTTTTCCCGCTGGTGAACATTTTGCATGCCGTTGGTCCAAGTCATTAGTGAGTCAATAGTGAGAAGATTCATCATCAGCAGCAGATATTTATATAGCGCCACTAATCTGCAGCGCTGTACAGAGAGCTCACTCACATCAGTCCCTGCCCCAATGGAGCTTACAGTCTAAATTCCCTAACACACACACACACACAGTCAGACTAGGGTAAATTTTGATAGCAGCCAATTAACATACTAGTATGTTTTTGGAGTGTGGGAGGCAACTGGAGCACCTGGAGAAAACCCACAGGAAGAACATACAAACTCCACACAGATAAGGCGATGATCGGGAGTCAAATTCATGACCCATGTGCTGTGAGGCACAAGTGCTAACCACTAAGCCACCGTGCCGCCCAATGACTAGCTATGCTGCTCGCCAAAAACTTGCAAACTCTTTTGTGCTCGCTGTAAATTATTTTCTACAGAAGACAGCATGTAGTTGGCAACGTCTGATTATTCAGACTGCAGGCATGCAGAGATTTAACCCGCTATTAAAACCGTGTATCTCATGCAGCTTCTCTTGAAAAACTAATTAGAAGGAAATTGACAGGAGAACAAATAGACAAATTTGTTGTAATTCAATATGAGTCTCAAAAACAGTATTGGCATCAAATTATTCTCAGAATTTTAAGTACCATCAAGCTGCTTTCATCAAGACTCCTTGCATTTCATGGAAATTATTAAATTGTTAGATAACAATGGAAATTATTTGGGATGTCTTGATTTTTTGGCAGAATATTATCCATTCCTTGTTGAACACAAACAAATAAATAAGAGAAATTAAAAGATATAATAAGTGGGACTTTGGTGATGCTGAAGATGCAGCTGCTGGATTTTCACCATCAAAAAATGTCTTATAATTGACCAATTATTGACATCTATAAATCACAGGCAATCAGCATACAGTGTCATTCCAGATAGGTTTGGGTTCCTTACAGAACTATGCACTTTATCATCTGATGACCTACATGCTAAAGCCAGTGCACTAATTGAAGTATACTCCGAAGTTCTTGGCCCAGAGTACGCTGATGAAGTGCAAATTAGTTTATTATTTTGCACATAAGTTAAATAATGGCTGTTTTTTCATGCAGGATGCAAATACTTGATAGCTTTATTTTTACATTGACATGAAAAGTTGATCTAGGACATGTCCTACCGCAATTATCAATCTCTCCAACACAACATGGTTTTGCCAAGGTCCAAAGTTACTTTTTTTTTGCTTTACTTTCCTTAATGAATCAGGCCCAGTGTGTTGTATACACACCTCTACTTCTTCTCCCCGGTGTTATGTAAGATTATGTAACACTAAAAATTAAAAAATTAAACTTACAGTAAAGGAAGGTAAAAAGCAATATAAATTACAATAGCAGAAACCAAGTTATATCACGAGATATAGATAGTTAGATAGATAGATAGATAATTTTTCTGTAACAATAGACCCAAAAGCATTGGAAATATAGTAAGAATTAAGAGTTAATGACTCATTTGGTGCAGTCGGTGTTTGTTACTACATCCAAACAGGATACCGAATAGACGGATGTAGCTGTAACAGTAGCATGAGGTATATTGCATTTGTCTTTTAATATTAATTGGTAACACGCACTGCTTTGAAATATTAATACATTTAAATGGAAGCATTTTAAATCTAATTTATTTTATATTGCGATCCTGATAAACAAAGATATACAATTTACATTTTAATGCAACTATTATGCAACCTTATGTCAAACACAAAGTAAAAACTTAAACTTACAATAAAGAAAGGTACTCAGCGCTCCACGTTACAATATCAGAAACAGATTTATCTCCTGAGATAGATAGAAAGAGAGATAGATAGATAGATAGATAGATAGATAGATAGATAGATAGAATTGGGAAAAATAGATAGATTAATAGATAGATAGATAGATAGATAGATAGAATTGGGATACATAGATAGATTAATAGATAAATAGATAGAGTTGGGATACATAGATAGATAGATAGATAGAATTGGGATACATAGATAGATTCATAGATAGATAGATAGATAGATAGAGATACATAGATAGATTCATAGATAGATAGATAGATAGAATTGGGATACATAGATAGAGATAGATAGACAGAGTTGGAAAAGATAAAAAGATTATTCTATAACAATAGATCTCGAGGAATTGGAAGAATAATATGAAGACAGAATTAAGGTTAGTTAATGACTCTCATTTGGTGCAGTCGGTGTTTGTTACTACATCCAAACAGGATACAGAATAGACGGATGTAGCTGTAACAGTAGCATGAGGTATATTTCATTTGTCTTTTAATATAAAATGGAAACACGCACTACTTTGAAGGACTAATACATTAAAAAAGAAACATTATAACTCTAATCTTTTTTTTCAATTTGAATTATCCAGACAAACACAGTTACACAATTTACATAAAAAAATCAAAATGTATGCATTCTTATTTCAAACATATAACAAAAACAAACTTAAAGAAATCTACTAAACACTCTATATTACAATAGCAGAAACCAGGTTATATCCTGAGATAGATAGATAGATAGATAGATAGATAGATAGATAGATAGATACATAGATACATAGATAGATACATAGATAGATACATAGATTGGGATAGATAGATAAATAGATAGATAGATAGATACATAGATAGATACATAGATAGATAGATACATAGATTGGGATAGATAGATAAATAGATAGATAGATAAATAGAGATAGATAGATAGATAGATATCATTTGGATAGATAGATAGATAGATAGATAGATAGATAGATAGATAGCTAATACAACTTGCAATAGACAGATTAAGAGTAGAGATGTTCACTGACCCCCGTGTTTTGGTTTTGGATCTGTATTAACTTCGTATTTTGGTTTTGGTTTTGTAAAGACTGCCCTTGTGTGTTTTGATTTTAGTTTTGGATCTGTATTTTTTAGAAAAATTACTAAAATATGCTAAAATCACATATTTTTGCTTTCTTTTTGTTCCTACATTATTATTAACCTCAATAGCACTAATATTCAGTCATTTCCAGTCAATTTGTAACACCTCTAAGGGCACAATATTATTTTCATACACTTTCGGACAAAGACTGCAGCAAGCTGGCCGGATGCTAAGTGACAGAGCAACGATACAAACACACGGTGGCTCATAGCATATATAGGAAACATTGTCATACTGCAATGGCAGAAAAGAAAAGTGGTGTAAGATGGAATTGTCCTTGGGACCTCCCACCCACCCATATGTTAAAAAGCTTTAACAAACTCACACAGAAACAGGAGGAGTAGCAGGTACAGTTAACAAAGTAAGCACTTCAGCAACAAGCAGTGCCTTTTTTGTGTATTAAGTGCTTGGTTTGTTTGAGCCCCCCACAAAACAAGCTAACAATGGGTTTAAGGAAGCTAAGCTAACAGTGCTGTCAATGAACAGTAAGACTGCAGCAAGAGGCTGGTTAGAGCAATGGCACAAACACACAGCAGTTTATATCACATCCAGGAAACATTGTCAGTGCCACACAGCAGTGTCAGGAAAGAAAAGTAGTGCAAGATGGAATTGTCCTTGGGCCCTCCCACCCACCCTTCTTTTGGATCTTAAAAAGGACAAGCAGAGTTTAACAAACCAATCACTTTAGTGACAAGAGGTGCCACTTTTCTGGATAAAGTGCTTGGTTTGTTTGGCCCCCCACAAAACAAGCTAACAATGGGATTAAGGCAGCTAAGCTAACAGTGCTGTCAATAAAGTCTACAGGGGAAGCATGTTGTTGTCATCATCTTCAGCCTCATTCTCACCCTTATTAGTGTGTTCATCATCCTCACACAATATTAATTCATCCCTGCTGGAATCCCCCATTACAAAAGTCTCCATAACAAAAATGTAAAAAAAGCTTTTACCTTTTTAAAGTAAAAAAACCCTTCTCTAATAAAGGTGAAACTTTACTGTAGAAAAACATAACATTGCCAACATGCCCTTCTACCCGAAATTAACCATTCCAGCATCAGCTAGCTACCTTCTCTCAGCTAGATTTCACCACCTGCAATCTACAATCTCATCATCCTCACCCTCATCACTGTGTACATCATCATCACACAATAATAATTCATCCCCTCTGGAATCCACCATTACAGAGGTTTCTGTGCTTTGATGTAATTTCTGGCAAAGGCCTTCCTCGTGGAATTTGTATTTCATTTTGATGAACTTCATCTTTTCCTCATTTTTTGAAAATAGCCTCCTACGCCGATCGCTGAAAAGGTTCCCGGCTGTGCTGAAAACTCTTTCCGAGTACAAACCGGTGGGTGGGCAGGTTAGTTATTGCAAAGTGAGTTTGTATATAGGTCTCCAAATTGCCTTTTTTTCCTCCCAGTAAGTAAAGGGACTGTCTAATGTGTCTATTTCTATGCTGTCGTTAAAATATTTCTCCACCATTCTTTGGATCTTAATAGTAGGATCAGATGGAGCGACAGCAGAGTTGCCACGATTTTAGGGCAATTCTTTTAGACCAGACCAGACCAGATGTGAATATGTTCTGCTGACTCATCTGCATCATCCCTGGGTCTCTTGGAAAAGCTTAGTTTTTTCCTAGCAGCTGTAGCCTGAGAAACTGAAGGAGGGGCCGCCGTCGAGTCAGGTACCACTTCAACTGTCAATTTGCTCACCAGGAGCTCATTGCTTCTCTTGTGATCTGTGGCAGTTGGAAATAAAGAGAAAACATAGCTCTTAAACCTAGGATCAAGCATAGTCAGTAAAATGTAGTGATCTGATTTCAAGATGTTGGTAACTCTTCGATCCTGGCGAAGCAAATAAATTACTTGATCTACAAGTCCGACATACTTAGCGTAATCGCTTTGTTTCATCTACTCCTTCAGTTTCTCAAGCTACTTTTTCCAAAAGTCTAATTAAGTGAATCACTTGGCTCAAGCTAGCAGTGTCTGATCTCACTTCACAGTTGACTACTTCGAATCATTTCAGCACCTTGCACAACACGGAATGTGTTCTCCAATGTGCTGGACTAAAATTCATTCCCCCTCCTTTCCCAATGTCATGGCTTGTGGAGTAAGCGTGAATGGCTTTTCGCTATTTCTCCATCCTCACAAACATATAAAGTGTGGAATTCCACCTTATTACCACCTCTTGCTTCAGTTGGTGGCAGGGCAAAATAAATTGTACTTGCAGATGCTGCAATCTCCTACATGCAGTTGCAGAATGACGAAAAATGTCCCAAAATTTTTTGGGCCACAGACAGCATCTTCAGCATGTCCCTGTCATTTTTCAAAAACCTCTGTACCACCAAATTGATTGTGTGAACAAAACTGGGAATGCGATGAAATTCGCCCAGCTGTAATGCCCTCACAATAATGGTGGCGTTATCAAAAATGACATATCCTCAGGAGGAAACGGTTGAGTCAGCACAACATTTTGACATTCAGTCTGGTCTAAAAGAATTGGGCAAAAATCATGACAGCTCTGTCGTAAAATGAACTACAAATTCCACAAGGATGGCGATTACCGGCAATTACATCAAAGTACAGAGACTTCTGTAATGGTGGACTCCAGCGGGGATGAATTAGTTTTGTGTGAGGATGATTTACACATTGTTGAGGGTGAGGATGATGACAGTGTAGATTGCAGGTGCTAGGATCTAGCTGAGCGAAGAGAGCTAGCCAATGCTGGTATACTTGTTAATATTTTGGGCAGAATGGCATGTCGTCAGTTTTATGTTTTTTTACAGTAAACTTTTACCTGTAATAGAGAGGTGTTTTTTCTTGAAAAAGGTGAAAGCTTTCTTTTTACATTTTCGTTTCCCTGACTTAAATCATTATGCTCTTGAACATAGGCTTCAGCACATGACATAGAGGAATTAGTATAATCATGACTGAGACTGGAGAGTGACAAGAACAATGTGACTGGAGACTGGAGAGTGACAAGAACACTGCCACCCCTCCTGTTTCTGTATGAGCAATGGCACAGAACAATGTCACAGGAGAGGAAACTGATAAGAGGAACACTGCCTTCCCTCCCATTTCAGTGGATTCCTGACCGATTTTACAGTACATTTGAGAAAAGCATTGTGGCAAGATTTTATGCTTTTCCTGGAATATTCTATAACAAGATCCCGAAGAATTGGAAGCATAATAAGAAGACAGAATTAAGAGTTAATGACTCTCACTTGGTGCAGTCGGTGTTTGTTACTACATCCAAACAGGATACAGAATAGACGGATGTAGCTGTATCAGTACCATGAGGTATATTTCATTTGTCTTTTAATATTAATTGTACATACGCTCTACTTTGAAAAACTAAAATATAGAAATAGAAGCAGTGGTGCGTACAGGACATTTAAGGAGGTAGTGAGCAACCTTGAGGATTAGAATAGTCAAACAAACTAAGATTAGGGCAGGCTGAGGTTAATGCAAATCAATTAAACACAGGCCAGCTGAAAACTGCAGGATCAAATAACAATCTGGGTCAAAACAAGTAGACAAAACCAGGTCAGGAAACAATAGCACACTAGATCATGCAGGAACTATCGCCAACTCAGGTCAAAGCAGGAAAGGCCTTTTAAGCCCTGAGAGACCAATGAAATGTGACCAGCAGCTAACCATAGGCTGTGATGACAAAACATATCTGTATTGAGCAAGGAACTAGTCCATTAAGGCTTTTACCTTAATGATCGCAATTTCATTGCTTTTTTTAGCTTGAGTGGTAGAGTTTCAATAGCTTCTTAAATTATAGTTTGTGTGTAAGTATAAGCAACCTTTATATATACAGTATATCATACTTGCCAACTCTCCCGGAATGTCCGGGAGACTCCCGCATTTTGTGAGAGTCTCCCGGACTCCCGGGCAAGTGTGGCAATCTCCCGAATTCTGCCCACTTCACTAGGAAGTGCCCACTTCCTAGTGAAGTGGGCAGAATTAGATCCCAAACGCCGCAATTTGCGTCATGACGTCACAGGGGGGCGGGGCCGAAATGACACGATTTGTGCCGCCCCGTCCCCTCACGCCCCCCTCCACTGGCTGGCTCCCGGAAGGGAGCTGAAGTAAGTAGGTAAGTATGCAGTATATATTTGTATGCATATATATATATATATATACTTACATATATAGTGACAAAGAGTGGTTTGCCATAGGCCTATAAGCGAGGAGATACACATTTGTACAGCAGTGCACCTAGTTTAAAAATAAACAGGTGGATGACATATGTGTAACATATATATCACTACATGTGCTTTTTTTTACCCATTTCACCACAGGAGCTGCTCCGTTTACAGACATGCTAAAGAGAAGTTGTCCAGATCGATTAGCCTAGCCTGACTCTGCAGAGGCTGCTTGTCAGATATTTGCTTTGCCCTCTCTTCCTCTTCAGTTCTACAAGCACCTGACTTTACCCAGAGGTTATTCGTCAAACTGATGCCGCCGGTGTTGGCTTAAGTCCAGTCTCACAGCAGGAGAATGATGGATCAGAAAATCCTGTCCTGAATCTATGTCTATAGTTACTTCCAAGGGAACAAAAGTGTGCGACTGTGGAAAAGAAGCACCTTACCATAAATTGGGTCACAGAAGTACTGTGCTGTTATCTTTTAGGCAGATAAGTCTCATTAATGCCAGATCATGTATAATTGCGGTGGATACAGAACAACCGGGAGGAAAATGACAAGAGTGTGAAGATTGTAAAGAATATATATATATATACATCTATACATACATATATATATATATATATATATATATATATATATATATATATATCCTTTTATTTGGCAAAATGAAAAGATGAGGTATATATATAAGGGCATATTCTCTCTCTTAAATACTATATGGCAAACTTGTGGTCGCATCATTTTGGATATAGATCCAGTCACCAGCGTACATACTGGGATCACAAAACCAGGAAGCGACTAACCTGAAGAAGTGTTATTGAATACAAAACGGATGACTGTCTGGCTTCCCATTCATTGACTGTGGCTTCTATTTATTAAAAAGTGTCTTTCTATAAGCGACGATTGATACCCAGCTGGCCAACGATACTGCCTGGCACTGATAAAAATAACCAACATAAACGATTTTGAAATAATGTGTTTGTTTAAACAGTTTTAGAAATACTTCAATTATGTGATTTCTAGATTTGCACTTGATCTGAGTATATGAGTAAATGGTTTATTTACCAATAAAATAAACATTTTAATTATTTTGTTGAAGGATTTAGACACTATTTTATTTAAACATATTTCATTTTTATAAATATTTACTGTGTATCAATTAATTATACAGTGCTAGACAATTGTCTTGTAAGGAGGAAGTTGTGCAATAATCTCCAGAATGACAAAACCAAATTCCAATTTATCCAACTTCATACACCTTGGTCATTGGAAATTACAAGTTATAGGATGGATAAGAGATCAGTTAGAGTTATGACAATAAGTGAGGAACCAAAATGAATGGACAAGTAAACATCGAACCCCAAATAACAGTTTATTAGCAGCACTTAGATCAACCATGAATGGACATCATCTGTGCTCATCAGCTCACATTCGTTGCCAGAACATTTCTTTGTATGAAGCAGGGAGGCTGGCACATACTGGGTAGAGTGGAGGTGGCCATGTGATCATGGGTTAGACGGAGCTGACCACTGTCTCCACATGGCTCTTCCCTTCATGCCACCACTCAGTGTAGAGGTACCACGAGATAAATAAGAACACTGAAGCAACATTGTGTCATCCATTCAGTGTTTTAGGTGCCCCCTAAACCCTGGTGCCCTTGACGACCATCTAGATTAGCCTAGTAGTAGCGTATGCCCTGATTGACAGCCATTAAACTCATGTATACTAATAAAATGATCTAAAAAAACTTGAAGGACATCCATGCCTGATCTCCACTGTGGTCAACACTTCACAAGTTTCCATTATATTTAACCTAACAATAAGGCAATTTTTTAAAATTGGTATGAAGAGTGTGGACTTTGCCCAGCATCAATATTTTAATCTCAAAGAAATCAAAGTTATATTCCAATGAAGTGCGGTGATGTTTATTCTGGACCACAGCCAAGCAACAGTTACAGTTCAGTGGAATCTTTGAATACGAAGTGGTCTGACAGCTAAAATGTGCACTAATATGGTATTGTCTGAGGTTTATTAATATTACTCTATGTGACAAGCTATAGTGCCTAAAAATCTACCCTCCACCCTTTATTGTACTCCATAAATAGACACCTCACTGTTCAGTTCTTGGAAGATCTCAGTTCCTGATCACAATGGTGCACATCACATCAGCTATCATTCTCCTTTCTCTTTTCTCAGTAGCTTACAGCAGTTATGTCCAGGCTAATAATGGAGGTCCATGGGGTGACTGGGGTCCAGTTGAGTTGTGTCCACCTGGTTATACAGTCCAAGGAGTCTCTATAAAGGTAAGTCAATGAGGTATGTCCACTTAGCCTGGGATAAGTGTGATGGGAATGGGGCAGAATTCTGCAGAAGAGTATGCCATTGATGGATAACACTAAATTGTGTAGCAATAAGTGTAATTATCATACAACACTGACATACAGACTCTTGTGTACAATAAAATGTTTTAGACATTAACTGCTATTGGGTCATAGAGCTTAAATAATTAAAAATATCAAACATAAAAGATTGATTTACTCTAACAATCAGAAATTTGTTAGAAGTGAATTATATTACAGATACAACAAGTACTTTTAGAGATAATCTTTTTACAATGTAACCCAGAGTTTCTGGAACATTACATGAGACAATATCACATGCTCAATATAGACACCTCAAATATCTTTATTTTAGTAACAGTATGAGAATGTTTTTGTATATTGTTTTGTAAACGTATAAAAATGCTTCATTTTTATACTTATGTTTGCATATTTTTTGAGATATTTCTTGGGAAAAACATAAATAAATAAGTTATTTTCAATTTACTGTAAGTTCCTGTTTGTGATTAGTTGGTAGTGAAACATTTCTGATACTTTATTATGTAGACCAGTGGTTCCCAAACTTTTGCTGTTCGCGGCACCCTTACAGTCTATAATGTTTTCAAGGCACCCCTCCAAAATAATTACCAAGCAGTCCCATTTTAGAAGTAGTTGGGTCAAAAAAACATAATAAGTATTTAGGTCAGGACAGAAATACTTATTTAGTTGTATGCAAAGATAATACACATAAATCCAAGGGAAAAGAATATTTCTATATTTTTTTTCCAATTATATTTCTGTCAAAGAATAATTTACAGCTAACTCACACTGTGCCCCTTCATCCACCCACTGTGCTACTTCATCCACACACTGTGCCCTCCTTCTTCTCCACACACTCTGTGCCCTCCTTCAAATCCACACACTCTGTGCCCTCCTTCATCTCCACACACTCTGTGCCCTCCTTCATATCTACACACTCTATGCCCTCCCTCATATCCACACACTATGTACCCTCCTTCATATTTACACAATCTGTGCCCCTGCATCCTCTCACTCTGCCCCCTCTGCATCCGCTCACTCTGCATCCCGGGGGCCAGGAAGAGAAAAAAAAACAACTTACCAATCCGGTGTTGCCCAGGACCCAGCATCCTCCTCTCTCCTTCCACTTGTTACTGAATGGTTTTTTTTTTCTGAGTACTGGGGTTGAGAAACACTGGTCTAAGCAACCTAGGCATTTAAAATCGTTTTTTTGTTGTATATATAGAGCATCTGAAAAAAATTAATTGCCATAGGGTTGGGCCACGTAAAAATCAATTGAATATTATGGACAACCATAAAACAGTAATCAACTTACATAGTTGTTCTTAAATCTTAGCAATTTCAGTCCAATATATGTAAATATTAGCAATATTGTCTGAACAATGATTTTATAATCTTAGAAATGTTAAATAAAAATTTAATTTGGAATAATATCTATTAATATAATCAATAATATCTGTTCTTCTTCGCGTAGCCCTCCCTCTTTCTTAAAGATTCTTCATAAAATGCATCAGTGCAGGGCCGGATTTACTGCTAGACTACCAAGGCATGTGCCTAGGGCCCAGCGGTTCTCAGGGGGCTCGCGGCAAAGTAGATGGGGGGGCAAGGGGGGAAAAAAATTGCGGCCCCTCCCCCAACTCGTCCCCCCTTCCCCCACGCAACTCGCGCAGAGGGGGGCGAGTCGGCACCACATGACAGGTGCTGTCCCATGTGTGAAGGGAATGAAGACAGCACAGCGAGCGCGGATGGAAAAAGGTAAGTTTGGGAGGGGGTAGTTTATTAATATAATATGTGAATGTGAGGGACCAATGTATGTGTATTATGTGTGTGTGAGGGGCCAATGTATGTATATTATGTGTGTGTGAGGGGCCAATGTATGTATATTTTGTGTGTGTGTGAGGGGCTATTTGTGGGAGGGAAATAGGTTTATTTTTTAAATGCTAACACTATTAATTTAATGTTGGAGCTGGTTGGAGGGAAATAGGTTTATTTATTAAATGTGTATACTATTAATTTAATGTTTTGGTTGGAGGGAGGCCGACTTATAAAATGTGGGTGCTATATTGATTTAACACTGGGGCTGGTTGGAGTTTACTAAATTTCATGTACCCTTTTTTTCCAAATAGGGCCTCCAACATTCCAGGATCCAGACAAGCAGCAACTGATCTAAAGACACAGCAGCCACAAGTGATGAAAGTGACGAGAACAGGTAGGAGAGAGCAGGACAGTCTGCCAACTATCCTGAATCTGGTGAGATTTATATTATGAGGAGATCTGACTTGTTTAAATGTTGCACTATGGGATTCATGCAGAAGACTGACATATTAACATGATTATTACATTCCAGCACTTTTTCATGTTTCTGTAGGTAGAGGGCTGCAGTCAGTAACAGTAATGGTGGACGGTCTGTGACGTGGTAGTGATAGGAGACTGCTGTTTTTTTAATACTGGGCTTGCTGACCCTTAACTGAAGTTTCTTGACATGTTAAATATGATTAATGCCTAAGTTTAGTTAAAGATAAAGTACAATTTGTGTGAATTGAAAGGTAAGCAGTGGTGGAAGTGGGGTGTATATGGTAGTATGTCATATTGCTACTTCTCATACTGCCTTCATTGTAAAATAATACAATTCCATTCACTTGTTTACATTCTCATTACATTTTTCATACCGCCACTTCTAAATTTCTACTTCGACCACTGAGCTTAATATTCATTGTATGGAGTGTATGACCAGTATAATTAAAAATTCTGTTGGATCCTTTGACAAAATATGGGGTCCATGGTCATTATACTTTAACTGCTGGGACCACAGTGTGATGTAGTGTAATGATAAAGGAGAGCACAGTGTGATGAGAGGGACAGTAATGAGGGGCCACAGTGTGATGCAGTGTAATGATAAAAGAGCGCACAGTGTGATGAGAGGGACAGTAATGAGGGGCCACAGTGTGATGCAGTGTAATGATAAAAGAGGGCACAGTGTGATGAGAGGGACAGTAATGAGGGGCCACAGTGTGATGCAGTGTAATGATAAAGGAGGGCACAGTGTGATGAGAGGGACAGTAATGAGGGGCCACAGTGTGATGTAGTGTAATGATAAAGGAGGGCACAGTGTGATGAGAGGGACAGTAATGCGGGGCCACAATGTGATGCAGTTTAATGATAAAGGAGAGCACAGTGTGATGAGAGGGACAGTAATGAGGGGCCACAGTGTAATGATAAAGGAGGGCACAGTGTGATGAGAGGGACAGTAATGAGGGGCCACATGGTGATGCAGGAGGAGCAGCGTGATGTGTGGCGGCACATAGCTTACCCTTCTACTTAACTATAGGAGTATATGCTATGCTAGAAAATATAGTGCTATGGATTGGTTCAGAGGGGGGGTCCAAACTGATATCTTGCCTAGGGCCCCATGAGGTCTAAATCCGGCTCTGCATCAGTGGAGCGTAACTCTTCTAATTTGTAGACTATGTAATGAAGTTATTGGTGGTAACACCCTTCAATATTCAGGTATAAATAATATCAAGACATAATAACAATTAACTGAATAAGAGGGAATTAAACAGAAAATTTAAACAATTGCAAATCTATTGGTGTGTAAAGAACAAATAATACGGTATGTTTACAAAATTACAACCTTCCCTAACAGACCTTTTAGAGGCCTTACCCAATTCATAGCCTTCATATCTGGAAAAAAAATGTCGACTTGCAGTCAATGTACATTAATATTTCATTTTTCTATTATACACTTCTGAACAACCTTCTCCCTGTACATTGTGCCCCTTACGTTGGATCCCATTATTACAAGATCACAGCTGAAAATCACAGGAGAAGAAATAGAAGACTTAAATCCAGTACATTAATCCCGCCCTAGCGATACAGCCTATAGTGTATGTGCTGCTTCTCCTGATGTAACTAGCTGCTATAATGAGGTAGATATTACATTCTGGAGGGTAAAAACCCCAAAGAATCATATTTTGAAAGCAGAAGAGAAATATAGAGAAAGGGTTTTCCAGAAGTGGAAGAGACCTTTCCTTCCACCAAGCACCACTTCCAGCTATTCCCCAAAATATTACCAGTATCTCAGACATTAGTTAACTGATAACCTCCAAGGGCACAGTCTGCTCACATCAGCCTGAACTCAAAAGATTTATTACACATGAGGTAGTGTAAATCATAATTGAAATATTTAGCAGAAATGTCGCTGAAGTAGATTGGCTGCTTCATCTAAAATTATTTTGGACATGTTGAACACATGGGATAAATGACATTGAGAGAGGTTAGAAGAGAAGAGGTAGATTTGTGTGTCATCTGCATACAGCTTGTAATGGAGGAGCATATTAGGTCATTGAGAGAATATGTTTAAAAAGTGGGGCAAAGAGAAGCAGTGGGCCCAGAAAAGAGTTACGAGAGAATCCAAGAGATAGTGGAAGCAGAGGGGGTTTGTGTCAGTAATAGAGACACTGAAATAGTGTTTACAAGGGTAGTAGATGAACTAGGACGAAAGAGTATGCGATGGTCATAGGAGGAAAGGACAGAGATGTGCAGGAAGATGAGGAGGGAAAAGTGAACCTTTGACTTTACTATGAGTAGATCATGGGTCACTTCTCCCTCCTCATCAGAGAGGACAGTCTTGGTATATTGAAGAGGATGGAACTCTGATTACAGAGGGTCAAGAAGTTAGTGATTGGAGTGAAAATGTGTAATGCAATTATACAAAAGCTGTTCAATTCGTTTGGAAGCAAAGGTTTGGAGGAAAATGAGGAGGGGTTGGAAAGAGAAGTAGATTCAAGAGATGGCTTCCTGAGGATAGATCTGAGCACACGTTTTAAAATGGGAAAGTGTCAGTGAGGATGAACAAGTTGAAGAGGTGAAAAGGTGAACAAAGTGCAGGCAAGCATTGCAGGGGAGATAGAAGCAGTAGAGTTGGAAGGAAATGGGGTCAATAACAGGGGTTGAGAAATAGTGTGTGAAGACCTCAACATCATTAACAGAAAAGGAAGACCTGCATGTGGGTTAGTGAGTGGAGAAAAGGTATTTGTGGGATTATGGATATAGTGAGATTTCTTGACCGATGGTGTCGATTTTGCCTTTGAAGTAGGTGGGGATGTACTGGTTAGTGAGGGAAAAAGGAATGCGTGGTACAGGTTTGCAAATGAGCAAATTCATGGCGGCAAAGAGGCGACAAGTGTGGATATTATTGCTTTAAAGTAGATTTATTTGGGAAGAGTAAGGATGGAATATTAAGGAGAAAGGATAAATTTGTAGTAGAAAAAGTATATATTGAAACAAGATTTTCTCTCAATTGGCATTTGACAACAGAGGAGCACATTTAGACATGGGCGGTTTGGAGTAACAGAAGTAGGGTTTCGATTAACGGAGGCTGAGACTGAGAAGACAATTGGGTCAATGCCGTTTAGGTATGGATGTTTGTGCATAGATTTGGGTGTAGGTGCTGGTCAGGTAAATGGAAAGTAGGATGTGATTAGAGAACAGGAAGGTTGAGTTGGAGAAGCTGGAAATGGTGCAGAAATGGAAGAACATGAATTCCAGGGAGTGTCCACCACAATTTGTTGAAGGTGGTGTCCTCTGGAAGAGACCACAGGAGGAAGTAAGGATGAGAAGTTTAGAGGTGGCAAATTTGTCACTGAATTGTGAAAGTTGGTCTGATTGGGTGATAGATAACAGCAGCATGGAAGTGGAGTAGAGAATAGAGATCTATGATGATGTGAGTTTGTTGCAGACTTATCTAGCTTTCCAGAATGCCTAGGAAAGTGGAGAGCTGAGAATAAGGTTGTAAGTACTGGAGAAATTAAGTGGGTGTCTAATGTTGTGGTTATTCTGTATTTTTTTTACGCTAAAGGTCAGTGGCTTGTAATATGCATGTAGAGTATATATCAAATTGAATATGCTGCATGTAGAACTTTTAAATCTGTTGGTGAAAGCATATCCGTGACTAGTTGTGTTATCTTATTGCTTCTCATATGCCCAAATACCACACCCCATCATTACACTTGTTTCTCTGACCAAACATGTTTCTATCAAACTCCGACTTAGTTTTCCTATTCAGCAGTTCAGCATCTTTTGGGAATTCTGATTGGGTGCTGCAATTAATCCTGTACCTTCAGGTTTTATATCTTTTTCTGTGTTTATTTTTAGATTTTATATGAGGTTACTTTGTACAGGTTACTTATTTAAATGCTGTATTTTCTCAAAGAAAGTTTCTAATATATAACCAACACAAGCAAAACATTGAAAAACAAAATATAAAAAGACAACTCATAAAAGATGGTAATAACTTTCCTTCTGTTCTAGTATAGTTTTGTCACAATAAGATCCCATGTAATATCAGGGCTTGGCAGTGATTTCCACGTGTTGTTGAGATCCAGGACATACATACATAGATAACACACAGTAGGGAGTGGGTGTTCCGCAGGTGTGATATAAATACTTGGTATGACAAGTCCCGTCCTTTCCAAGATAAGCCTCAGTTTTAATTTTAATTGCTCTTTTTATTTCCTGCAAATCAAATTTCATTTGAAAATATAAATGTTTTTGTTTCCCTTTTTTATTTTGTCTTATTTCCAGAGTTGTTCATTGGAAAACACAACATTAAAAAGGAAATGCTACATAATGATTTCAGTACATATTTTGTAGCACTTATCTTGGTTATTTAGTTTGTCTTCCAATACTTTTTGGAGAAAACATGTTCCTGACTCATTGGTAATTTATATATAACTCTGCTTCTCATTGGTCAGTGTAATTCACTGCAGAATCCTCCCAGCTATGCACAGTACTGAAGGATATTGTACCATGTCTCCTTGGTACTTTGTCGCTACTCTAGATGTATAAAAGTCCATGTATACAGGTGCAGTGCCGAACTGATTCACATTTTGTGCATGTGCAGTTATTTAACTGTATTGTACTTTGCGTCTTTTTTCTAATGTAGTCCTTCACTATTCTGATTAGGTGGAACAACCTCTGGGAAGTAGTGAAGACGATACAGCCGTAAATGGAATCCGTTTCCATTGTTTTGACAACAATAATAGGGAAGCTACCATCCAGTCCACCGTGGCCCAGTGAGTGACCAGTCAGCTTCATATCTCATGTTTATATTCATGCAACTTTTCTTATACAGTAGTTTTCGATGCCAGCTAAACAGAGACTTTTAATTCACAAATGTCTCTTTATGTAAAGAATCTGTTCCTGAGATGAAGAGGACGATGACCCATCTGCAGAATATGCAATAATAATATTGGAAAGAAAAAGGGGCACTTGAGGAGGGATAGACAAGTAGGGCAATGATGATCTTGCTATGTTATGGAACTACAGTACATTCATGTATAAATAACTGTATTAATTAATAATTGTCATGTAGTATAAAATGACAAGAGAAGAATTACTCTAAGGTCAAATTTATCTATTTAATCAGATGACCCAGACGTTTCTTTACTTATTGGCACTATGACGATTGTGTGCTAAAAGGGCACTACTCTCTATGCAGCATGGTGGCTAAGTGGTTAGTACTTCTGCCTTACAGCACTGGGGTCATGAGGTCAATTCCCGACCATGGCCTTATCTGTGTGGAGTTTGTATGTTCTCCCCGTGTTTGCGTTGGTTTCCTCCCGAGTGCTCCGGTTTCCTCCCACACTTCAAAAACATACTGGTAGAGTAATTGGCTGCTATCAAAATTGACCCTAGTCTTTCTCTCTCTCTCTCTGTATGTTGGGGAATTTAGACTGTAAGCCCCAATGAGGCAGGGACTGATGTAAATGAGTTCTCTGTACAGCGCTGCGGAAATAGTGGTGCTATATAAATAAATGGCAATAATAATAATAATAATAATGCACCAATGTACAAAGAAATGGTTTACTTGAATTTGCCCCAAATTGTATAATCTCTATCGCGGTACCTAAATACAAA
This sequence comes from Mixophyes fleayi, assembly GCF_038048845.1. Taxonomy (NCBI): domain Eukaryota; kingdom Metazoa; phylum Chordata; class Amphibia; order Anura; family Limnodynastidae; genus Mixophyes; species Mixophyes fleayi. Next base: position 6,125,015 of record NC_134408.1, on the reverse strand, counting down.
CACAATTGTGAATATCTCATCCCATTCACAATCAAGTCAAACACATGTAAATTCAAATAGCTTCAGTGAGATCAGTCTCGTGTTCCCAACGTTTTAGCTCTTACAAATATCTGTGTGCCTTCGTTCGCGATTTGCTCCCCAAATCATTAGCGATGACATATGAAACAAAAGGAAAAAGGAGCCAACTTAGTTCCGTTTGATACTTTAATCATAAAAGCAAGTATTAAAAACAGTTACACAATTCTGCAGTATTCAAAGTTCCTTGAAAGGTTTCGTTCATCAACAGCCCTTGTCCTGTCTCGCTCTAACTTTCAAGCAGTGCACACTCCTCAGTTATACCTTCCAGACCCCGTCAGATAATCCCGGCTGTTTTAGCGAACAGTTTTGAAGTTGTGTTAGTGAGGCAGCCAACGCCATTTCTCTACGCGTTTCGTCAATAGTTCACTTCGTCAGGTGATTTTCTCATTCTTCCAAGTGAAAGTTTAAACAGTGCTAGGAGCCAATCAGCTTCTGCTAATATCGTTCACACTAAGTAGCAGAAGCGCGATTTCCAGAGTTCATTCATTCGTTCGGAATCTCATTGTTTGAAAGTATTATTGTTCTGAAATGATCATGTAATCACGACACATTGGTATAACTATCCTGATGCTGGTCTACATTGCATTATAAATCATTTACGATCATAATACACAGAGTTATAGACTTTCTAGCACTATTTGTATTATGAACATAAACAACCCATTGAAGAACGAATAACTGAATACTGAATATAAAGTGAACGAAGTCCTCACGATCTTCTTCAATCAGCACTGATGGTGCTTCAATTAATGCTGAGTAACCAATGTATTAAAAAAAAAACATATAAAACAACATAGCGTGATTCTGTATAAATATTTTCTCAATATTCCTAAAACACAAATTCTATTTCTCCAGTGAAGTGTTTTCTTCAATTATCTCTCTATAGGGAGTGTACTTACTAAACACAAATGTGATAGGTGCCGTATATAAATATATAGGATGAATTTGGTGGTGCTGTGATCTTCTGCCATCACCACCTCTCACCCATTCAAGTTGTGTTTAAAAACGTTTAAAGATAAAAGCGTTACATATGCAAATTATTTAGAAGTTTCTTTCTCATTAATATGCAGATGCATTCATATCAGTTGTGACGTGAAACATAAAAAAATAAAACAATATCTATTGTGATATCATTTAAATATGTTTTAATACACCAAAGATAAAACCAAGCATAAAAACAGTGGTTAAAAAAAAGACTTCTTGGACATAATAAAATACAGGTGGATTCTTACCAGATTGAAAAGATGTTAAGCATGACACATGACTTTGTAGATCCCAGGATATTCACAAAGTTGCATTCTCCAGATAATACATCAGCCTTGGAGGTAGTATTGCTTTATGCCTTCTGAAGTCTCCAGGCCTTCTCACCCAACGCGTTTCAACTTTTTAGTTTAGATCTTTTTCAAGGATTTCAAAAAATTTTCATGAATGATCTATAAAGCAAACTAGACCAGCATCAGGATTGCATAGTTATAGTTATACCGATGTGTAGTGAATACATGATCCTTTCAGAATAAAAATATAATGTCAAACAATGAGATTCCAAATGTGCAATAATCATCTGCAGATTAAAGTGATGTCCAGCTAAAATGTCCAGTGGGAAACATAGCAGTTTTTATCCACACCTCCATCATTACTATACTGCAATTGTCTATTCTGGTTGAAACAATCCATAAAAAGTCAGAAAGGATAGAGTACTGTAAAGTTTATGTGTATCAGGGCCTTACCTCCCCCCCCCCACCACCACTCAATCACCAGCTTGCTGCACCTTCCATAATCCTCATAATATCCATAATCCTCAAGGTTACAATCTAGTTGAATCCAAGCGGTTCTGCACAAGGTTGTTGGCTGGAGGCTGATAGGACAGCTCCGCACTGGGCCATTTATTATTGAACCTCATCAAGTTGTGAGCCTGGGAGATTATGGATACTAAGGCAAGATAACACTTACCTCCTGGGCATGGGACCCCCACAGGACTACTACTTCCTAGTTGGTGACAGTAGGACATGTCACTCTCTGGAGATACATCCATATTAGTTTGTCAATCTACAGGAATGTCAGCAGTTCCCTTCCCTGAGCTATTACTTTGCTTATAATGGAATTGTTTAGTAACTTTTATATTCTTTAGCTTTCCTATTCCACACTATATTTTTTAGTATATTTTTTACTGCTATTTATCTGCTTATAATATTATAGAAATCAATAAAGTATTTTGTAAAGAAAATATACACTGTTCCAGATCTTTACACGGACCAAGCACTGATCATCTTTATCTTCTTATCTCTACAGATGGGGCTCTTGGGGTTCTATGGTAAAATGTAACAGTGGCTACGTTGTGTCATTCCAAATAAAAGTGGAACCAAATCAGTTTGTAGGAGACGACACTGCTCTCAATAACATCAAGATTCAGTGCTCCAATGGGGAACAGCTGGAGCCAAAGGGAGACCCATGGGGATCATATAGCTTATGGAGTGGCAAATGCAATTCTGGTGGCTGTGGTATTCAAACTAAGGTGGAGAAACCTCAGGCATTTGGAGATGATACTGCCGTTAATGATGTGAGGATGTTTTGCTGTAATTAGTGAGAGCAAATCATCCACCATTGCCTGTCCCATCCTTCCTAATTTTGCATGTCTTTGGTGGATAAATAGAAATTGTAAGCTTGTACCCTTTAGTACAAAATGGAGAATAGTTTATAATGCTCAAAAATAAATAAAAAACAAAATCTAACCATGAAACTACCATTGTCCATATTATTTGTACGTCTCTCTGATAAGCTGTCCTAAGATATAAAAAAATATTAAAGTTGAGGTGTTATTTACAAATGCTTTCTGACATGACGCACCTGTTTTATCACTCCTTGTATCACTGCTTGTATCACTGCTTGTATCACTGCTTGTATCACTCCTTGTATCACTCCTTGTATCACTCCTCATGATAAGCAAAGCTGGATGATTGTGGTGAGGACATATCATTACTAAGACGCAATATTAGCAATAATGAGCCTCATTCTTCTCTTGACATTACATTTTGTTTTAGGGGATTAGATATAATAAATATGAGAGTGCTGGTGTAGATATCAATTCCTGATTTATTAATAATAATAAAAAAATCAATCAAAACACGTATAAAAGTGCAATTAATAAGTAGAAAAACTCTCCATGTGGCAAGTAATGGGTCTTCAAACAGCAGCTCATCCAATTCAATGTTCACATGAACAGATAAAAAGTCAAATTGAATTTGCCAAGACTTTAGACATCTCCATCCATATATAAGCAATTTTTTTATGCTATCCACCTGATGTAAATTGATAGAGTTCCTATCAAATGCCTCCCATTGACTTGATGTAGACTTTTATAAGGTAATGCACGGACAAGTAAAACAGCAATGGACAAAATCCTTCTAAGGTAACAAATGGAAAACAATATGAAGGTAGACACTCCTTATTGATGGAATGTAAAAAGTTTGCTATACCTTGAACTGGTGCCAGTATGAAAATCTTACTAGACAGATTGAAAGCTGAAACTCTGAATAACACAATGGATCCGATGGAAACTTGAAAAAGTGGATATGATCTTAACATGCCGATATGAGACATCACAGTCCTCTGAGGAAACTGCCCCAGAAAGGTGAGAAATGCGTTGACGTCACTGAGAGCAGTTTGTGTCAGCGTGTTCAGATCATATAGCTAAGAAGGAAAAAAAGTGGTCTGCTTGATAAAAATAAATAAAATAGCACATTTTCAAAATAAATAAAAGGCTATAACAAATATGATGACTGCAAGAAAACCTTAAATGAGTATTTTAAATTTAGATGTCAAAATTGGATCACCTTCATTAAAATTATACAAATACTACAGTGAATTAAATATAATATGGACACATAACAGTTTAGTGAAATACAAAATACAGGGGAAGGAGATGCTAGAAAACATTGCTTTGATACATAGGTGACTGATAATAAGGCTTTGTGAAGTAGATATAGCTTTATAATAAGTGTAATTTAAAAAAAAGTATACAGATGGCTGGTAACATTGGAAAAATGGGTAAATGGGAAACTAAAACTTTGTTTTATTGCTTGGTGAATCGTGGGACTCTGTGGGCTGCACTGGAACCCTCTTGGGGATTGTCTTCTTCAGTTTCAGGTTGGTCCTCGATGTCGTCCTCTTCCTCCTCCTCTGAAATGGCAGGTGTAGAAGATTCTGTGGACACTTCATGGAGTATTCTTCCACTTCTTCTTCGCTGGATGTTTGAACACATAGCTCTTCCTCTGGCTGTCTAGAAGCAAACCTCCTATGATCCCTAGACATTTTGTCTATCTAAATAGTTAACAAAATTAAATAACATTGATGAGTGAAAGAAAGATTGCAAAGCAGTTGTGTTTAAATACAGGCCTGAGAAGAGAAAGGTGTAGCGCTCTCACTACAGTTGTATTATGCATCACCCCATAAAATATTGTACAAATGGAAAAAAAGAGAGGGCACAATATAAAGAATTGTTGTGACTGAAACATAACTACGTGATCATATTTGACAACAAACAAGGTTGAAAATAAAAATGTTAAATAATGCAGAAATCTAAAAGGTATCAAAATCAAAATCAAACAAATAAAGACACGTCAGTAATAGGCACAATGTTATAATGTTATAGCTCTCTCTTGAAAGTAGGCATTATTGGAGCCACATAGACTGTGGCACCGATGCTGGAACAAATAGATGGATCTTACTCTAAGTGTCCCTGGCAAGATGTTCTTGGCCTTAATTCAGTCCCCCGGTTTTGACTGGTGGCTAGATCCCCTGTAACCTCATTCATCTTTGCCGCGTGTGGAATGCGGAAGCACATCAAAGAGTCACAGGTGGATGGTGGCTGTGGTGTATCAAAAAGTTCTCAGAGTGCCTCAACGCGTTTCATCCACCTAGAAGACTTTGCGAAGGATAGCTACACAGTGTAGGCGAGGCTATAAATAGTGTGCCTCCTTGATTGAGCAATATTTCCTTTAATTAATATGAATAAAAAGGAGAACTGACTTGACTAAAATAGAGAGACAATGAAAAAAGAAGATCAGAGTTACTTTATTATTAAGTTGTTTTTTTTTTAAATAACTGTGGTTTTAACGAGAGGTGTGCTTTAATTATATTTTACATTGGTACACTACAGGACACAGTGGGCCATGAGTTTCAGGGCATGATGGCACTTGTGGTTCCCCAAGTGCCAGCATGTCCTAGCAGCCATGGGTATGCTGGTGCTTCTAGTACTACAAGCACCAGCATGCCCAAACTGTTCATGGCAGCCTGGGCTTGCTGGTACCTGTAGACCACCAATGTAAATTATTATTTAATTATTTTATTTTTTAAATATTAATTACCCCACACACATTGTCCAAGGGTGTGGTAACAGCCCTAATGCTGTCAGAATGGTCCTGGGTACCAATAGGGCCTACATTTTTTTGCATACCCCAACTCCCTAGGGAATCCAGCCCCGTTCTGACCAGTCTGGGGCTCGTTGACATCATCGCAGGGGGACCCCTTGCTGTGGGCTACCCTGCTATGGTGCCACCAGCCACAGCTGGCTAAGCCTAGGTCTGTGTGGATGAAATTAAGAGGGACTCTATGCTGTTTGTCCGCCTGATTTTCCTTGCAGTGTGGCTGTCAGCAGTTTCCCTGTTGGCAATCACACTGTCAGTATTTTATTGGTGTTTTCTTAATATTCGTATTTAGACTGTCAGTATTTGTCAGTATTATTTCCATCTGTATTTTCACCGTCGTAATTATGACTACCACCACTTCATTTATGCTATCGTTAAATTACAATTATTTTTTTTAAACATACTAATAAACACCTCTAGGTTTGTGGAAAATGATGTCTTAAAGATCTATCAATAATTCAAGAAGGAATTCACCATAGAAGATCATATAGAGATGACATTACTGTTTCTATGAGAGCTACACTGTCTTTTCAATATTTGACAAATATGTGAATATTTCATAAGGGTGGATTATAAAAATTCAATTTGTAACATAATGTTAGAATAAAATATTTCACATATGTGATATACTATTTGTGTAAAAGGGTAGTTGTATTGTTTTCTAATTTGGATTTTGGCTAGTTGTCTACATATATCATTGTCTCCTAAATTCAAGAAAGATCTATCTGTACTAATTAGAGTAGATAATTAGGAGATGACAATGTAGTGTTAAGCTTATAGAGGTACAAGACATACTGGCTTATAGATATTTGCTGTTTAATTTAAATGTAAAGTGTGGTTATGTCCGTAGTAGTTTCACAGAATGACATGTAACCCTTATTTGAAATAGAGGTAATCTATAAATGCTTACAGTGTACTCCAATAGTTTTTATTTTAAATCTACAACATTTTTGAAAACTTATGTACTGTAACATCATAATTATTATTTCAGATTAACCGATATTTACAGACATTATAGTAGCTTGTGTAACTTAATATCACAAGCAATTAGGAAGTTTTTCTATTCCTCTGTTAAACAGAATGTATTAAGATGTTAAAACTCCATTACGGTGGGTTACTAGGGGCATTTCAGACAAGATGTTTGCAAAGTCTTTTGTCTTATATATCTCTTGTGTTAAACTAATTAGCCCAATACTATTTCATTTTTTAAAATATTTTTCCCTTTGTGTACTCAGTAGATAGTGCTTGTCTGTCAGACTTGCCAATTTTGTCTGGCTCCCTCCGGGAGATCACTGAAGAGGGGTGTAGAGGAAAGGTGGAAGAGGGCGGTTCTTCACGAATTGCGTCATTTTGACCCCGACCCCAGTGATGTAATGCCACTTTGGGTCTTTTTACACTGGTAAAAAGACCTAATGCAGGCATTACGTCACTAGGGGCGGGGCCCAAATGCCACCATTCACAAAGCCCCACCCCCTCAGCCCATACACACCTCCATGTCGGCTACGATGCGGGAGAAATGCCAGGTCTCCCAGGATTCCGGGAGACCTACCCGGAATTCGGGATCTCCCGGACATTCCGGGAGAGTTGGCATGTATTATTATTATATATTATTAATATTTATTTATAGGGCGCCACTAGGTATCTGTAGCGCCGTACAGGGACAGACAGAAACACGGTACAGGGTGAGACAGCATGGTACAGTTAACAAAAAGCTCAGTAACTCGGAAGCTCAAAGTACAGCTAGATGAAAGGTGAGAGCCCCCGCGGGTAGAAGGGCCTCACGGAAGAGACAAGGAGCTGGAGAGCAGAGTTAAGGTGGTGGAGAACAGGAGGAGAGGAGGCCCTGCTCGATGGAGCGTACAATCTAAGGGGAGGGAAGTATGGACAGAGATGCAAGGGTAGGAGGAGGAAAGGGGGAGAACGGAGGCAAAGATGGAGAGGGGGGAGAGGAGAGCGACAAGGAGGGAGGTAGGTGGGAGACAGGAAGGAGGGCAGTTAAGTGGGGGACAGGAAGGCTATAAGGAAGAGGTGGGTTTTTAAGGCCCGTTTGAAGCTGGACAAGTTGGGTGAAGTTCTGATGGAGCGGGGCAGCACGGGAGAAGTCTTGGATGCGAGCGTGGGAGGAGGTGACCATGTATGACTTATGTATTTGTTCTAAGTAAATTAGATTAATTCAGAGCCTTCATTGTAGTGTTTACCTCATAGAGGGCAGGGCCGGACTGGCCATCTGGCACTTCTGACATTTACCAGAAGGGCCGCTGGTTAGATGGGTTGGTCCGGGTCCTGGCTCCCCCCGGGTCTGGCTCCCAAACGATCCGGCTCCCCACCGATCCATCTCCTGGAGCTTCCGATGCTCTGCACGAAAACTGCATAGTATCCCTTTTGTGCGGCTGCGCAATGTGACATCATGATGCAGACGTCGTGATGTCATGTGCAGCCATGTAGGAGCTTCTTGATGCGCGGCTTCGCTTCTGGGTGTGCACAGTGAATGTCGGCAGCCTGCTGAGGTAATTGGTTTATTAATGTGTGTTCGTCCTTGGTTATTAGTAAAAAAAGAGTATTTTTTTGTCATTCCTTTCGGGGGAGGACAATGACTGTAGGAGGGGTGTAAGGAAATACCTGCAGGGGGGATAAGTAAAAATGATTGCAGGGGGGATAAGTAAAAATGATTGCAGGGGGGGGGCAATGGCTGTAGAAGGGGAAAATTAAAATGCCTGCAGGGGTGGCAATGATTATAGGAAAGGGGTAATGAATATACCTTGCAGGGGGGGAGTAAGGAAAAATGGCTGCCGGGGAAGGGCAATGGCTGTACAAGGAGGAAATAAAAAATGGTTGTAGGTGGGTAGTTAAATTAATTTTGCTATTATTAATTAACAATTTTTTTATCTATACATATATTGTTATAGACATATATATATATATACATATATATATATATATATATATATATATATATATATATATATATATATATATTATCAATTATATACATCCTTATACAGTTTATTACACGCAGCACTGTTTTACTTGTGTTTAGATGCGTGGTATAGTTAGAGGGAGCGCAGTAGTCCATTTTAACAGCTGCAGTGGGAAGTAATAACTATTTTGGAAGTACACAATTTTTTTTTTGTGCATATTTGAATTTATTCCCTGTTTGAAGTTTTTATTGTGGGTAATGTCGAAGTGATAATTAACAAAAACCCTATATTACCAATTAGTTCAATAGGATGAACCAATAAACTTGAATTTTATATGTCTGTGCTTTTAAGAAGGAAAGAGTATTAAACTTTACTCTATATATTACACAATAACATATTACATAATAAGAACAACAAGAAACAGTTTTTTTTCGTATATTTCCATTATTTCACAATGGCTGGACAAGGCCAAGGACATTGTTGCTTAAAAAAAGGTTGAGATGACCCATCCAAGAGCCCCTCCAAGAACATGTCACTTTAATGATGAAATGACAGCTTTGACCTGGGTCAAAGGTTTGGTTTGGCAAGTACAAGTAATGCTTATGGCAATGATAGAGACGTAGAGTGCCAGCAATGATGTAAGCTGAAAAGGTTTGTTTTTAAGCAATAATGAGTAACATTTTCTATAAAAGTATGACTTAATCAAATATAGATTGTCAATTGAGACCCTGGGCGTATGTCTGCTTCATCCAGTATGGCTGTATCTATGCAAAATATCTTTTTAATAAAAAATAGAAATATTATATTTTGGAAACCTGCTCATCTCATTTATTATTTAAAGAGAAGAATAGGAACAATCTTATACAGTAATGAAAATACCTGCAGGGGTAATGAAATGTCTTAGGGGATATGTAAAAAATAGAGCAGCTTTAGGGGGCATGATATCTTTATTGTGTGACGGTTACATGGATGCTCTCTGTGGTCTCAGCGATCACTAAAATATTAAATTCTAGTGAGATGGGGCTGGTAGAGGTTAATATTTGATTGACCACAAATGTTCAGATATTGCTTATATATATGCTGTACAATGGGGTAGTTTTTTCTGGACATAATGGAGTGTTTTGTTTTAACTAAAGGGCCTAATCATTCAGGGTTTGTTAACATTTTGCATTATAATACAATTTTTGCATTTTCAATACAGGACTCCAACTTTCCACAAGCCAGCGAGAGGACAACAAAGCTGCAAGAGAGAAGAGCCAGAACAGGTAAGAGACAACGGCACAATCTGTCTAAATTTGAATGCTGGCGAATACTTATGAATATTCATATTTAGGAATATTAACTAACATATTTGTTTCAATTGCTTCACTATTGTTGGTTATGCAACTTGTTTAACACATTGTTGGTTGTGCAGTATTTGTGCTGATTTAGACTTTTAGTGTATGCTATGTGTCGGATTAGTTATTTATTTTAGAATGATTTTTATTTTTTCGTTTAGAATTTACGTCTGTTGTGTTAAATTATATGGGCCTGAGTCAATAAGGAGAGGAAAGCAAAAAAAGAAGTAAGATTGCTCCTAAACAAACCATGTTACAATGCAAGGGGTGCAAATTAGTTTATTATTTTGCACATAAAGAAAAATACTGGCTAGTTTTCATGTAACAAACAAATATTTAATAGGTTTATTTTTACACTGACATTTAAAGTACATTAACATGTCCTATCCCAACTACAATTTTGTCCCCACATTTTAAATTTACCTCCCCCTCCAATGCAACATGGTTTTGCCAAGGTGCAAAGTTACTTCTTTTTTATACTTTGCTCTCCTTAATGGGGCCCTATATGTTTAATTTTTGCAGAGAACCATTCCATTCATTTATTCTGTTCTAGTGAGTTTAATCAAATTTATTTTTCTGTCTTGAGTTGGGACATACAGCAAGGTCCTCTATTACAGCTACGACTTAATTTTCCAACTGGAAAGAAGTAAGCTCAGTGCCGGAATTTGTTCTTTTGCTATATTTTATTGATTCCGATAAGCAAATAGTAAATCTAAAATATAACTTTATATAGGTATATTGAACATAGCCTGAAATTACCTTCAAGTATTAAAATGATCCTAAGTGACTTATTTAGAAATAGCTTAAGTGATATATATGTAAAGGAAACAACATTTATATCACTACTCACCCATACTGGAGAAATTAGAAGCAATAACTAAACCGCTATATAATTCAGTACAATGTTGTATCCTTTAGATATTGCTTAAATCTATTCTTACTGTGTGATTTCCAAATAAGTCTCTTTGGATTACTTTAAAACGTGAAGGTAATTTCAGTCTATGTTAAATATACCTAATAAAAGTTACAGCACACATGACAGCAATAATAAATGGTGCGTTAAAAGTATCGGAATAACAATAATTACGCGCACTATTACCATAATACCGGTAATATTGCGCAGGCTTCGTTACTTTTTCAAGTAACTCGGCCAATTGAATTTCCCCCCATGGTTTGTTTACATTGCAGTAAATGGGTACTTTATTGCAGTTCTGAGCAATGTTTGTTTTACATGTTACTTTTATATGTTATATAAAATACTTAAGTTACTTTTGGTTTGGTGCTGTGGCTTACGTATAGTATATATTGTGATTCAATAAATTACTATGGTCATGGCTTCTCAAAAAAATTCCTGTCTCTTCAGGGGGAAGTAGTATGTACACATTATACATAGTATTTTAACAATAATTGTTTTTCAAACAAACATGGCTTTGTGTATTTTCCCGGTGCGCCAGGTGCTTTGCACAACAAGGGAAATGAGCAGGGAGGGCAGAAGACCAAGTGTAATGCGTAAGTTTCATGTTGCACTGCACCAGCAACGCTACTTCAGTGTGCAACAATATCATGCATGGAGCCCACAGCAGGTGGGCCTGTGTGTTTTTAAATGCCAAGGCTGATTTTTAGTCCCAGTCCAGCCCTGATAGAGGGATAATACAGACTGCCTAGGTAAATGATTGTGTGAACATTCAATGTTACCTATTAATATTTTGATGTGATTATCATTATTATTATTATTATTATTATCATCCTTTATTTGTTAGGCGCCACAAGGTTTCCACAGTGCCGTACACAGTGCAAACAGTAGACTATACAGGGTATAGCAGTACAGAACAATAAACAAAAAGTACCAATACTTCAGAAACTCCAGGCAGGCTGATGCAATAAACACGGAGCAGAAGAACAGGTATGGAGACAGGAGGGGAGGGGTCCCTGCTCATGCGAGCTTACATCCTAAGGGAGGGTTAAACAGACCAGGCAAAAGAGGAGCCAGTTGAGGCAATGGGAGAGAGGGGAGAAAGAGCGGAGGAGATGGGGATTAAGTGGATGGGTGGTAGGCTTTGAGAAAGAGGTGAGTTTTGAGTGCACGTTTGAAGGAGCACAGAGTAGGAGAGAGGCGGATGGAGCGAGGGAGGTCATTCCAGTGAAGGGGGGCTGCACGGGAAAAGTCCTGGATTCTGCAATGGGAAGAGGTGATCAGAGTGGAGGAGAGGCGGCGGTCATTGGCCAAGCGCAGGGAGCAGGCGGGAGTGTGAATGGAGAGGAGGTTAGAGGGGCAGTAGAGTGGGAGAGAGCCTTGTAAGTGGTAGTGAGGAGTTTGAAAAGAATTCTGTAAGGGAACGGGAGCCAGTGTAGGGCAAGGCAGAGAGGGGAGGCAGAAGAGGAGCGGCTTGAGAGGTAGATGATTGTAAATCTACACATTTCCTTCATTGCTATAATCGTTATTTACTATAACTACCCTTAAATTACTAATCTTCTAGCATAAGCTATAAATGAGACAAGTTGTATTCAGCATTTATATAAAAATATAATTAGGAATTAATATGTTATAACTGTATTAAAAAGTATTCTTTGGTGTTTTATGTATGTTTTTTGTAATTTCTTATTTAGAATTAGTGATGTTCACTATTTTTTTTTAAATGGATTCCACAAATGTTTTGATATATACGTATTTTTATTTCTTATTTAAAGCAATAACATTACATACTATTAAATCTCAAAGAGTACAGTGCTTATAACCAAAAATTAATTTAAAAAAGCGTGCACAATATGCCCATTTATACACAATTTTCATATAGCATGTGCAACACCACGTAAATCCAAAACACAATTTATTTAGCCATATATCATAACAAAACATATGTTATCACTGTAAAATATATATACAAATATAAATACAAATTCAAATACATGTCACAACACAACATGTATAATGACAAACTCAAAAAGTTGGAGCTCAAAAATACAGTATCTAAATAATACTCCTAGTGAAAATATACAAACATGGCAGAATATATAGTATATATGTCCAGATCCTCTGTTGTTAATCTGTGTAATTACGCAATGAATGGCTTCAGATTTAGCACTTATCCACATAGACTAGTTGTAAATGTAAATAGAGTTGAATAATAGCACAATCGTTACTGTCCAGCTGATATAAATGTGCTCTGAATAGATCAACGTGTGGTAACTAAAGACTGTCTCTAGTTTATGCTCTTTATTTGTATATGTTGATCACTATGACTAATAGATTTTCCACTTGAACTGCAGGTTATTCTCCAGGTTATAACACATATGTCCATTATACATTTGAGTGCACTCTGTACTGTAACAGGTAGATTTACTACTCACAGACACCAGGATAATATGGCAGCCTCCCCACTCTGGGTTTGAACCACATAGGCTCTAATGTTCTGCAGTAATGGTGAGACACTCCAGCAGGACCCTCCTGGGCATGGCTCTCCACTGTTTCTGGGTGCGCAGACTCCTAATTCAGAGCTTTAGATGAGTGAGTGAATAGCCTGGTGCAAAGGTGCCTGTAATTGTTAACGGTCATGTAAAAGTAACTTGTCCTGAAACCTGTGGATAGTAGACGCAGCTCTGTCCTCCAAACTTTAAGCCATTGTCAGTTCAATATAAGGTTGCATTAGTGAATCATCTATACAATCAAAATGAACTCCTTACGCGTATCGTTATAAAATAACCTCATCACAGGAGAAAATTACCATGTCTAATATTAAAGTAATTTCATTGTCATTCCAATAAGCATTGTCTAAGTGATTTGTGTGGTTCCAAAGCACAAGCGATTTATTTAGCAAAAGCAAAAGTTTGGCAGTTCTATAAACAAGCATAATACAGCCGATACCAAATACATACATACGCTGCGCTCTCTGCTGGATCCAGCTAGACAGTCCTTCAGTCCAGAAGACTGTGGACATATACACTCAGTGGTACAGAGAAAACAATACATATGATGTGGCTTGCTTCTATAGGACCAGGCTTCAGGAGGGTACAGTGTAATGCAGGTCATAGACCAGTCAAACAAAATATCCAAAGGTGGGGGTCAGCTCTCCAAGGGATGCACTTTGATTTTCCCCCTCAGAATCCAGTTTAAACCAGTCTATTTACACTACACAGACAATATCATTCTAGTCATTTATTCCCTACAACCTATAACTACCATACGCAATGTGCATTCTGTTTGGCGATTGCACTGGATGTCTGCGAATAAATTGGGGATTAGTATGATACTAAACATGACATACTTCCCGTGACCTGAACTTAAAATATCACTAAAGTGTACATATAACCTTATAATATATAACTATAAACCAAATAACATCTGCTCATAAACGACTGTGGAAAGGAACAATTATAAATATGAAATATATAAAAAAATGAATGTGAAAGTGTGAGTGTATGCATGCGTGTTTTATCGTGCGATCGCACCATGACACGTAACACGTGGCGCACTGATCGCAATTGCACGGTAAAACAATAATACTCAATATATTTTCTTTCATCCAATTTTACGACTTCGACACTAGAGTCACAATTAGAGTGTGGTTAAATAAACACATCAATTAAACAATCAATGAATTAAGCGATTCAGGTGGTGTTCACATGCTAAAACAGATATATAAAAGTTAACCCCATTGTAGTCCAATGCCTTAGCATCATAATATCATAATATTAAATACAATGAGAAATTTCCGTTAATGAACAGGAATACAATTAAAAAGTTGGAGAGGCAATTATAATAAACAATGTTTTTAAAAACTGAAAATGGTTAATTGTTTTCATAAAAAAAGACTTTAGATATAATTTGGACATAATGAAACTGAGGGAGGGAGAGACATTATAAAATCATTTATACTTGGTTAAACCAGACTCTACGATCCTAAAAAAATTCAGAGGTAGGGACATGGACAAATAAAACGCTGAGATAACAGTGTAGTCCAAACAGTGCAGTCCAACCAGCAAAGGAAGGGGTTCTTTACAGTAAGGGCAGTCAAGATATGGAATTCATTGCCAGGGCAGGTTGTGATGGCAGATTCAATAGATATGTTTAAGAAAGGGTTAGACAAATTTTTAGCGGAAAGGTGTATCCAGGGATACGACCGTTAATCGAAATGAAGGATGGTAGTGGAAATAGGGTAAAAATAGGACTGCAATATTGAGTCTGGGGGGATTTTCACAACAGATTGGCGATTGCTTACTCTGGATCAATTTCAAATATAAGTGCAGGATCGCAGGAGATCCAAAATAGGTTGAACTTGATGGACTGGTGTCTTTTATTAACCTCATCAACTATGTTACTATGTTACTAATCTTTTCTTAATGTTCATTATGGATTAAATAATGTTTTGTATATAAATAACTAAAGTCAGAAGAATGAACATAGTGTTTATTTTCCCTTCAAAATGTATTTAGTCATCTAAAAGAAAATATATTTATATATATATATATATATATATATATATATATATATATATATATATATATATATATATAGGATATGCTCTGTATCAAAATAAAGAGTATATCTTTACAATTGAGATATATAGATAATACTTCAAAGAAGAAGATGATAACAGTAAATTTGTTAATAATATATTAGAATAGTATGAGGAAGGAAACTATAGTGATGTTCTTTATTAAACTCCAGATGATGTCCATGAAGTCCTTAAATTACTTAAACAAATATAAAGAGTCCTTGAAATGTTCATGTAGTTGCAAATGGCAAAAGGTAAATATTTAATTTTATAATACTGTTGCTAAAACACATGAATCCGTGAAAAATTTTTTTTTCCTTGGAGTATTTCATTTTGAACGTCAACGAAATCGTATGTAGGCAATTCTGTAGCGTAGTTTATCAATTAGCTAATTTCAGCATTGCTTGATGGACACTGTATTATTCAACATTGAATGCAATTCTTTAAGATCTGCAAAAAAGTAAAACAGAAGATTTTTTTATATGAAATGCTGAAGTATAAATATATATTGTATTAAAGACAATTTGTATCTTCTTCATGATAATGAAAAATACTAAAGAGATTTTTTCAAAATAAAATAAAGACAGAAAAATGAACTTTATCAATGGCTATAAACATGTTAAACAATGTGAACTTATTAAACATTGTAAAATGCTCTATGCCAATACACTTGTATTCTTCAGACAGTCATGTTGATTTAATCCTCAGTGTTGTCAAGTCTTTGGTTTTCATTCATGTAAACTATTCATGGGTGAAACAAACTGAACTGCATTAGAAGATAATAGCCGAAATACAATAGTTTAAATAAAAGCTAACTTTATAACGTAATAGACTCACATATCTGGTTTGTCTGGAATTGAGGCTGTACTTGCATTGCACAGGCGGAATGAAGAAGACTGCTTGTGACCCTCAGAAAATGGACTGTACAGCATCGCTGTGACGCTGGGGTGGAGCTGATCATTGATATATTAAAGTTTATAAATATTAGGAGAGATTTTTTTTTTAAAAGATTCCAAATTGTGGTAATTACCTAATTAGATGTTGCAGTTGATTTTTTCTTCAGAGTTTTCTGGGCTATTTTAATTAATGAAAATTTATGAAAAAGACAAACCAAAGTTTTGGAATTTTTAGATAATACTATAACTCAGGAATGTTTATAGGATTTCATTATTCATGCACAGGTGTGTTAATCTATTTGTCTAGGTCTGTTGTTCATGTGAACAGACATCATAAAAACTTGAGCTGTTGTTGGTACTTTAGGACTGGAGTTTAGAACCCCCGTTATAGGTCAGGGTAGTGTTTAGAAAAATGTTATGTGTTAGCTCAGTTTACAGTTTAAGGCCATGTGAATTTTAACCTTAAACTATTGAAACTGTATATATTATAATTTGCTATAAATAAAAAAAAAATATTTATACACTTTGAGCGAGAAAATAATATAATAAATAATATATTTTACCTTCTACTGATGAGAACTTTGTTTGTACATGCTTTGTTTTTTGATCCTTCAAAAAAAGGTCTAAAATAAATTTGATTGTTGAATGAGTTAACGTAATAAAAATTAACCAAAATATTAAAAGGTAATTTTGGGAATTGGGCATTATATTTTTTTTCAATAAAATGTACAGTATATGACATCTATATAAGGTTGGGATTTTAAAATAATATAGGGTGTATTGTAGGAACACATAACTGATTGCACATCTTACTAGAAGACATAACAGGCACTTTCAAGGTTTAGACAGTCAAAGAAACTTATCACTGTATGTGATTTAATATTTTTAATAAATCTGTTATCCGGAAGGTATTATGTTAGATCCTCTTTTTTTCTGTTGTCTCTCATACACCATCTGGGAGAATATGAGATGCTATAAATCGGAGGAGACCTCTATTGAAGGAGAAAGTACCTTCTGTGTGAACTTGTGTTCATGTAAATGTAGTTGATACCCTCATATTTTTGTTACTATTTTCTTCCCACATGTGGAGTCATTAGGATTTACTAATGAAAAGCACTCTCTTATATTGGCTCTTTTTGTCAGTGATATATATCCTGCATTTTTAGAATTAATATTAATCCTGCCTCTGTTTCCATCTTTTACATATATGGTTATTGCTTTGGAGATCTTATTGCGGAACAGATGAAATAATTGGTATCATACCAACTAAAGAAAGAGCTAAAAGTGGATTCATATCCTGAGAATTTGATCACATGTGGAAAAGAAAGACTGTCACATTTTTTTTGCATACTCTTTCCTAGTGGTAGCACGTCTGCCTCACAGCACTGGGGTCATGAGTTCAATTCCCGACCATGGCCTTATCTGTGTGGAGTTTGTATGTTCTCCCCGTGTTTGCGTGGGTTTCCTCCGGGTGCTCCGGTTTCCTCCCACACTCCAAAAACATACTGGTAGGTTAATTGGCTGCAATCAAAAAAATGACCCTAGTCTCTCCCTCTCAGTCTGTCTGTCTGTGTGTGAGTGTCTATAGTAGGGAATTTAGACTGTAAGCTCCAATGGGGCAGGGACTGATGTGAATGAGTTCTCTGTACAGCGCTGCGGAATTAGTGGCGCTATATAAATAAATGATGATGATGATGATATGTTATACAGTATGCGCCTTTGATACCTTCTATATCTATAGTAAAAGTAAGTTCATCCAATGTGTTGAGATGATCCCTCATCTTCTCCTGCCATTTTTTTAATGGGATCTGGTGTCGTTCCTTACAATCTGGCAGACTTTTGAATCTTCTTGTTTGTGGCCTTCCTACAATCCCGGAATCTCTTCTTGCAGGTTTCCACAGTCCTAGTGGTGTTATTTACCTTTATGACAGCTTCCAAAATGGATGTCCAAACCGTGTTCTTTGATTGGGGAGTTGTGTGGAGAGCCTTCGAATCAAGGATCCTATCATAAGGTGCAATACCTTTAATTAGGAAATAAAAAAAATTTAGAAACAAAAATATAAATCTTTTACATTTTCTATAGTAAGGAAACACATTTCAATGCATAAATAAGCTTTAAGAGACAAACCTTTTTTTAAAAAACAAACAAACAGGATAAATCTGTGGAAAACACAAACAAAATTGAAAATGACGGTATATTTCTGAATTTAATTGGTTAATAAGGAGTTACACCATGATGTAACAAAAAAGAAAAGCAGGTTCATAGTACAGAAGTGAGGAGCAAGTACAAACAAGACAGAGCTAGGCAAAAATAGGGTGAAACAAGAGTAAGACACATGGCAGACTACTATTTGATTACTTAGGTTGTAAAAGTGCTAAAGAGTCATTAAACCATTAAAAAAACAAATCAACAACTGCAAACAAATCAAATTGCAAATAGTATTAGAATTCAATCAGCATTTTGACTAAAACCATAGAGCCTCTGAAAAAACTATTTGTCAGTCTATTTATTGCTTTGGTTGCTAACCGAAAGACCACACCACAAAGTTAGATTTATATTAGTCAGCCCCCTCTCACTCTTTTTAAGGAAAATCTATTTTACTTGTTCTGGATGGATTTGGTAGAGATCTCCATGGTCAGGGGCTCAAGAACCGAGTGTTTCTTAACTATGTGATCAGGAGCAAGCACAGGATCTCTAGAGGGGGGGGATCCAAATGTCTGATTTTGGAAAAAAGCAAAAACGAAACAAAAACAAACTTGCGGCAATAAACCGGCAACAGACACTTTGTTGTAGTAAAATTGTATAACTGTAAATAAGAAGTTTGGTTGGGCCACAGAGTGTAAGACGGAACCTAACAACTGGTGCAGAAGAAACATACACACAACATTTTTTCCCCCAGCACACTGCTATAGCCAGCAACAGATCTGCCATTTCTACTGTAGATAAAAATGCAAAAGTCTTTGTTGCACACATTTGCAAATGTATGTTTAAGCCATCCAACTGGTGCAGAAGCTGCTACTGAGCTGCGTTTGCGCCACTGTTTCCACTGACGGTTTTTAGGAAAATTTGACTCCGATCAGGAAATTTTCATGAAAATCCAGGTAATTCTAACTAATTTTATTATTTTAAGCTTAACTTCATCATCATTTATTTATATAGCGCCACTAATTCCGCAGCACTGTACAGAGAACTCATTCACATCAGTCCCTGCCCCATTGGAGCTTACAGTCTAAATTCCCTAATATACACACACACACACATAGACATATACATACAGACAGAGAGGTAGAGACTTGGGTCAATTTTTGATAGCAGCCAATTAACCTACCAGTATGTTTTTGGAGTGTGGGAGGAAACTGGAGCACCCGGAGGAAACCCACGCAAACACAGGGAGATCATACAAACTCCACACAGATAAGGCCATGGTCGGGAATCAAACTCATGACCCCAGTGCTGCGAAGCACAAGTGCTAACCACTAGGCCACTGCGCTGCCCAGTAGCCTAACTTTCGAGGCTTATGGCGGTGTATGGACAGGGGTGATTTTATCCAAATGTACAGCATGGGAATGACAAAGAGAAGTGGTACTGTGCAGTGTACATAAGTAAAGCATGAACATTACGTAAATATAAGTGGTACTGTGCAGTGTATATGTGTACAGCATTAACATTACATAACCAGAGGTACTGTGCAGTGTATATACATTCAGCATTACATACAAAACAGAAATTAGGCAGCAGTGCTGTATTCAGATATGAAAACTAGAATTAGAACAGTAAAATGGGCATACATGTAATAAAGTGTTACATAAAAAAGAATGAGGCATAAACTAAGAGGCATATTAATGTGAGCACAGCTTTAAATACATTTTTTAATTCATTTAAACAAATTAATAATACTCAACAAAACTAATATTAATCTCCTCTAACACTCAATTAAACTAAACTTTATTAAACTTAGTGTTATAGTTACTCACCCAGTGCTGCACACCAGAGAGCAGATGATAACAGGTCATTTACTGTCTGCATGTTTTATATGTCAGGCAAACACTAGAGCACCATATAGAAAACTATAAAAAAATGCACTAGAGATAAAAGTGATGGCGTCCATTTTGTCGAGGCCAATGTTTAAGAAAAGATTATGCATATGCTCATGGAAATGTGTCCTAAACTGCAGACAATGTGTTATAATACATTTAATATACCTACTATCTGGGAGGTTCCATGAGTAGAGAAAGGGGGGTTTCTGGGTAACTGGAACTCCCCACACCCCTAAGTGCTCCCCTGGTGGGAAAGCTCTATAGCTATTCTACCAATTCCCATAAGAACACAAATTCATAAATGCCTCCAGCATACCACATGGTATTCACTCCAAATGGTAGCAGATGACCACTATATTTACCTTTAAGACCCCCCTTCCTTTTGTGCCAGCCCCACTCCTCCAGTCACTGGGTTATAAAAAAATAAATGTAACGAGAGACATCTAATTGAGGTTGACAAATTACATTTATTGAGTGTTTTGAGAGCTACCATTCTATTCTTAGATTGTTACATAACTTTATTATTCTATGTTGATTGTTCTATATCTATATCCTTTCAGTTCAATACTCTGTTGTATCTGTATATGTTACAAGCTGATATATTCAATTTCACATGTATATATTTACAAAATGCTATTATAATTTTTTCTATTTCTTCACAATATGCTTCCAATAAAGATAACATTTGAAAAAAACAACCTAATATTTACAGTAATAATGTGAAAATAAGATGCCTTAATAAAAAAAATACAATTACAATGGATGCAAAACCAAAATGGAGACAGAACTCTAGATTGGACTACAACATACACGAGCCTGGGATCTGAGCTATCATTGCTTTGCTAGATAGGTGACATTAAATAGGGATCTTTAAAGTAGCATTTTTTAAATTATTAGGGTTAGAATTACAACTGGCTATAACGGAGGCTGCTGATAAAGAAAAATCTAATTAACACTTAGTTTTCTTCTACTGTGAATTATGACCCTCAGTGTACAATGCTGGAACCCTCTTCTGGATCGTCTTCTTCACTTTCATCCTAGTCCTCCATCTCCTCTAACTCCTCCTCCAGGATGGCAGATGTTTCAACCATTGTGACGGTTCAGAGACAATACGGCTCTGGTCCACTTCATCATCAATGGAAGGTTGACTGCGTAGATCCTACTCTGGCTGCTCCTGTGGAGAAAAAACCTCCTAAGCTCCCTGGTCATTCTGTCTAATTGAACAAATTAATATAATAATGAATAGAATAAAAACAGTAAAAATCATTGCTTTGAAAAGGCAGCTGTGTTTTAATATCAGCCGGTCACAATAACCAACAAATTTGACTTCGACATTCAGCTCTCGGAACCTGGGTCAGAAAAAGCCAGACACACCACAACAACCAGCAAGCTCAGTGAGTTTGGAGAAATTGCAGATTGGCTAATGTCGGGAGGGGTTTTTATTAGGGCTGATGTGAGGAGCGAAAAAGTAACAATATCATGAAAAATCCTGTTGCACTGATTGGATGGTTCAAAAAGATATTTTTATTATGGCATCATAGTGTTTTAACAGAGGTAATGGCAGACTGAAAAATAATGATAATAGCAAAAAATTCACTATGGGTCATACAGTGTTTCATTACTGGTAGTCCAAATGATAGAACTTTAAATTCTGTACAGGCTGTCAGAGTAAGAAAACTTTAATAGATTTACTAAACTAAAGCCAATGAAATCTTCTTGGTTGTCAGTTACTTTACAGTAATAAGAATAGGCATGGTCGTGGGATTTGAAGAGGAGATATATGGTCGCGGAAAAATATTTTTCATTAGTTGCGACATAACAGTCACATAGATTTAGTGCATCTTTCTACAAACACAGGGCTAGAATGATTTGATTTATGTCTAATGATATACTATTACAACAAATTATCACTAAGACGATACAAAACATGGCTGACAAACAGGAGCCATTACTGTATGCGCATGCGCTGTAATAAATTGTAGTTGCCATATATCTTTTACATATTCATATGATGTCAACAATTTACCCATTTAAATGTCGACATTTTAAACCTGTTGAACATGTCATGTGTCAAAATTTCATAGGGCGAAATTATGCATGTGTCGACATTAGGTAGTAGACTTTTTGACCGTGTCGACCATGTCATGTGCAAATATGTTCGATATCGAGATTTTGCATGTGTAAACATTAGTTATGTCAACACTACTACAGTATAGATAATGTGACAATGTCACTTGTTAACATTTTAGATGTCAACATTTTGCATGTGTAGACATTAGGCATATCAACATTTTAAATGTGTAGACATGACCGTGTCGACGTTTTAACCTTGTAGACATTATCTCTGTTGACATTATTATGCAGACATTTTAAATGACAACAATTTCATTATAGCCATTTCAACTAGATCCCGTTTATCTGTTATAACCTATAGTGTAATCATTTAAAAAGATATTAATTAGCAGGGAGTGTATTAAGTGTAAGTTAACATCTGCTATGATAATGAAGTAGTTTAGCCTTTAAAATCCTGTGTAAAACATTTTTCTTGGCTTGCAGTTTAATTTTGAACTGCTGGCTCTTTATGTGTGGTTAATAAAAACATCTTGGCAAGACTATGTTTTTCCTGGATTATTTTATATCAATAGACCCCATAAACATTGGAAGTATAATAAGGCTTAATTAAGGGTTAATGACTTTCACTTGGTGCAGCCGGTGTTTGCAGATTGTCCTGGTACTACATCCAAAGAGGATTTAATATAGCAGGATGTAGCTTTAGCAACAGCATAGGTTATATTTAATTTGCCTCTGTTAATCTTAAATGTAAACACGCACTACTTTGAAAAACTAATACATATAAAAGGAAGCAGGTAAACTCTCAGATTGACAATTCTTTGATGAAGAGCCAGTAGCTGCATGGCCAGAAACCATTACAGTCAGCTGTGCCAGCAACGTCACATTGTCAGGGAATGTTTACCGGTATCTGTAAGAAGCTCACATTATACACAAGGGAGCAGAATACTATGGTTCAATGAACCAGAGGAAAAATACCACGATTGGTATATCCAATATTATATATGGTACCAGATGCATGGCAACATAAATGCCCATATATGTGTACAAAAAAAGACAGTTGTTGTCAGTATTAAGGATAAGCGGCCCCCTCTCCTGCTTGTTTTATCAAGACCCCTCTCAGAGTGGAGTTTACGTAGATGAAGGAATTTGAAAAACCCGCCCCGGCAGGCGAGTCATGTGACCCGACACCCAGAAGCGCCAGACAGCAGTGCGAGTAGGGACGACTCTGGAGCAAGGACGGGTAAGTCTCAGACACTTGCGCCCCTGATTTATGTATTAGGAGAGACAAAGATGGCGACATGCGTAAGCATAAGAGCCCCCTCCACCTTCACATCTTCTCCCTCAGCAGCACTCGTTCTGCTATACAGTTCTGACTTTAAAGAAAATAAATTGAATGACAAAGATTACTGTGATCCTTTTAAGAAGCCAGGTGGAGTTGAGCTGTAAAAGGCATGAGGCACTGCAGGGCGCAAAATTTAAGAAGTGTGTTCTGATATAAATCTTGAAGGTTGGTGTAGCCTAGGCACACTATACATTTAACAAAACAATGCGCAGAGGGAAACCATCCATAGTACATTAAATAATAATTTAACAGACTAAACATAATAATTCAAAGTCCGACCTCTACTAGTTTATAGATCACACAGTTAACTTAGAAAACCACATCAAGTTAACTTAAGGACACTGAGTGAGAGTGAAGGTAATGTCCAACGTGAAGTAGAACTGGGCTCAAGAAAACAGGGCAAGGGAAGCAGGCCTAGAAATACAGTATCTATCCCGACTTCCTCCACTATAAATTCATCCTTTCATCTTACAGCACTGTTCTTTCAATTGCCAAACAAACATTCTTAAAATCTCTAATATCCAACCAGTCTTCCAAGCCATGTTGCCTCTTTGCCACCTTCAACTCTCTTCTCTGCCCACCTGCACCTCCTCCCCCTTCCTCCCTCACTGCCCATGATGTTGCCATCTATTTCAAAGACAAAATCAACACCATTTAAATAGATATTTCCTCATGCCAAATTCCACCCACTCCACCCACCTTTACTTACCCTCTCCAATCCACCTTTAATTCATTCTCTCCAGTAACTGAAGATGAAGTCTCTGCACTCATCTCATCATCTCACTGTACAACCTGTTCCTTCAAACGTATTCCCTCTCAACTTCTCCTACATACCCTTCACTTGATTGGTCTTTGTGACACAGTTCTTTGCTGGTTCAATCCCCACCTACTGAACAGCACCTTTAGTGTTTCTACCTCTGGCACATCCACTCCTTCACTGCCATAATCTGTTAGGGTCCCACAAGGCTCTGGTCTTAGCCCTTTACTTTTTCATTGAACACCTGTTCTTTTAGTGCACAAAATCTCTCATTTGGCCTGCAGTACCACCTTTACACTGATGACACCCAAATCTATATCTCTTCCCCTGATTCCTCTCTTTCAGTATGATCTCTTGTAGCCAACTGTTTTTCTTATATTTCCACATGGATGTCCCAACGCTACCTAAAGCTCAACATGTCCAAAACAGAGCTTGTCATCTTCTTTCCTGCAAGAGTAACCACCTGCCCTCAAATCTTCCTTACTGTTACTAACAACACAATTCCTCAGTCTCCCAACCCTGTTGCCTTGGTATCAAACTTGAGTACACTCTCTGCTTTATTACTCACATCCAGACTCTCTCCCAGTCCTGTCGACTCCACCTTAAAAATATTGTGAGAATACATCCTTTTCTTGCTCAACATGCTACCAAGTTACTGA
The DNA here is from genome assembly GCF_038048845.1 of Mixophyes fleayi. Classification (NCBI taxonomy): domain Eukaryota; kingdom Metazoa; phylum Chordata; class Amphibia; order Anura; family Limnodynastidae; genus Mixophyes; species Mixophyes fleayi. The sequence continues at coordinate 6,100,002 of NC_134408.1, read as the reverse complement.
ATGTGAGATTTGAAGGTGAGGGAGGAGTCAAGGATGATCCCTAGGCAGTTTACTTGAGAGACTGAGAAGAGGGTAGTGTTTTTAACAGAGAGTGGGGCAGAGACACGGGAACCCTACAATGAGGGAAGACAATTATATTTGTCTTCAAAATGTTAAGTTTAAGGAAGTGCTAGGACATCCAAGATGAGATGGGCCAAGAGACAGCAGGAGACACAAGAGACGAGGGAATGGGAGAGGTCAAGGGAGAAAAGATAGGTTTGGGTGTTATCAGCATACTGGGGGTTAAAGAAGCTGTTTAGTTCACAAATGGAGGAGGTGTAGATGGAAAAGAGCAGGAGGTGAAGAACAGAACCTTGGGAACTCTGACAGGTAAGGGGAAATTGGGGAAAGGTGGAGTAGGGTGTACAGATCGAAAAAGAGCCGTTGGAGAGATTAGGAAGGCTCCCACTGTAGTTCTGCCACTGGAGAGATCCACAGCATCACAGCACCAATGTTTGTCATAATTTAATACTTTCCCAATTTTTGCCATATTTTAATATCTGAATGCGTTCTTGTTCTATACACTTTTTTTTATTTATATAACAAACCTGGACCCGAAAGCCCATGTCCAGGGTTCCAGTTTCAGTGCATGTGCTCAAGCAGACAAGCCAAATGGTGGACCAAAGACTGGCTGGCAAAGTGGTTAGACTTCTATTACTGCTGCAAGCCAGCTTCATCGGGGAGCTGAGCATCACTCAGCTACCTCAGTTAACTTTAAATGGTAAATAGCAATGACATAAGATGTTCTATCACTGAAATACACAGTGATAGAAAATCTTTGACTTTGCCTTCTTTTGCTAAATAGACCCCTGAATATTGGAAGTATAAAAAGAAGATTCAATAAAAACTTATATTGGAGTGTTACTGAGAGGATTGAGAGTTACTTTCATTAACTAGCAGGTGTTTGCTAAAGATCCTGGTACTACATCCAAAGAGGATACAGTATATTAGGATGTAGCTTTAACAATAGCACAGGGTGTATTTGTTTTTTTCTCTGTAAATATTAAATGTAAACACACACTACTTTGAAAAACCAATAAATTTTAAAGTGAGCAGCCTAAATTCTCAAATTGACAATCCTTTGAGGAAGAGCCAGTAGCAGCATTGCCTAGATGATAATTCATTACAGTCAGCTGTGCCAGCAAAGTCACGTTGTCAGGTAAGGTCGTCCTGTATGTGTAAGATGCTCACATTATAAACAAGGGAGAAGAAAATTTAGAGTTCAATGCATTGCTGCATGTCCCAACCCTGACCAGCATGCACCACCATGCAAGCCTTCGGTTTGAGTAAGTGAGTGAGCAAAGGGTTTGTGAGCAATCAAAGTGTATCTTTAGAGCAACACACTGTGGATGCATTATCTGTGCCTAATTGTGTTAGTGTGTATACAGTCATGGCCAAAAGTTTTGAGAATGAAGTATTGGTTTTCATTAAGTTTGCTGCTTCTGTGTTTTTAGACCTTTTTGTCAGATGTTGCTAAGGTATACTGAAGTAAAATTACAAGCATTTCATAAGTGTCAAAGGCTTTTAATGACAATTACATTAAGTTTATGCAAAGAGTCAATATTTGCATTGTTGATCCTTCTTCTTGAAGACCTCTGCAATTTACCCTGGCAGCTGCTAATCAACTTCTGGGCCACATACTGACTGATGGGCGCCCATTCTTGGCTAATCAATGCGTGGATTTTTGTTTGTCCACCTGTTCTCTTGAGGATTAACCACAAGATCTTAATGGGATTATGGTCTGGGGAGTTTCCTGGCCATGGACCCAAAAATTTAAAGTTTTGATCCCCGAGCCACTTGGAGGATGCTTTGCTACCATTCTTTATTCATGGCTGTGTTGTTAGGCAAAATTGTAAGTGAGCCCACTCCCTTGGCTGAGAAGCAACCCCACACATAAATGGTCTCAGGATGCTTTGCTGTTCGCATGACACAAGACTGATGGCAGCGTTCACCTTTCCTTCTCCGGACAAGTGTTTTTCCAGATGCCCCAAACAATCTGATAGGGGATTCATCAGAGAAAATGTCTTTACCTCAGTTCTCAGCAGTCCAATCCCTGTACCTTTTGCAGAATACCAGTCTGTCTGAGATGTTTTTCCTGCAGAAAAGTTGCTTCTTTGCTGTCCTTCTTGACACCAGACCATTCTCCAAAAGTCTTCACCTCACTGTGCGTGCAGATGCACTCACACCTGCCTGCTGCCATTACTGGGCAAGTTCTGCACTGGTGGTGACCCGATCCCGCAGCTGAATCAACTTTAGGAGACAGAACTTGTGCTTGCTGGAAGTTCTTGGGCGCCCTGAAGCCTTCTTCACAACTATTGAACCTCTCTCCTTGAAGTTCTTGATGATCAAAAACACCAAAAAACATACTAGTAGGTTAATTGGCTGCTATCAAATTGACCCTAGTCTCTCTCTCTATTTATGTGTGTGTGTGTGTATGCTAGGGAATTTAGACTGTAAGATCCAATGGGGGCAGGGACTGATGTGAGTGAGTTCTCTGTGCAGTGCTGCGGAATTAATGGCGCTATATAAATACCTGATGATGATGATCCGATAAATGGTTGATTTAGGTGCAATCTTACTAGCAGCAATATCCTTGCCTGCGAAGCACTTTATGTGCAAAGCAATGATGACTGCACGTGTTTCCTTGCAGATAATCAGGTTAACAAAAGGAAGAACAATGATTTTAAGCACCACCCTCCTTATAAAACTTCCAGTCTGTTATTCTAACTAAATCAGTATCAGTGTGATCTTCAGCCTTGTCCTCGTCAACACTCTAAACTGCATTAACGAGAGAATCACTGACCAGATGTCAGTTGATCCTTTTGTGGCAGGGCTGAAATGCAGTGGAAATGTTGTTTTTGGGATAAAGTTTATTTTCATGGTAAAGAGGGACTTTGAAATTAATTGCAATTCATCTGATCACTCTTCATGACATTCTTTAGTATATTCAACTTTCCATCATAAAAAGTGAAGCAGCAGACTTTGTGAAAAATAATATTTGTGTCTTTCTTAAAACTTTTGGCCATAACTGTAATTCCTAAGAAACATGAGGGGCCTGAGTCATTAAAGAACGTATTTCTGTTCTTTTATGTGTATCATATACAATTCCCTTCTGCGCATGCCCAGAATGAGGACATTCCTCAACGTCAACGAAAGCAAGTCTGCTGCGTATGCGAACGCAAATGACATTTGCGACAGCCTACAATTTCGGGGAGTGAACAGGGCAGGGAATGGGTGTGTGCCCGTACTCGATGCACATTATAGGCGTGCCAAACTCAAGCAAACATCACAATGAAGCTCTGCATGTGTGAAAGTTACTTGTTCACAGTATGCAGTGGTTAGTACCTGTCAAACATTGTTCAAGGAAGGACAACTGGTGAACAGGTAACATTGTCATGGGGACATAGGCTCATTCATGTGGTGGGGAGTGAATGCTTGCCCGTTTGGTCCAATCCCAGAGAAGAGCTATCGTAGCATAAATTGCTGAAAAAATTAAAGTTGGCTATGATAGAAAGGTTCTGAAAAAGAGTTAATCCAACATCACCAGGTAGATTTCCTGCATCATGCCCTAGATTTGCAAGAAATAAGACTTTCTACTCAGGGTATGTAAACATGTTAAAACCTGAGAGGTGCACCCATATACATGTAGATCAACAATGACTTAAAAAAGAGGCAAAAAAATATATATATCTGGGGAACACCGGTATGTAGATTTAAAACATACGTTTTTATCAGTATTCTATAAAATATATGGTCATTTCCTGGTTCCTGAAAAGTAGCAAAGTAAAGATAAATAAAGAGAATGTGATGTGATTATACTTCTACAGTGAAAAAACGTGATTTAAAATCTGCAGATTGAACTGCAATAGCTTTTATGCCACTTTCTTTGATAAACTATTGTATTTGTATAATGATGTCTCCGCTTGTGATTAAAGTCAGCTGTTATATGCACAATCCAATCCTCTATTGCAGATCAGACTAATGAGTCTAACCACTTACCATATGGCTATAAAATACTATACTATATATTCACACCAATTGTATTCCCATAAACAGTTTCCAAAAAAAGCCTCCTACAGATGAAATACCATTATTACAGTGTTACAACTATCAACTAGATAGGTTATATCACCATAGATTTTCTGGGTTTCATATCTATTAATTCACTCATTCACGCACCATCTGTTGGATCCTCAAAATAGATGTGCATTGTAGGGTATAGTTAATTCATGAAATAGAATCCTAACATCCACAATATATTGGTATGCTTATCATAGGTATGATAAATCTACTGCTGGAGCTGATAATCTGTAAGTCATTCTCTGATGAAATCGCAGGTTGGCAAAGAAACGAGTCAGCCCTACTTTTAGTTGTTGTACTTGTTACACTCCTATTGGAAGCCGTGGGTGTCATATTATTCGATTTGCATCATTTAAAAAAAAAATTCTCTGATGTCAGCACCCTCAAGCTGATTGGATACTCAGTCCAGGATTTGCATTTTCCACTAAATGCACTGGCTCCTGAACATCCCAGGATTAAGGCGTGACCATCCCTGCTGCAGAACTCCCACTACTAGCTGCTATCCACCTGGAGAGGAAAGCAGTTGTCTCTCGCTGTTCAAATCCAGTGAGTGCGTACACGCAGCCTCCTTACTATTTTATGTGTTACAGTCATATTGGTCTGCCTTAAGGTTGCCTTCATGACACAGTGGGACTAACATTATACATACAAAATGCCTTGCTCTAATTTATGTGGTTGGTGCTTATTGTTAGATTCTACTTACAGGACTGGATAAGTATAAACAGTTACTGTATATATAATTGGACTGAATATCCGAATTGAGTTCAGATTAATAAATATACTATTGGCTGCTTAACAGAAGCTTATTGACTGCAATATGATACAGTTTCTCATTTCAGATACATCTGAACCCCCTGGAGGCTGTCTATGTGCTGCTCCAACAAATGTTAGAGTTTATGATATCTAGTGAACTTTATTCAGGATACTGAATGTATTTTATAGCTGTTTATATTTTAAGGTTAATTAATAACTGTATTTATTTTATTGTATTCAACTGTGTTGGTGATGATTTGATTTTTAGACTGCTTTCATGGCTTACATTTTTTCGCTGTTTGTTTGCCCATGCAAACATGCACTCACTGCAGACAGAGCTTCTTCATACATTGGCAATGTTTGAGACTTACAATAATCACTATAGAAAAAGTGTGAACATTACATTAATGGAGCTATGAGATATCTATGGGAGGTAAATTGTCCACCCCTGAAAGTGCCTACAATGGGCATGTGAGCACCGGAACTGGACCATGAAGCGATGGAAGAAGGTGGCCAAGTCTGATGAATCATGTTTTCTTTTACATCATGTGGTGTGTGTGCTTCATTTACATGGGGACATGACGGCTCCTGGCAGAGGCAGTGTGTTGCTTTGGCCAAAGTTGTTCTGGGAAACCTTCTGTCCTGGCATTCATGTGTGTGTGTTACATTGTCATGTACCACCTACTTAAACATTGTTGCAGACCAAATACAACCCTTCATGGCAATGGTACAACCTTTCATGGCAATGGTATTTCCTGATGACTGTGGATTCTTTCAGCAGGATAATGCTGCCTGCCACACTGCAAAAATTGTTCAGGAATGGTTTGAGGAACATGACAAATAGTTCAAGGTGTTGACTTGGCCTCCAAATTACCCAGATCTCAGTCCGATAGAGCATCTGTGGGATGTGCTGGAAAAAAAAAGTCAGAACCAAGGAGCTCCCAACTCACAACTTACAGGATCTGCTGCTAACGTCTTGGTGCCAGACAGCTCAGGACAATTTCAGAGGCCTTGTGGACTCCTTACCTTGATTTCTCAGAGCTACTCTGGTGGCACAAGATGGACCTATACAGTATTAGGCAGGTGGTTTTAGTTTTGTGGCTCATCATTATATATTATATATATATATATCTACTATATAAAAGCCTAGAGGCATGTGTCTGTGTGTGGAAAAAAAAAACAAGCTGCAGCGCCACCTGCTGGGCGAAGTTATACACTGACCTACTAAATTCTTAGTGTGTGTGAAAAAAAACTCAGAAAGGGCTGAAATTTGGTATACTAAGATGTTTTTAATTTGTTAATTTAATTTGTTAATTGTTAAAAGTGTTTATAAAGATTTTAAAAAAATATATATATATTTCTTGAAGGAGAAGTGACAGTTGGGAGTGGTTGGTGGTTGCCGGGGGTGACAGTGGGGAGTGGTTGGTGGTTGCCGGGAGTGACAGAGCGAGAGGAGTGTGATACTCAGAACGGCTGAGAGAGATCCCTGTGTCTGGATAGACATCTGGATAGATGTGGCGATAAAGATGAAGGATGAGATGATGGAGAAAAATGAGGAGGGCAAAACCACGTTAAAAAAGGGCGCTTGCGTCGGGAAGTAACGCTCTTCCCCTGAGGCCTGGGCTAGGCCCAAATGCATGACAAGAACATTTTTAACACCTTAAGTAGCTTGATTTGACTAGAATGCATGAGTATCATGCACGGGTTAACTTGTGTATATATATATATATATCTATATCTATCAAAAGTGTTTTCCAAATTAAATTTGTTGCAAGGATTTAGCACAAATGATTTTATTAATTCCTATATGGCACATTTGGGGTTATCACTTTATTTTAAGATCCAGTCTTTAGCATATATACTGGGATTACAAAACCAAGAAGGAACTGAAGAAGTATCACTGAATGCAAAATATATTACTTTGTGGCTTCCCATTCAGTGACTGTGGACTCCATTTATTTAAAAGTATCTTTCCATAAGCGGCGATTGATACCCAGCTGGCCGATGATACTGCCTGACATCATTCACAGTAACTAATATAAGTGAGTTGGAAATAATATGTTTGTGTAAACTGTTTTTATGTGATTTATGTGTTTGCACTTGATCTGAGTATATGAATAAATGATTTATTTGCATGTCTGTTTTTTCGCAATAAAATTATATTTGTCCATGGTTTTAGAAACTATTTTTATTTAAAAATATTTAAAATGAATATTTACTGTGTGCCAATTGATTATATAGCGCTGTACAATTGTCTTGTAAAGAGGAAGTTGTGAAATAATCTCCGGAATGCCAAAATCAAATCACATTTTATCCATCTTCACACACTAATTGGTCATTAGAAATTGCAAGTTGTAGGAAAGATAAGAGATCAGTTATTGTTATGACAATAAGAGAGAAAACACAATGTAAGGACAAGCAAAGATAGGAAATAACAGAATAATAGCAGTACTTAGGACAACCATGAATGGACATCATCTGTGCTCATCATCTCACATTCTTTACCAGATTCTTTCTTTGTATAAAGCAGGAAGGCTGGCACATACTGGGTAGAGTGGCGCTGGGCTGTGACATCATAGGCTAGAGGGTGCTGACTGCTGCCTCTCCGTGACTCTTTCCTCCATGCTACCACACAGTGTAGAGTTGCCACAGGATAAATAAGATGGAGTAACATTGTGCCACTCATTCAGTGTTTTACGTGCCCCCTAAACCCTGTTGCTAGACGACCATCTAGATTAGCCTAGTCATAGCGTATCTCCTGATTACCAGATACTAAACTCATGTATGTTAAATAATTGATCTAAACATTTCAGTATAATTGTATGACAGGTAGACCACCAATGCCTGATATCCACTGTGATCCACACCTCACAAGATTCCAGTTAATTTAACCTAACAATAAGGTTATTTTGTAAAAATAGTACAAAAAGTGTAAACTTTGCCCATTATCAATATTTTAATCTCAAAATAAACAAACTTTTCTTCCAGTGAGGTGTGGTGTTGTTTATTCTGAACTACAGCCAGTTTATATATACAGTTACTCCATAAATAGTCACCTCGCTGTTCAGTGCCTGGAAGATCTCAGTTGCTGATCATAATGGTGCACATCACATCAGCTCTTATTCTCCTTTCTCTTTTCTCAGGAGCTTACAGTTATGTCCAGGCATTTGGTGGAATTCCACTGGGTTCTTGGGGTAAAGTTGAGAGGTGTCCACCTGACTATAAAATCAATGGAGTCTCTTTAAAGGTAAGTCAATGAGGTATGTCCACTTAGCCTGGGAAGAAGTGTGAAGGGAATGGGGCAGAATTCAGCAGAAGAGTATGCCATTGATGGATAACACTAAATTGTGTAGCAATAAGTGTAATTAACATACAACACTGACATACAGACTCTTCTGTACATTAACAAGAACATTTAAAAGACATTAACTGCTAATGGGTTATAGTGCTTAAATAGTTTAAAAGATCAAACATATATGAACGATTTACTGGTAACAATCAGAAATGTTTTAGAACTGAATATATTACAGATAAAAAGTACTTTTAGAGGTAGACTTTTTTTACAATGTAACCAAGAGTTTCTGGAACATTACATGAGACAATATCACATGCTCAATATAGATCCTCAAATATCTTTATTTTAGCCACAGTATGAGAATGTTTTTGTATATTGTTTTGTAAACTTATAAAAATGCTTCATTTTTATACTTAAGTTTAGCATATTTTCTGAGACATTTCTGGGGAAAACATAAATACGCAAGTTATTTTCATTTTAATATTAATTCCTGTTTGTGATTAGTTGGTAGTGAAACATTTCTGCTACATTATTGCACAAAGCATATAGCTTGGTTGTACATTAATACATATGAAGACAAATGGTCAGTTATGAAGCTGTGACTGACTATACAACATATAATACGTAAATTAGTGTAAAATTAAAACTTTAAACTAGAAACAATAAGAAAACAGTGTCATCCTCCAGTGGTGCACAGGGGGTAGCATAATTATTTTTTTTAACAGTGATAACAATTGGAAAGGGTAATGCCTGCTTAGTAATAATCTCATTGGTTACCACTAATTTGAGTTTTCCCCACCAATTTTAACGCATTTGCATCCCTTATATCACACTTGAACATTCCTTTTATTAATATTGATCAGAGATCAGATTTATTAACATTAGGTTGTGTATTGATTTATTTGTACTTTTATTTATATTTATAACAGAATATTGTATCCATTTTTATAACCTTTATTTAATGTCCTCTTGTATTCTTACTTTTGACATTTCTGTGTGTTTCCCTCTTCATTACAGCTTCAAGAGTAACAATCTAGTATTTCCCTGTATATCTGAGTGTTAGGCCTCCTGCTGGACATAAGATGAATCCCTGGAGCCAGAACTGGATAATAAATAGGTCTTCAGCTATAGCACGCCACCTTTCCCCTAGAATGTTATATACTCACAGGTACTCAGATTCCCGCAGGACTCAGAGTAGCAGGGACTTATCTGAATACTAGCAAGCTAAGGGATATGGAGATTGAAAATAGTGTAAATCACCAGGATGGTATTTAGTCAGCTAGAGCAAAAAATCTGTTGAGAGAAGCCAAAAGGTCAGGGCAGGCAGCACACAAGAAAATACAGTAGACAAGCCAAAGATCGCAACGGGCAGCAGACAGGGAGATCCAATAACATAGTCAAGGGTCAAGACAGGCAGGAAACAAAAAATTCCAGACGTTAGGCAAAAGGTCAGGCAACAATAGAACAATAGAAACAATAGAGAAGAACAGCAAGGCTTCACCCAATACACACAGCAGAATGTTATCACCAGCAGGGAGGCTAAGACCTCCCAGTCAATTATACAAATGAGAACCAATCAAAGTGCTCCATTAGGATCCTATTGCTGCAGTTGCAGTCACGTGACTGCCAATAGGTAGTATAGCAACCATTCGGGTTGGAAGTATCAGTGTGAGCTGTGTAACAATAGACTAGCAACTGTATCAGTCTGAAGTAACTATTCCTGTGTATCTTCCTAAGTGGATCTATAAATAAATAATTGTATTTAAATAATCTATTAATATAATTCATAATATCTGTTCTTCTGGGCTACATGTAGCCCTCCTTCTCCCTTAGATAAATATATACTAAGGGGATGGAGCCATTGGTTTCAATATCACTTTGTGTTTTTTTCTGATATTTTGACTTTGTACTGCCATTTTCAACCTCTAATTCAATCCCTATCTTCTTATCATTCTTGCTGATACTGTATCCGCTAAAAGTCTCTCATTCTTATTTGTTAATATAATCTATATCTGTTCTTTATCTACCTAGATTTTCATGATAACATTGCTGCCTCTCCTGACACATGTTTCATAATTAATAAGCAGGAAGTACCTAACCACTATTTTTAACACACAACTGTGTTTTCTTTCACACAATCTTTTCTTTATATTTTAAAATATTTCACCTTTTTTAAAAAAAATTATGCATCCACTCAGTGATTTCAGAAATTAGTGAATAAAGTTTATATAATTTAATTATTCTTCTCATAATGTATCACCAGAGAGTAAATCTGTAAAAAAGTTATTGGGGGTAGTGCCATGCATTGTTCAGGTAATAATATAAATACATAATAACAATTAACTGAATAAGAGTGAATGAGACAGAAAATGTAAACAATTGCAAATTGAATCTATTGGTGTGGAAATAAGAAATATGGTATGTTTACAAAATTCCAATTGTGTCTAAGACCTTGTAGATGCCTTACCCAACTCATGTAGAATTGCAGTTAATGTACATTAATATTTTATATTTGAATTATCCACTTTTGAACAATCCTCTTCCTGTACATTGTGCCCCTTGCACCAGATTCCATTATTACCAGATTACAGCTGGAAATCACACAAGGAGGAGCAGGAAGACTTGAATCCAGTTCAATAATCCCATTCTAGTGATTCAGTCTATCATGTATGTAGTACTGCTTCTCCTGATGTAACTGTCTGCTATGATCAATTAAAGATTACATTCTGGAGAGTAGAAGCCCAAAGAATCACATATTGGAGGTGGAGTAGCTGTAAAGGGAACCATATAATTAGTGAGGGCACTATATAAAGAGAAAGGGTTTTCCAGAAGTAACCAAGACCTTTCCTTCCTCCAAGTACCACTTCCAACTGCCCCCAAAATATTACCACTATCTCAGGCATTATTTAACTGATAACCTCCAAGGGCACAGTCTGCTCACATCAGCCAGAAGTCAAAAGATTGGCTACACACACGGGCTTGGGTATCATAAATTAAATATGTTCTTAATATTTAGCTAAAGAAAGTAGATTGCCAGCTTGTGCCACTTCATATAAAATTATTTTGGACATGTTGACATGTGGGATATAAGAGATTGAGAGAGGTTAGTTGAGGAGAGACACTTTTTTGTGTCATCTGCATAGAAGTGGTAATGGAGGAGGAAGGAGAATCATAGTTCACTTAAAGAAGATGAATAAACAGAAGAGCAGAGAGAAACAGAGCGCCGATTACAGAACATCGAGAGAACCCTACGGATAGTGGAAACAGAGGGGACATTGTCTCAGTAATAGAGACAATAATAGAAGACTAAAGAGAGGAACGTATTATAAAGGTCAAAGGAGGGACGGGCAGGGATGTGGAGGAGGTTGAGTAGGGAGAAATGACCTTTTGACTTTACCATAAGCAAATCATTGGTCACTTTAGTAAGGACAGTATTGGTAGGGTTTAGAGGGTGGAAATAATAGGAGAGAAGGAGAAGTACTACTTGTATGGAAGGCAAACTCATTGAGAAAATCCTGTATTGTTGAAGGGACACTTCATTGTGGATAGAAATGAACAAAAAAATAAATTGACACTACACAATAAAACTACTATTTATTAGTTATGCAAATACTGTATGGTTAAAAAGCGAAATATTAAAATTTCGGAGTCTTGGTCAGGTACGTATATTCAGAAGATCAATACACTTTAATTGGTTCCGTAAATATATACCGGGAGTCTATCTATGGTAGTTCTATTATACAGATGTCTTGTGATGGGGTCTTGAAAAAACCAACAATTCATAACTAGTGATCATATAAGGTCAGTGTATTGTGTTTCCATCATATGGACATGAGAATCATAAATTCATTTGTGGTTTACACAGATGAGGCATATGGTCAGTGTCACTTTGATGAGTATGTCACTATAATATGTCAGTAAAGACCCAGAGATCCACAGTAATAAGGAATATAAACAGTCCTGGTAAGTGTATTACTGTGTTAATCTTCAAATCACACGAATTGCCACGTTGGTATATAAATGGCAAATTATTTCATGTTTGTATACACCTGTTCTGCTGTACCAGTACTAGGCTACTATATCTCCTTTTTTTTGGAGTTTAAATACGTATAGCATCAGTTAAGGACATTCGACATGTATTCTTGTATACGCATGGTACCATATATACACCTGTGCTGCTGAAGCAGTATTGCTGTATATCCCACATTAATTCTCATTGTTATGTGGCCACAAATTGGGTAAAGTCTCTAGTGTTCTAACATGCATAGCTGAAATTCAAAACATTTTCAATAACTGGAGAATCTATAAAAATATATTCACTCAGAAACACATACTTTTTCTACAACTGGCATTCATCACAGCTGGTTAATTAGTTATACAAATCACAGTTCCAATGCTATTTCTCAGATGTTTAGCAGCCAGGACTGATATATAGACAAATCTTAAATTGTATAGGTATTCTCATATATTTTTCCTATGATTCTTATGTAGTATTTTTTATATGGTCACAATTTATTTTGGGTTTCCAGTGTTCTAACACAAACAATAGAGACTTAGATTAGAATATATTTCATCACAGTATATCTGTTTTCTGTTAATGACATTTTCAATTGTCTACCACTAGATTCATATAGAGGAGGAGTTCCTTTGTAGAGCAAAAATCATATTCTGATATATATATATATATATATATATATATATATATATATATGAATCATTTTGTAACCAGCTAGATGCTGGACTCCCTGCTTGACCTGACTGACAGGCTCCTTCTAGGAACAGCACCTTATAGTATACCAATTATGCTTTAATCATAGTATATCTATCTATATCTATATCTATATATATATATATATATATATATATATATATATATATATATCTATATATATATCTCTATATCTCTATATAAATAAGTGCCTGTCAGGAAAGGGATAGTGTAGCAAAATATTTTATTATAGTAGGACAAAATTTTAGTATATTAATGACAATACTGTCATAATTAGCTATATGTTCCCTGTTCCATTTGGTATCTATTCACTCAGAAACACAGATTTTTTCTGCAGCTGACATTCATCACAGCTGGTTAATTAGTTATACAAATCACAGTTCCAATGCGATTTCTCAGATGTTTGGCAGCCAGGACTGATAGATAAATCTTAAATTATATGAATATTTTCATATCTTTTTCCTCTAATTTTTATGGGATATTTTTTATACTGTCACAATTTGTTTTGTGTTTCTAGTGATCTGACACAGACAATAGAGACCTAGTTGGATTGATTTATGATAAAAAAAAAAAATCCTTTAAGAATTTCATTACAGTATATCTGCTTTAATTTCTGTTAATGACATCTTTAATTATCTACCACTAGATTCATATAGAGAAGTTCCTTAAAAGAGCAAAAATTATATTCTGATATATCTATGATTCTCTTATAACCAGCTAGATGCTGGACTGCCTGCTTGACCTCACTCAGACTCCTTCTAAAAACAACACCTGACATACATTTCACTAATTGCTTCTACTGTGAGGCAACCAGTGTGTAATTCGGGCTGGTTATTTAAGTAACTATCCACCAATAGGTATTTCATAATTTGATTGGCATAAGTTTTAACCAATGAAATGAGTTTTAGTGTAAATTTTATTTAGACAATATATATATCAGCAGTTTTATAGCAGTTTATGATCCCAGGCTATGAATGTAGTAAACAGATAATTATACAGGCATGCAATTAGTAATAAAAATGGTAATAGAGAAAGAGCCAGAGATAAGCAGACAAGATGACACAAAATGACACAAAAAACATAAATAAAATTCAGACATGACGTATTAGAATATAGAATTGATTCAAGTGTGAAGCTGATGATGCAATATATTGAAGTATATAGATTAGCTGTTTTTACTAGAGATCCAAATAGGGTTTTTTTAAGATGTTATTTAATGTATGTATATCTAGAGTCCAAATGTGTTGTCAATGATATATATACATGTAAAATAATATTTATGACATGAGAAGACATGTGATATTATATACACAAAAATGTTAAAATGTAGAAAAATCACAAATCACTATCAAATGAATAAAGAAACAATAAATAAAATAAGATACTAAAAATAACAGACATAAAGGACGAGTTTGAGACACACATTTTTGAATTTATTCCATGTAGATTAATCACCAAATTTAATTTTAACACACACTCCTTGTAATTTTGAGGATAATATTTCACTGTCTATTAGGATGGACCCTCTGTGGTTTTGAGAACATCGAACAAAAGGAAAGATTTTTTTAACCTGGTTTGTAAAGATATGTAATAATCAATTAACACACAAAAAGCACAACGATAAATATGGAGTATTTATATATATTTTTTATACACTTTTATTCACTATTAGCTTCACTTAAAGTCAGTGTATTTATTAAATGTACACATTATTTAATTAATTTTTCTCACTTTTTTTTCTCACCCATTTTATTATATTTTAGCACACCCACAGTTTGCACTTTTGTTACTTTTATCACATTTATATGTTTCATATTTGAGTATATTGTCAGATATATTTTCACATTAACTTTCACTATATATATAATTTTTTCACTTTATATTAGTTATGTGTTCATCACTACCAATTATATATAATAAATAATATATAATATCACATGTCTTCTCATGTCATAAATATCAATTATTTTACATGTATATATATATCATTGACAATACATTTGGACTCTAGATATACATACATTAAATAACATCTTAAAAAAACCTATTTGGATCTCTAGTAAAAACAGCTAATCTATATACTTCAATATATTGCATCATCAGCTTAACACTTGAATCAATTCTATATTCCAATACATCATGTCTGAATTTTATTTATGTTTTTTGTGTCATTTTAGGTCATCTTGTCTGCTTATCTCTGGCTCTTTCTCTATTACAATTTGTATTACTAATTGCATGCCTGTATAATTATCTGTTTACTACATTCATAGCCTGGGATCATAAACTGCTATAAAACTGCTGATATATATATTGTCTAAATAAAATTTACACTAAAACTCATTTCATTGGTTGAAACTTATGCCAATCAAATTATGAAGTACCTATTGGTGGATAGTTACTTAAATAACCAGCCCGAATTACACACTGGTTGCCTCACAGTAGAAGCAATTAGTGAAATGTACTTCAGGTGTTGTTTTTAGAAGGAGTCTGTGAGTCAGGTCAAGCAGGGAGTCCAGCATCTAGCTGGTTATAAGAGAATCATAGATATATCAGAATATAATTTTTGCTCTATTAAGGAACTTCTCTATATGAATCTAGTGGTAGATAATTAAAGATGTCATTAACAGAAATAAAGCAGATATACTGTAATGAAATTCTTAAAGGATTTTTTTTATCATAAATCAATCCAACTAGGTCTCTATTGTCTGTGTCAGATCACTAAAAACACAAAACAAATTGTGACCGTATAAAAAATATCCCATAAAAATTAGAGGAAAAATATATGAAAATATTCATATAATTTAAGATTTATCTATTAGTCCTGGCTGTCAAACATCTGAGAAATCGCATTGGAACTGTGATTTGTATAACTAATTAACCAGCTGTGATGAATGTCAGCTGCAGAAAAAGTCTGTGTTTCTAACTGAATAGATACCAAATGGAACAGGGAACATATAGCTAATTATGACAGTATTGTCATTAATATACTAAAATTTTGTCCTACTATAATAAAATATTTTGCTACACTATCCCTTTCCCGACAGGCACTTATTTATATATATATATATATACTATGATTAAAGCATAATTGGTATACTATAAGGTGCTGTTCCTAGAAGGAGCCTGTGAGTCAGCTGAAGCAGGGAGTCCAGCATCTAGCTGGTTACAAAAGGATTCATATATATATATATATATCAGAATATGATTTTTGCCCTACAAAGGAACTCCTCCTCTATATGAATCTAGTGGTAGACAATTAAAAATGTCATTAACAGAAAACAGATATGCTGTGATGAAATCTATTCTAATCTAAGTCTGTATTGTTTGTGTTAGAACACTTGAAACCCAAAATAAATTGTGACCATATAAAAAATACTCCATAAGAATCGTAGGAAAAACATGAAAGTACCTATACAATTTAAGATTTATCTATCAGTCCTGGCTGCTAAACATCTGAGAAATAGCATTGGAACTGTGATTTGAATAACTAATTAACCAGCTGTGATGAATGCCAGTTGTAGAAAAAGTCTGTGTTTCTGAGTGAATATATACCAAACGAAATAGGGTATATGTAGCCAACTATGATAGTTTTGTCATAAATATAACAAGTATAAACTTCATTTTACTAAAATAGTTTGCTGCACTACCCCTTTTCTGACAGGTGTATGTGTGTATATATGTATGTGTATATATATATATATATATATATATATATATATACATTAAGGTAAAAAAAGCATAATTGATATACTATAATCAAATTTTTATAGATTCTCCAGTTATTGAAAATGTTTTGAATTTCAGCTATGTATGTTAGAACACTAAAGACTTTACCCAATTTGTGGCCACATAACAATGAGAATTAATGTGGGATATACAGCAATACTGTTTCAGCAGCACAGGGGTATATATGGTACCATCCGTATACAAGAACACATGTAGAATGTTTTTAACTGATGCTATACATATTTAAACTCCAAAAAAAAGGAGATATACTAGCCTTGCACTGGTAGAGCAGAACAGGTGTTTATAAACATGAAATAATTTGCCAGCTATATACCAATGTGGCAATTCGTGTGATTTGAAGATTAAAACAGTAATACACTTAACAGGACTGTTTTTATATTCCTTATTACTGTGGATCTCTGGGTCTTTACTGACATATTATAGTGACATACTTATCAAAGTGACACTGACCCTATACCTCATCTGTGTAAACCAGACGTGACTGTATGATTCTCATGTCCATATGATGGAAACACAATACACTTACCTTATATGATCACTAGTTATGAATTGTTGGTTTTTTCAAGACCCCATCACAAGACATCTGTATAATAGAACTCCCGGTATATATCCTCATCATCACCATATATTTATATAGCGTTTTTAATACATGACCAACAAAAGCAAAACTTTGAGAAACAAAATATAAAAAGAGTACTCATAAAAGAAGGTAAGAAGTTTCTTTCTCTTCTAGTATAATTTTGTCACAATAAGATCCCATGTAATATCAGGAATTGGCAGTGATTTCAACGTGTTGTTGAACTCTAGGACATACATACATACATACATACATACATACATACATACATACATTGATAACACACAGTAGGGAGTGGGTGTTCCGCAGGTGTGATATGAATACTTGGTACGACAAGCCCCGTCCTTTCCAAGATGAGCCTCAGTATTCATTTTGTTTGTTCTTTCCATTTCCTGCAAATTTTCATTGATTTGAAAATGTAAATGTTTTGGTTTCCTTATGTTATTTTGTCTTATTTCCAAAGTTGTTCTTGGGAAATCACAAAATTCCAAAGGAAATGCTACATAATGATTTCAGCACATGTTGAGTATTACTTGTCTTGCCAATTTAGGTTGTCTTCGAATACTCCTCAGAGAAAACATGTTGCTGAGTCATTGCTGTAATTAATATATAACTCTGCTTCTCAATGGTCAGTGTAATTCACTGCAGAATCCTCCCAGCTATGCACAGTATTGAAGGATATTGTACCATGTCTCCTTGGTACTTTGTTTCTACTCTAGATGTATAAAAGTCCATGTATACAGATGCAGTGCCGAACTGCTCCCCATTTTGTGCATGTGCAGTTATTTAACTGTATTGTACTTTGCATTTGATTTCTAATGTAGTCCTTCACTATTCTGATTAGGTGGAAGAACCTCAGGGAAGTGGTGACAATACAACCGTAAATGGAATCCGTTGCCATTGTTGTAGCCAAAATAACAAAAATAAAGTTACCATCCAGTCCACCGTGTCCCAGTGAGTGACCAGTCAGCTTCATGTCTCTTGTTTACATACATGTTACTTTTCTTATACAGTAGCTTTCTATGCCAGCTATGCAGAGATTTTCAATTCACAAATGTCTCTTTATGTAAAGAATCTGATCCCGAGAAAGAGAGGACGATGACCCAGCCGCAGATTACTCTGAGGTTCATCTAAAATGTCCAGTGGGAAACAAAGCAGTTTTTATCTCAACCTCCATCATTACTGTACTGCAATTGGCTGTTCTGGCTGAAACCATCCATAAAATAAATAAGTAAGAATAGAATACTGTAAGTTCTCTGTGTATCAGGGCTTTACCCCAATCAGTCCTCAACCCCCAACTGGCTGCAGCTCCCATAATACTCAAGGTTTACAGTCTGGTTGAATCCAAATACAGATGGTTCTGCACATAGTTGTTGGCTGAAGGCTGATAGGAAAGCTCTGCACACTCTCATTTGTTATTGAACCTCATCAAGCTGTGAGTCTGGGAGATTATGGATAGTAAGGCAAGAGAGCACGTACCTCCTGAGCATAGAACCCCACAGGACTACTACTTCCTAGTCGGTGACAGTTATAGTGGGAGAGAGTTACATGTTGCTCCCTGGAGATATATCCATGTTAGTTTCTCAATCTACAGGGATGTCAGCAGTTCCCCTCCCTGAGTTATTACTTTACTTATAATGGAAGTATTAAGCAACTTTCCTATTCTACACTGTATTTTTATTTTACTTTACTGTAACTGCTTATAACGTTATAGAAATCAATAAGATAATTTGTAAAGTAAATATACAGTGTCCCAAAGCTTTACAAAGACCAAGCACTGATCATATTTATCTTCTTATCTCTACAGACGGGGCTCCTGGGGCAATATGGTCAAATGTAGCAGTGGCTACATTGTGTCATTACAAATAAAAGTGCAACCATGTCAGTTTTCAGGAGACGATACTACTGTCAATATCAGGATTCAGTGCTCCAAAGGGGAGCAGCTGGAGCCGAGTGGAATATCAAGGAAATCATATGATGCATGGCCTATCGTGTGCGCTCGTGGAATCTGTGCTTTTCAATCTCTGGTTAAGCCACCTCAGGGAGAAGAAAATGATACTACCTTAAATAATATGAGGTTTTATTGCTGTTAACCTGAAAAGCATTTAATTTGTTGATTCATTCCATGTTAATTTTGCATATCTTTAGAAATTCTAAGCGTGTGCTTTGCAAAATATGGAACGATATAGAGATATATATATATATATATATATATATTATAAAATCATACTTGGATCTATTGGTACCTATTCAGCGGAGCTGCTGTGGTGACTATATACCTGTTTGAGAACTTTTTTCCCTGGAAGCAAGCCTACCATAGATGATTACCATAAAGGAACCTTGATAAGCCTTTTCATGATATTCCTATGTAAGTGTGATACTTTTAGATGAATAAATTCTGTTATTTACAGTATTACACTATTTTAGTTCTTTCTTTAAGCATATGGCTATGAGGTCCTAGCTGTGTTTCTAGTGTCCCTCTGTCAACAAGGAGAACCAGTTGAGCTGGAAACAGTGCTAGATATACAGATAAGCATATAAGTTATTTTATTCGGTACGCATATGCACTACTAGATGAGCCTACACGTGGGACTGCATGCAGTGTGTTTACACGATGGTTTTATCTATCCACTCCTAGGGGTAAATGTATCATAGTCCGGTTTTTGCATCCCGCGTGAGATCGGCGAGACGACAGCTAAAATTTAAAGCGGCGCTGCCTTGTAAAGGCAAGTTTCCCTTTACAAGGCAGCGCCACTTTAAATTTTAGCTGTCATCTTGCGCGGGATGCAAAAAACGGACTATGATACATTTACCCCCTAATACCTGCTATCATCTGGGAGTCACAATACATGATTTTGGTGTGAATCTCTATCTATCACACTTCAATTTTTTATATCTATAGTGTGATTTTGTATTATATTTTATTACGGTAATACACTATGTGGCACCCTGTTCCTTGTATTTTTCTATATATGTATATGTATATATATATATATATATATATATATATATATATATATATATATATAGCAACATTTGGGGTGTTTATGATGCTCGAAAATAAATAAAACAATCTAACCAGGAACGTCCGATGTCCATTTTATTTGTGGGTCTCTCTGACAAGCTATCCTAAGATATTTAAAAATAATACAGTTGAGGTGTCATTTACAAATGTGACGTCTATAAAGAGCTCTGTGCAGATTCATTATTAAAAGCTAATATTGCTTTTGATGTTTAAAGTAACTGTTGGTAAAAGTAGAATCAGTCTAACAACTTTGCTTCAACGCTACAGACATATTTATGTCTTCTGTGCTCTTAAATGTTACTTTTCTGTTTAATTGGAATTTTTTTGTTTTTAAAAGACACTTTTCCCCACTATCAGAATTCTTAAAGTGACTTTCATACAATCCGCTATAAATTCATCTTTTTCAGGTTATATATTCTACTTTTTATCATTTCATAACAAAAGCAAAGTATTCTCCCTAGCACAACGTTCACAATAATCATACTTTAGTTAATATGTCATTATTCTTTACACAAATAAAGAAAAGTTGTCACCAGTATTATGGAACAGTACAAACAGTATATTACTCATGCATCCATAGCTATTATCATTCTCTACATTATTATCAAAAGGTCTTACAATAGATATGTCTTTTGTAATATAATAAAGAACATATTGAATGAATAGTTAGATATTCTCCAGAGTTCTATAGTTTCCACTTTAAATATAGACTGTGCATATGTGATTATGTACCATATATTTCTCATCTGATAAATCCTGAATGAGCTAGACATCCCTGAAATATTTTGATGCCGTTTACACAAACACAACAATTGAGTTAAGCCAGGAGGTGATGTTGTAATACAACATTTCGTGTGTACAGAGTTTGGAGGAAGTGATTATATATTTTGTAACTGTGTATTGTTTTTTTGTTTAAATATTATTGAATGATGTCTTCAAGATATGGGTTAGTGTGGATCCTTTGTTAGTTTGGGTCTTCATGTGGGCAGCACAGTGGCCTAGTGGTTAGCACTTCTGCCTCACAGCAATGGGGTCATGAGTTCAATTTCCAACCATGGCCTTATCTGTGTGGAGTTTGTACGTTCTCCCAGTGTTTGCATGGGTTTCCTCCCACACTCCAAAAACATACTGGTAGGTTAATTGACTGCTTTTAAAGTTGCCCTTAGTCTCTCTCGGTCTGTCTGTGTGTGTTAATGTTAGGGTATTTAGATTAGTATTACTACAAAAGGAGAGGGAAGAAGTTTGTCCAAAAGATGAGGCACTTAGATTGCAAGCTCCACTGGGGCAGGGACTGATGTGAATGAGTTCACTGTACAGCGCTGCGGAATTAGTGGCGCTATATAAATAAATGGTGATGATTGGCTGGGATCAGCAACAAGAGAGCAGTCTACTAAGTGAATCACAACTGTACATCTGAAATATTATGACAGAGACCCAGTGGTAACATTGAGGCTGAAGAGAAATGTGTATAGAACTCTACATATGATTTAATTGAGATACAATGTTACACATTTTTTTTCAACTTTTATTTTCTTATTTTTTTTTCAGTACAGTAAGGTCGGTACTGATGGTCATCATCATCATCATCAGAACAGACCTTGGACCAGAACTGACGCATCTGCAACAGATATGTCACCTAAAGGCATAGCACGTAAGAGCATTAACACTCTTACTTTGCTAGGCTCTCCCACTACCTCCCCCATTCTGCCTCTTTAATCATGGAGAGGAGTCTGAGAGCAGCTGAGACATATCCTTGGCTACTTGACGTGCGCACTAGCAAAAAGTGCCTTTTGCACTTACCAGCTTGACGTATGTCTGACTCCACATACGGTCCTGCCTGTACAAATCCCTGTCGATGTTGGAATATATGCATTCCAATTGAAAAGTAATTCAATGAAACAGAAGAAAATAAGTTACAACTATGCAATTCATAACAATAGTAACAAAATCCAGCGCTGTAATTGGTCAAAT
Organism: Mixophyes fleayi; assembly: GCF_038048845.1. Lineage (NCBI taxonomy): Eukaryota > Metazoa > Chordata > Amphibia > Anura > Limnodynastidae > Mixophyes > Mixophyes fleayi. Next base: position 6,077,786 of record NC_134408.1, on the reverse strand, counting down.
AATATAAGAACCAACACTAGGCTTATACAAGAAAACATATAATTTATTTATCAAAAACACATATCAGACAATATTAAAATATATACCGTATATACTCGTGTATAAGCCAAGTTTTTCAGCATACTCTCAATCATTTTATAATCATTTATGAATGTTCCTTGTCATCTAGCTAAAAATGATTTCATAGATTGAACCTATCATTTTTATTTAGGTTTTTAAATTAGCGCTCTTTCCCACCCTAGGCTTATACTCGAGTCAATAAGTTTTCCCAGTTTTATGTAGTAAAATTAGGTGCCTCGGCTTATATTCGGGTCGACTTATACTCGAGTATATACGGTAAGTATATAAACATATTAGTAAAATGAAGTTGTTGCAACAATCAAAAAGCAATGAAAGCTATATAGCTTGCAAAGATGTTCTGAATGAATCCATTTGTTGGATTCCTTTTATGTGTAAGAGTCACTATAGCAAAGTTTTAAAGAAATGTAATAATGTATCAGAAATGGTTACCATCCGATAGGACTAGAAGCAAAGTGATGTTAAGCCCTTTTTAACTCCATAGGTGATAAACAGAGTAAAATATGGCAAGTTGCAATGTATACACAACATCCAATAGTCCTCCTATGAGAACTCCAGCAGGCGGAGGCAATATAAAGCTCTTAGTTGTGAACTTCAAAGTAACATTTCTTTTCCACAATGCTTTAATAGTGATGTTTATAATAAGTGACAGTTTGAAATATCTGACCTACAGAGGATCTGTTTGACCACTATTGGTGGCAGAACCGGAACCTTGTTGCAACCGGCAAAGAATGTATCTTGTCATGTTGAAATAGATTGGTTATGATGAATCACTTTCAAGCCGGATGAATGACAGTCTTTGGTTGTGCTGGAAAGGGTAATTTATTCACTACTTCTGCAGTTCCTTTTTATATTCACCACATTAATTGAAAATCTAATCAGCTCTGTGTATTTCTGATCATACAAACAACATTGTAAGTCAGAATCAAATCTAACTACTTATAAATAGCTTTCAAGCAACGTGTTGGTTTTAATGATGCAGATATAAATATATTCTTAATTATGAGACAATGATCAGAATAAAACTCCAATTAAGAGCTATGTTTAAACAACATATAGTGGTGTAACAACCATATATTCACAGCAGGGATTAATTAACAAAGAGTATGTCAAATACTAACTTGTTCCTATTAGTCCTTGTATTAATTAACCTACAAAAAAAATTAATTAAACAACTCATGGTAAATAAATCATCTATATATCGGCCAAAAAAATACCACGTTTGTTCTAAAGGGACCATTCCAGAGCAGAAAATCCACCAGTTCACCCATATAGGTGTTAGCAAAATTTGGGACAAGTCTGGTACCCATGGCTGTACCCAGTGTTTGTAAATAATAAGTGGCATAAAAAAAAAAAACAATTGTGAGTTAAAATAAAACGTATAGAGTCTGAAATTAATTACCAGTGAGGCCCTGAGATCATAAAATCATTAGAAAGCACATGTTGAATAGCTACAGCCCCCTCTATATTATTAATATTTATATTAGTATATAGGTCCTGCACATCCAAAGTAAGGAACCCATAACCTGGTCCCCATGTCAATGATTCTAATTGTAACAGAACAGATGCTGTATATTGAATGTATGATCTCTGGGATATAGCATGTGATTTTAAAAAGTGATCTACATAAAAAGACAAATTATACATAAGGGGATTAATACCCTAAATATTAGGTTGCCCTGGTGGATTAATAAGTGTTTTATGAACCTTAGGTAAAAGTAAAAAAACAGGGGTGATCAATAAAAGGAAAACAAAATTCCAACTTAGAAATCACTCCCATGAACAGGGCTACTTGTAAGAGTGATTTTACTGCACATTGGTACTCAACAGATGCTTTTTTTTAACATTTTATAGAACGAGATATCTTCTTTTTGTCTTAATGATTCTTTCACGTAGTAAGTTGCATCCATAATAACCAATCCATTATCTTTAGCTACTGGTTTAATAGTCAAAGCGGAATTCAATTGTAATTGTTTTAGGGATACTCTTTCTCCTTTTAGATAAATTTTTATTTCATATGTTCTTCTTTGGATGCTGAATTTGTTTAAAATCACTAAGGTTATTTTTATAGAAACATTGTATAGTTAGGCTTTTATAACTAACATGAAAGAAGTTAGATTTCCTACTAAACAGTGATCTCTCTGGGATATTCTCAACTTCTGCCCTGTCATTAATGTCAAAAAATGGAGAAATACCTTTTATCCTATCCCCATATGTTTATTGTTATTAGTTTTATCAATGCCATAGAACAATTATCTAAACTGTATTTTGTGTAATTTACTTCTATTGACTGAAGTGTTCATGATCAAGGTCTGTTGCAATCCATCTTTATCATTCGAGCATACAAACGTTTACAATTAACTGTTTTTTTTTGTGACGCTTGAACAGATATAATACAAGTTTGATATAGTGCTCTCTTTTTTCAAAATCACCTTCAGTCCTGAATTGTAAAAAACAAGGCTGCAAGGCATGGCTGCTCTTTGTGGCCCTCATGAGTATGTTAATGTTGCACTTCTGAAAGGTCAACTTAGTTATATTCATGTCTGTATTTTTACATCACAAGTCTTCCCAGTTAATCCTGGTAGATAATTGCACCCATAATCACCAGACATGTAACAGCATGTCCCTCCGATTGGAGCATGGATTCTGTACACATTCAGTTATATTTCTTGTGCATATTGGGTCTGTTTATTTCAGATGACAGTGGCAGAATTGTGTGTAACTTGACAGAGCCCTGACCACCATTCAGGTAAGGGATGCTGGTACATCAATCATTTATTTTTTTCACAGGAAGAAGAAGCCTTCTCTCAGATCCACAGATGGCAAGAACTGGGAGGTGGACTGTATGTCAAGTTAATTGTTGTCTGATGAGATAGATTAATGACAGTTTTCATTACAGCACCTAAGTTACAAATATGTAATGACTTGAGATTTTTCAACTCCTTGTGATCAGACTAAATTTCACTTTGAGGATGCATTTGTTTAAATGAGGATATTTTTTATGCTTTAGTCTATCCAAATGAGTCCTATACCGTTTTAGATTGGGCATCAAGGAAATTAGTAGTAAAAGGGAACAAATATCTTCATGTGATACATTTTTACACAGGGTAAATAGGGGAAGAATAGGAAAAAATCTACACTTCATAGTTGTCCCCATAGTTACTTTCATACAATAAGTTTGACGCAGTTTGATCGGCTAGTTCTCCTGAGTTCAGTCATATCAAATATTTGCACTGTAATGAAGGTTTGCCTATAGTGCCCAAATACTTAAGTGATTAATTTGGTTTTCAAAGTATTTTCACTTAATGGATTCCCTGTGTGCAAAACTTTGTAGGGTGGAATAATGGGGAAAAAGCTCAGTGGTGACAGACAAAAATTAGGGGATGGAACATATTGTGTGGGTTTGGGTTCATGATCATCATCATTTATTTATATAGCGCCAATTCTGCAGCGCTGTACAGAGAAGATTTGTTATTGACTTCAGTCCCTGCCCCATTCTGCCAGGTTTTTATGCATTACTGCAGCGGTGTGTACCAACCATGTTAAACACATTTATTGTAGAGCTCAACAACAATTCTGTTTTAAATAATCGAGTTATAACTCTGGTTGTCTCAGTGTCATCCGCTCACCTCCATTTGTAAAGTGAGGAATAATTCTTGTGATGTCAGAATCTAATAGGCTTTGGAATCTGCAATGTTTATATATTGTTCCCTCCCCATGATGGCTGCCATTTGTGTTGGGGAGCAGGTAGGAGAGGGTCCAGAGATTGGTGCAGCCAACAGAGCAGAAAGCTGCTTTAGTAAATAATAAATCAATAATAATAATGCAATTAATTAGTGAATATCTCATTTAATTGGAATCATGCACTGTCCTATAGCCTGGAAAGGTGTATATCAGAGACCTGTCTTTCAGAAGAGAGGTGGGTTGTACAATGGAAATCTATACCATATGAGTCACGAACACGCTCCCAGCTTCCGTGACATTGGGTGTTTACTGTATGAGTTTACACACGATTCCAGCCCGCAGTCTCTCACTACCTATCATGCACGTTATAGACCTACTGAATTTCCCCCACAAAGCACTCTCACACCCCCACACACTTCAGGTTTACCACCACCTATTGAATACAGGTAATAGGACCCCATTATACTGTCCCACACTGGCACAGAAGGCTTCTGGCTACCCACGGGTTAGCAAGGCCCACATCAGCAATCAAAGGGTTAACTCATCACACCTCCAGACTGTTACACAAATGTAAATGCAAGCACACACTAGGCTTGTTAGTCATATGTATTAACAAATCACACACCGGCATTCAAAGGGTTAACTTGGTCAAGCCATATTCTTCATAACAGGCTAATGGATTCGTTAGAGTATCAAGGACACCACTTACTAAACTTATAGATTTAATATACAAAGGTACAGGGCATACATATATATATATATATATATATATATATATATATATATATATATAAATAAAAAACAATTTGCATAACATACACAAGCAAAACAGTTTAAAATAAAAGTGGTTACATTCAGAGTATAACTTGCACGAGTTGTATAATCTTTGCCATGGGAAATTGGCTAGGGAGATGGACAGCTTATCAAAGTGGATTGATTTTCCTAAAAGACTGACAACTTGTTGATAACTGGTCTCAACTTTTAAAAGACACTTCCACACCTGTTCCCGTCTTCAGAGGTTGTGGTCTGTGACACTTTTTCAATTACCATTTACATGTTGCCTGGTTTACTACCCAATTCTACTATGTGACCTTTTACTGTGGAGCGTCACATAGACCCAATTTTATTAATAATAGATCCCCTATGAATCTACCCTTCTATTGATACCAAACAGGCCTAGGTATAGGGTATTAATTGAGCTTTTACTCATTTCCTCAGCTTCTCTGTGTGGCAGAGTTGCCCTTCATCATACCATTGAGGAATTTGTGGTTGATCACTACTTTTATTGATTTTAAGTGACATATTTTAAAACTGAACTATAGTTGTCTATATAAAATAAAGCCAAGTCAGCACATGGTCTCTTTGAGCAAGACACCATGCTTAGCGGTTCCTAAAAGTTTATTCAGGTGTCAAAACTCCATCCCAGGCCAGAAAATATCTCACCGCAGGGGCCTTTGAAGCTGCTACAGGTGACACTGTTATCTTCTAACACTGGGATCTGCAGAGCCACCAAATACACACACAGCAGAATCTCTTCACATGTTACAGTTTGGTAGCTCAATTTATCAATGGATTTATTTGAAATACCATAGGTTCAAAAAGTGAGAACAATGCCAGGAAGTCAGGAGTCAAATGCAAGGAAGAAGTCAGGATCCAAATAGGAGTTTCACAGAGAGAACAGCAAGGACAATTGATGAACTGACTCAGATTGCTGGGAAAGGCAGTGTCTTAAAGGCTAGACACGGGTAATTAGGCTCCAGGAGTAATGATGAAGACTTAACCCCTTGCAGGCAGGATCAGACAAGGGCAGTACAGCATCCAGAGAGGAGATACTGAACTGCAGCCCGAGGCAGATTGTGTCAATATATCCTGGGTATTTCAGGAGGGCCTGCTTCTCTATATTTCTCTTTAATCTGCAATAATTTAGTGTTTGAACATAATGTAATTACATTTATATACTGTGATGAGGACTACAAAGAGGCTAAAAATTATTGTAAATTATGTAAATACTAATGCTGGAACAAAGAAATATCAAAATTACAAATATTTTATGTGTGGTTTTTTTATTTTAGCAATTTTCATTATTTTTTTTTTTTTTGGGGGGGGGGGGGGATGAAATTCAAAACCTAATGCAAAAACCAAAACATAAATTGGTTCTCCCACCTGCAACTTATAGACCTGGAGAAGGGTTTGTTGGTTCTCAGGGATATTCATGTAGAGCAGAAAAGATGCACAAACCATTAGGAAATAAACATGAACAATATTATTTTAAAGGGGATGTTCAAATTGCATGAAATTAAGTTACATCAGTGTTGTAAATTGCAATTGCAAAATAAAGCAACAACATCTGTTTGATTAACTCTGTTACTTCATGTAATTCATACCTTCGAACTTTGCAGCTCTTTGGATCGGGACAGATGGTGACAGGGGACAGGAACACATCATGATGGGGGCTTGACCACAGCCCTGGGTGTGTGCGTAGCACTTCTGAAATGCCCCTTAACCCCCCCAATACCACCATCCATTGCATCACGCTTCAGTGGCAGGTTCATACGTCACCCATTCACTGCTGATCTGCAGAGCGGCCATGAACAGAACATACCTCCTAACTTTCTCCTCTGTGGGTCCAAGGTGCCCACGATCAGGATGGCGTACATAGCCCTCAGATTGGAACTGTCCCACCTAAATTGTGACACTTGGGGATTATGTTCAATCTTATACTTCCCAAGAGTCCTGCTTTTGAAAGGACTGCTCTGACCTAAAGATTGTGGGGCATACAAAAAGGTGGGCTCATAATTGTTTGAATGTGGGTATGTTTAGGTGGATTGTGGTCATTGTTTGGGTAGAGCATCGGTGAATGCATAGATGCCAGTGTACCATATAGTGCTTTGCAGATGAATGATACATTACAAAAAGCCAATTTTCTTATATGATTTCTGGCAGCTGTGAAATGTAAGCCTGCATTACAACTATTGTTTCAGTATCTTTATACACAGGTTAAAGTAGATGATACATTCACTTATATAAAAGGTTGCACCATCCTGCTTTCTACATTTGTTAACTATATTAGGAACTGTTAATGAAATATGATAAGTAATCATATTGGTATTGCAGTTTGCATTTTCCTTTTATATATTTTGTCTCATCACTCCAATTTTGGATTATTACATATTGTTTGTTTGTCAGTTTACCCCGGGTGGCAAAGTGTCACAGCATCATCGTATGGAATGGACATTATCACAGCTCAGTAAACGTCATCTGCCTAAGTTTCTGGCTTCTTCTATCAGGCTATGGACAGTGGTCAAATTGGAAATTAGAAGTTGCGTTATGAAAAATGTGATGGGAATGTAGGTTAATTAGAATGTGTTAGTTTTACAATAAAAGCAGAAGGAGAAGTGGTGGTATGACATATAACCGAATACACCCCACTTCAACCACTGATTATGGGTTACAAAAGACTGGATATTGCAGTTGCTATAATGAGAAGAGTCCACGTAGTACTGGACGTGATCGTGTTCCCTCCACATTTTAAAGCTGGTTCTGGAAAATTTGTCAGATTTTGGAAACTCATCTCTGGCACATGTTCCTGTATCCAGGACTGATACGCTGTCACCAGGGTGTACACACCAGGAAGATGTGGTAGGCCAATCCCCAGCTTAGCCCCCCAGCTCACAATGCCAGCTTGGTACCAGATATCCTCCACTTTACACACAAGTGGTCCCCCGGAGTCTCCCTGAAAATCAACAGTGACATTTAGTGGACATTTGTACAAGTGGTGCTTGTGCATCTTTATTTACAGTACTAGAATGTCTGCTGAATCTGTCTCCTCTCTCGTTTGCATATTAATGCCAGAGGCAGCAAAGAAAGAGAGAGTAAAAGGGCAAATAATAGTCAAATATATCAGTGTGACATCTGTTTGGAGTTTGTATAATTTTGTGTGTATAATTGTGTGTGTATATGTGTTTGTTTGTGTGTGTGTGTGTGTGTGTGTGTGTGTATACATTCTCTATACTTCACTGCGTAATGTACTGGCATTATATAAATAAAGGATAATAATATTAATACTGGTTACTTGTCAGTAATAATAAGTGATGATAAACATGTTATACTAAAAACAATGGGGACTTACCGAATAGGCACCATTGTCTATGTGCTCATAGCCAGCACACATCATGTCATTGTTGACACTGTTGGTGGAGGTGACTACGTAATACATCTTGTCACATCTCTCATGGTCTATCAGTGGGACCTTTGTCTCCTGAAGGGTTTTAGGGAATGGTAAATTCTCTGAAAGAATTAATAGTTTGTTATTTTATTTTCTTTCGGACATTTTCAGGTTGTCCCGTATATTGGTAGATTGGAACTTGATGTCAGGTAAGTTATAAAAAGTTGAAAAACTGTTTTCTGCCACAACCATCATCAATGAACATTTATTTTGTATTGTCGACCAGAACTGTCATACTATCATAACATAATTTGTTCAACATTAAATATAATTGTGTATTTCTATAGTGGTCTCCTCTCTGTGCAGAGTATCTGCAAAGTCTCTATAAAATGTTACTGCCAAGTTAGGGTCTCTGGATAATTGTGATTGTTATAGGGGGCAGCCAGATACTTTTCCCAGTGCCCAGGAACTACACGACCACAAGCATCAATTACATGATCCGCCGGAACTATCACTTGCTTGACATTTGTTTGGTTGCTTCTGCTCCAGGTAAAGTGCCTCTCAGGTGTGCCATAGTGCAGCTCACTGCACCATGCAGACCCATCAGAGGAGTCGCTATGTGCTCCACTGATTGGATAGAATGCTGTATGCACCACATGCCATCCAACACACAGAGTCTCTTCTGATACAACCAGAGGACTGCTCTAGTTGCAGTTTACTATATAGTTAGTGTGGTGCTGATGGAGGAGGGACAACCGGGTGCCACCTGAATGGACATAAGTGAGCATTGGATACATTATTGTGGTGAGTGGGAAGGAAGGAGAAAGCCAGCGATGGAGCCTGAAAACGGAAGGCAAGAAAAAAAACAGAGCTCATGGAGTGACATAGATAAAGCTGGGTGATGAAAAGATAGTGTGGGGGGGGGGTGCGTGGCTTGGTAGCCAGGTTGGCCACACATGCTTTTCATTAGCTCTGTCAGTTGGGAACCTCTAGTCATGGATTAATATATGGTTGTATCTACTTTCACATTGAATTTTTAGATTTACATATTGTGACTGAGGATCTTTTATTGAGGAGGTCTGTAAGAGTAAAGAGGATCTATACCTGTTGTTTTTGCTGATCCTCACATCGGAGTTCCATTATGACACGAGCACCATATTGCTCTTTCACTTAACTCAGTTCAGCATTCAATTGACTCACAAACAATATGGACTGGTTAAGTTAATTTGAGATATTTACCCCTCTAGCTGTTTCTTTTTACTCCACTATATCACCGAATGATTGATTTTAAAGTAATGGAGCCAAGTTACATGATGGGAGGATTTTCTTTCATCGATCCCCTACCTTGTTAAGGTCTGCCAGGCGAAATCCCTCAATCAGAGTTCAAATACTCAATTATATTGACATTTATAACAAAATTGGAAATTCAACTCGGACGATTGAGAAGCTCTCACCAAGGAGTGGCTGGAGTGTGGAATCATCATCTTACAGTTTGCCGGAGCTCCATTGTGTAACGGACACCATTTTAACCCCTTGATCGCTCCTGTTCAACACTCAAAAAATTGACAGATTAAACGGGTTTTGTATTTTCCTCTATAACGTAGAGTGAGGCTGCTGGAAAAAGGGCCTTCCTCTATCTATCTATCTTTACTAAGAGAGCATCATATTATCAGTGAAGATAGAATGAACTCACCAGTAACTTATACTATATAATTTAATATTACCTCCAAACAGTAATACTTACCTCTTTTCACAAGACCTACTTTATATCCTACATAAATAATTGATACAGAGAGCATAAATACTATACACTTATAGAATATATTTTGTTATTCCCACAGATAGAAATATACTACTTACAATCAGATTAAGATAATATCCTGTAAGAAAATTACAAGTCATTCAAGACAAAACTGATCCTACAGTTCAACATACCCAACAGCAGTAATCACAATATGTAGCTTTGTACATAATGTAGTGAACCACTTGCTACCAAATGGATGTCAATTTCTTAAAATTTCATCAACATCTCCGGCAAAAGAAAACAACTCAACCTCTTCACCTTTACTAATGTCTTATGCAAATTCTTCACCTCCAGTCTGTTCAGTCATCTAATTTTATCAGTCAAGAAAAACAGTATCTTGGTTCAGTTATGCAGCTCCTAAAATCTTTGCCAGACAAGCAAGACTTTGAAATGTTAGAAGTTAAATTACAAAAAACCATACACCAAGAAGTACCAAATCTACAAGAAGGTTTTGCGAAGCTTACATCCAGACTAACAATATTGGGAAAAAAAATCTAGAGACCTAAAAAGAAAATCATGTACTTATACAATCCTCTCTTTCAAAACAAACAAAAGAATATTTTTTTTAACATTGCCACCAAGTGTTATTGCATGAAGCTCGTATGGGAACTCGAGCTGTATTTAATATCCCCCATGAAGTGCTTTATTTGAGAAAATATTGAGACTTGAAATAGACAGGAAAAAGTTACTATGATCTTTTTTATGCATTTGTTTCTATTTGTGTTTATTTATATGTAAGCAACATTTTGTGACTCAACTGTAATAAAACAATCTGACAACGTTAAAGTGTCTGTTGTATGGTTATTTCTGCATGATATTTTTTTCTTGCTTTGTTCTGAAATGAATCATTTGGAAACCACCCTTGAGAAGTCCTACATATGCCCCAGGTTGTACAATGAGACTACCAAGGTCTGACCACTGGTAGGATTATGTTCAGGGTCGTAGAGAGGATTTGCATCAGGGCTCCAAAACAACTACTATGTGTAGAGGCCCATTTGGTCTTACACAAGGGCAGTTGGAGGTGTTTATGCAAATTGTTTTATTCTATGCACTATTTTTTGTGATTATGTTCTCATTGCTGCAGTAAGTGAATATATCTGATTTGGCTGTTCTTATATTCTGATATAAATGAATGCTGAAAGCATTGTAGCATCTCCATCATTTTTCCAAAAAAGTCTCCATTTCTCGTTTTGGCAGCCAAATTATACAAGAGTAAAAGTAGTGTGGAAAAATAACACTGAGGACTCACCATTAAAGGACGTATAACCCCAGCCAGTTACCCAGCATTCCATGCCACAGGGGAAGGTGACTGAGGATGATGGCAGACAGATTGGCATGATGTATTTGGTGTAGGTGACAGGTCTGTCCAGCTTCAATACAGCAATGTCCCCCCTGTAATCTGTTTCGTTATACAGCGGGTGGACAATAATTCTCTCCACGTTGCCCATAACGCTATGTATATTGTTCAGAGATAGTCTGTACATTCCCAGATATACCTTATAGAGATCATGCGGTTGAGATCTGTGGAAAATTAGATAAGATAAAATGAATAAAGTAATTCTTAGTTTTCCCATTGTTTTTATTAACTAAATTCCCCAGTTCCAATGTGTAGATGTTGAAAATGTGTGACGCGGATTGATATTCTAGCACTAAATTGAATCCACGTGGTCTTGTTGGGCCAGGTCGGTCTGTTCTGTGTGTATAAAGTCGACCAGCTGGCAAATTGATTTTACTGTCGTCCGGTAGTAAGCAGAACTGCAAAGAAAAGTGATCACCTCATTTGGATTGATTCAATTAAGCCTTCACCATATTTAAAATGTTTGAAAGGAGCTGCGTTTACCTCTAGCCATTAAACCTGCATGGATCTAAGGACTCGGAGGGCACTGGAGTAAAAGGCATTGATAAGTATTGTAGTTGTCTTCCCTCCCTGGCCTGTTATCATACCCAATTACTGTATGTTATTTGCAGAAACCGTACCCTTTTCTATTTCTGTACATGCTTTTTATATAAGTTAATTATTATGGTCATATGCCATACAGACATTTCTCTTAATGCTCTGACTGTAAAACTGTCAAATTATATTCACTTCTATTACATTTTCTACAACACCATGTCTAAAATTCCATACCTCCACTTCTAAATATCCACTTTGATTACTGATTATACTTGTATTACCTCTCATTAACAGTGCTTTTCATTTTGCTTTTACTAACGAATGTTAGCTTTTCTTAACTTTGCCCCCTTTGTCAGTATATACTGTACACCATTGTTAATGTATAGTATATTACAATGCTACAATTGTCGACACAAGATACAGCCACTGCTATCATACAGTTGCTAATTACTCCTTCTGACATTGCCCAGGGTCCATAGTCTGGCTACTGCTTCTGCCTCCTAATCCTGGCTACTAACTTTCGTTTCAGTGTGTGGGTGAACTATGTACATTGGCAGCATGCATAATCTCCAATTGGATATATATATATAAGAATGTCCCATTGGCAGTGGTTTGTTGTCCAGTTGGCCACATTAGTAGTATATTCTCTGGGACTGCTTTCTTATAAGGCCACTGGGAGTCTTTACTAAAGAAGTTATTGCAAATGCTCTGAGAGGTGGCATTGAGAACATGAAAGGTTACACAGTTATGTCTCTACAGTTAAGAACAACTGAGGGATCTTTCAACAGTCTCTAATCAAAATGACAGTCACAGGTGGGGAGCAATCATCAGATTGAGGTCAAGTATCTGGAGCTTCCTAAGTATTGACACATTTTATATATTGTAAATGGAGGCTGTGTGCTGGTAAAGGTGTGGGCCAGTTTTGGGGGGAGACAGGACTGTTGCAGAGCAGACTGTAGGGAGTGAGCCTGTAGGATGCAGATGATTGCTGCCTCCCTTCCTACACGATCAGAAGCACCTGCACACCTCTCTAGCTTGTTCACTTGAAAACAATAAGGGAATTGGGCCTACTGGTCCAGCTGCAGTGAGACTCAAATTCATTGTCATTCCGGAATGTATGGTAAAATTTCAGTGGAGGACAGTATGTGATATCACATGACAGTGCAGAGGGACACTGGGGGTAGTGCAAGGTGTGAAGTTTGAAAGTTTGTGTCTAGGTGGAGCGATTGCGATGTGTAGTGCTAGGGAGGATCATGTCCAAATCCTGATTATACCTGTGACAACAAACTCTACTTCTCTTCAACTATGCTTTGTCTTTAAGATATGCCCTTACCCTTTACTGAGCCAGTGGCTGAGGCTGGCATATTATTAAGGATATGTATTAGATAGTGAGGAACTGGTTAAACAATTAGAAAGCCTTTCAGTACATTTTGAAAATAAATACAATAAAGTGAATAAAGTAAAACGTACTCATTAACGCAGTGAGCAGCAGTCAGCACCCATCGTGTGGAGATCAAGGACCCACCACAAATATGGTAACCCATGTACTTCAGACTGACCTGCCAGGGCCATCCACCCTCCACAGCATCTACTCCACCAACAATGCGACTAGAGATGGCCGGAGAGCCGCACACTGAGGGAGTGGACCTGGGGGTGACAGACGGAGAGGCTGCGAGAGAGAGAAGAAAGGAAAGGAAACAATCACTATTTTGGAAAAGATTTGTACATAATATTTCACTGCAAAGAAACACATTCAATTCCAGCATCAGTTGACATACTAAATAAATGTTCTATAGCTAAATATAAATTACTATGGGGTCTACATACTCATACTCACCGTCCTTAAAAAGGGGATAGATCCAGATGTAGAGGTCTCTCGCCAGTTTTGTGACTAATTATACACTGAATCACATCAGATTTTCAGCAAAAATACAGCACAATATGTATTACTGCAAGTGTGCATTCTCCTTTACAATCCCCATTGCAAAAGTGGCGATATCCATAATAATTCTCCCTATCCAATCATATTCAGGTAACACCGTCAGCTTGTTCACATGTATCAGCTAGTCGAACATTGGACGTTATATTGTAACATATATAAATGTAGCATCATATGCAATGTATAATTTATTCTCCATGGAATATGGAGATGCAAGGATAGAGAAGAGTAGATCTGTGGGACATATATATATTACCACACTGGATGTGTACTCCGAGGACATTTAACATACACATAAGCTCACATAGCATAAGGTGCATTCAGTCCTACTGACAACCCAGTCACCTGTACTTCTACCTCATCCGCTGCTGTCCTATGATTAGCAAATGGCCGAAGTTGTGTATTATTATTATTATTATCATTATTATTATTATTATTATTCACATGTGTTTATTAACAACAGCAAGTTCCACAGTGGTTTATAATTGGAAACAAATAATTAAACAAGACCTCAACGTTGCCTGTTTCTTTATGCTTCTTCAAAAGAGTTTGAACAGCACAAATTGAAGCCCCAGTCTGCCTGGAAACCTTTGCCTGGGAGAGACCTTACTGATGCAGTATAAATACCAATGTCATTAAGAACTATCTTCAGCGTAAAGAAGAACCAGGAGTCCTGGAAGTGATGTTATGGCTGTCTGGGATTACATGAAGAGACAAAAGGATTTGAGCAATTTTACATCCATAGAAGATCTGTGATTAATTCTCCAAGATGTTTGCAATAACCTACCTGCCGAGTTCCTTCAAAAACTGTGTGCAAGTGTACCTAGAATAATTGGTGCTGTTTTGAAGGCAAAGGGTGGTGACACCAAATATTCATTTGATGTAGATTTCTCACCTGGTCATTCACTTTGCATTTTGTTATTTTATAAAAAATAAACTATTAACACTTCTATTGTTGAAAGCATTCTTACATTGAAGCATGTTTTCCACATATGCCAAAAATGTTGACTTTAATTTGTTTTATTATTATTATTATTATTATTATTATTATTATTATTGTTATTATTATTATAGACATGTGCAGACCACCATGTTTTGGTATTGGTTCAAAAACCATCTGTGGGCTTGATTCATTCAGTAAAGTAAGGCAAAAAATGAGTAAGTTTTCTCCTGGACAAAATCATGTTACACTGCAAGGGGTGCAATTTAGTTCTTTATTTTGCACATAATGAAAATACTGCCTGTTTTTTCATCTAGCACACAAATACTTGATAGTTTATTTGTACACTGAAATTTAAAGTTGATCTAGGACATGCCCTACCCCAACTATAAATCTGCCATCACATTTTACATTTATGTGCCACTGCAATGCAACATGGTTTTGCCAGGGTGCAAAGTTACTCCTTTTTTTTTTTTTGCTTTACTTTCCTTAATGAATCAGGCACCTTGTGTTTTGGTTTTGGAACTGAATTTCATCACTATAGTTTTAAACAACAATTATCTATGAAGCAAAATTTTGCAAGTATGTCAGTCAGCATCGCCATCAATGTGTAAGGTTTTAGTAGATTAGTTGAGATCATGAGCCTGATTCTTCAGAACATGCATTCTGAGCGCAACACGCTTTTGTTTAAAAATACATGTAAATCGGCTCTGCGTACGCCCGAATTCAACAAGGAACAGATCTGAGGATACGTGAGCTGATGAATCCGGTGTAGGTCTGCTCTGCTCTACTACACAAAACCCTGCAGGATATGTCCAATGTCCATGTGGATTATAAATTTGCAGACAAAACGCACAGCAACAACAAAAAAAGAAAAATGAATTCATGTCACCTGTTAATATAGACATTAATGATAAAACAGTTTAAAAAAAGTGTTTTTTATTTTTATTTTTTTCTAATGAAATACATTTATTAGAATGATCTTAATGTCTATGGAAAATAAAATACATTGTTACATTTACTCCTGATTGCAGACACCTGTTATAGCTGTATATACAGCCGTCATCGCTAGTACTCAGGACTTAGACTAACCCTGTAGCTGGAGAATACATACTGCAGAAAAACAAGTAATTTTGAGATGCCCAGAGATTGATTCAGACGTGGCTGCGTGCGCTTGAGTTTGGCACACCTGGGCATATGCATATATGTGGGCAGCACGGTGGCTTAGTGTTAGCACTTCTGCCTTACAACACTGGGGTCATGAGTTAAATTCCCGACTGTGGCCTTATCTGTGTGGAGTTTGTATGTTCTCCCCGTGTTTGCGTGGGTTTCCTCCTGGTGCTCCGGTTTCCTCCCACACTCCAAAAACATACTGGTAGGTTAATTGGCTGCTATTAAAAATTGCCCTTAGTCTCTCTCGGTCTGTGTGTGTGTGTGTTTGTATGTTAGGGGATCTAGATTGTAAGCTCCAATGGGGCAGGGACTGATGTGAATGAGTTATCTGTACAGCGCTGCAGAATTAGTGGAACTTTCTAAATAAATGATGATGATGATGAAGTGCAGAGATATCTGGCATACGATACACTCAAAATGATAAATCAGGCCCCATGTGTCCAAGCTAATAAAAATTCCATCTCAATCGCATTTCTTCTGAAAAGCAATACCTCAGCTGTACAGGGAGCAGGCACAATCTTAGGGGGAGTTTCTCACTTGCCCAGATCCCCCCCCCCCTGTGTTTAAATCACCAGCTCCTGTTGCTGGCCACTCATTGAAAGATTTTGTTTCATCACCCCCCCATTCTCCCGAAGGGTGGAAGCCTCCATGACGTGATTCTCGGTAAGTGACAATGTACCCCTTCATCACACTGTTTACCCTGCATCACACTGTTCACCTTCATCACACTGTGCCCCTATTTCACACTGTTCTCCTCTGTTCTTTTCGTGACCGCTGGGTAAGTCTATACCTCGTGCTGCTCAGTGTGCCAACCCCCTGCTCTAGGCACTGGATATCTCTGTATCTCGCAGACCTCCTAGGTCTTGGTGCCCCATGCGGCTGTTCTTGTCAATCGTGCCCTGACCCAGCACTGATGCTGGATCTCTATATATGATCAAAGGCAGAACTTGCAAGTTTTATGGCTGGATCATTGCACCAATACCAAAAAGCCCTTTCTAGACTTGCACAAACTTTCACAGCAACTTCGTTCATATCTATTTATAAATAATACAAAGACTAGTACTTTGTTGTGTGGAATATTTATGGATAGATTTTTATTGCTTTCTCTATTGCATTTGACATTTTTCTGTTTTAGTACTGTGTTTTTATAACAAATGAACTTTGTACTTATTGAAGTTTCCCTGTATGATGAACAATATGTACTGTGTCCTACATTGTAAAGAACATAGTAAAATAAATTACACACTGTATTTGTCCTCTATTCTACCTAAATCATTACAGTGATATATATATATATATATATATATATATATATATATATATATATATATAGTCTAATGGCTTTACTTGTGCAATAATTTTATGTTCTCCCTGTCGAAAAGGCGCAGGGGTCTGAATCATTCATTTTAAAGGTATAAAGGTGTTGCCCTCTTTTGGTAAATGAAACAAATAGGAAGGTTTTGGTCATCCCACTATGTGTGCTGTAGTATCTACAAATATCCAGGGGGATCCCAGAATTGGAAGACGTTCTATTTGCTACTTGGGGCCAGCTAAAATGGAGACTGAGTTATCCAAATGTGGACAATCCCTCTTAACAAATTTGCCTGTAAGGTGGCTACAATGAACATTTAGTGTAGAAGGGTTGAATCAGTAGAATTTGCTGTCCGTATTATTGAAGTCTTTCTATCCTTAGACAATTATTGCTGTATCGGGACACTCCCTCTAATACAGCCCTTTGGAGCAGCCTTCCCCAACAACTGTCACTCTCTGCAACCCCACCATTGCAGTTGCTGCACCAACATTGACAGCCAGGAGAGGGTGGAGCAGATCTATCAGTTGGCAGACAGAAACTCCAGCTTCATTTACATTTACATTTATATAGAATGTACTGTTTTACCAGAAGTTGAACCTAATACAATCAAGAGTCTTATTCACTAGACATCTAATGGGTTTGGTAATAATTTGCTAACAACTGTCACCACTTTCTGCTGTCAGACAAACCAGACAACAGTAGGGGTCTCAGGAATGGAGGGAGAGCCAGTAAAAGGTACTTGGGAGATGTATTAGTGTCCTCTACCAAAAAGTGTATGGCCCCACAGTTCACACAATGCACGTCCATAGTACACAAAGAGTAGTAATGTGAGGAATACATCATGTCCAGTGCAAACAGCGTATCGGTTATTTTTGTTATCAGTCGATTGTGATGATAATATTCTTGACTGTAAGATCATTGAACTGCATGCTCTGGGCGACCTGTAAGGGTTCCACCACGTCGACGTCCTCGAGAGCGGCATCTTGGCATATTTGTTGTAAACAAAGCATTATAATGAAATAACACAGTAGTCCGTGATTGAGGTCCCCACAAGACTCGCTGATATATGTGGCTGCAAATAACTGTCTCAGTTTTCAGAACACCCAGCAGGTCACATGTTTCTGGTCACCCAGCAGGGCTACAAATAACTGTCACAGTTTCCAGACAACCCAGCAGGTCACATGAGCCAGGTCATCCAGCAGGTGCATAGGGAGAGTTCACTAGCTGTCACAGTTTCCAGAACAACCAGCAGGTGCACAAGTCTATTGCCAACTGTCAGATTTTCCAGGGGACAATGGTAATGCATTGTTGTAAATGACGGGCAGACGTTTTGCAAAATAACTCCAAAACGATCCAACCGATTACAACACCAATGTTTTTCTGCAAATCTGCTAACCAAGACTTTTAATTTGGTATATGATGTACCCTACTCAGACAACAACATCGTAGAAATAAGTCACTCATAAAAGTTGTACTTATGCTATTAATATATAGATTATAATACTTTAACTGTAATCACAAATAAGTACTAGAGAGATACTCCAAATACTTATAAAACAATTTCTTCATTAAGCAATCCTAATATTCTACTATACAAGAGATTTGTTTCACTGTGTGGTGAGGTTATATTGCTATCTGTAGGAGATTTTATTATTTAGTTGTTTTTTTATACATAATAATATGACAACTCCACTCAGGTGATCCCTGTGGGATGGTTTATTCCCCCAAAACATGGAACAAAAATAACCTATGCAATTTCTACACAAACACTGACAATTCACTTACCGACATGTAAAAGTATAAACAGAAGTAGCTCGGTCTTCCCCATTTCTATACTCTATAGTAGACAAGCTGCCACGTCTGTGGAGTTCAGATAGTTGTGTACTGCTATCTCATCACAGGTGAGCTGCTATATATAACAGGCGTAATATAATCTGTGCTGCTATCTATAACAGGTGTAATATAAGGTGTGTTGCTATCTATAACAGGTGTGATATAAAGGAGAGGTTATTCATTCATAACTTCCGTTAGATAAAATAAGCCATAATAAAACGTAGGTGTATATGGAGACAGTGACACACTCTTCTTTTTTTTTTCAATTGACACTTTTATAACTATGAAAAAATAACTTTCCGACTACACTAATGTTCACATTCTTGCTCTACTACAGAGTTTGGAACTGTAACTATTTATTTCCTAAATATATGCAGTTTCTATCCATTGATTCTTCTGTAATAAATATGTTTATAAGCTGATTTTGCAAATATCAGAATGGTCCACTTTTGGGTTCATTGCTCTCCCCTTCTTAGGCTTTTGCAGTCACTAGTTACAACTGACAGGATACCAGGAGGTCAATGTCCGACCAACTAAGGTGGGTACCCGTATATATAAGAATTTCTTCCAGCACACATCTTGGGGCTACATTGGCAACTTCTTAGGTGTTCTTGGTGATACATTGAGCTGCTGATATCCTGCTGACTGTGCACTATTATTTCACCATTAGTAGTTCCATCTATACAGACTACTGTAACTGCTTTGGAGGTGGACTTTATTTGCTACACTTCTCACAACTGCTCCCCTGTTCCCACCTAGCTCTCACTGCAGGTTCCTCTGTGCTCAGTGTTTATATGAGGCAACATTCCACGTCTACATACTTGTAGCAAGGTTAAGGGGATTAGTCAACAGCAAGGTAAACCAGAGGGTCTGGCTTCAGCTCTATATAGTATTCACATCCATGAGTTTTTGTATTGTGCATGGGACCCTGTTTTTTTTCCTCTCTTTCTAATGTGTCTACTCTGTTCCATCTTTGCTGTGTTTGTGGTTGTTGGGCCGGATTCATCAAGGAACGTGAATTCTGATTTTGTGCGTATAATCCGCAAATATAATCTGCTCAACTAAACCATACTTGACAACCCTCCCTGAATGTCAGGGAGACTCCCTGAAATAGGGGTGATCTCCCTCACTCCCTGAAGAGTCTGGCATTCTCCCTGATGTTGAACCAGTACAAGACGTGGTTGGCTTCGCCATCTGTGGCATGATCACACAGTTCAGAAATTGTGTCCTATGTCCATGTATTGATGCCTATGTAGGTGGCCATTTTCATGGAGACCAAGATTTTATCAAAGACTGACAGGTAAAACAACATGACTTCAGTAATGGAGACAGAAATGTAAAAGACACTTCAGTCTCTAGAGATTCATTAGCTGCTTTTATTTAACGCAAAGTTGCCAACTCCCACTTAATGTCTGGGAGACTCCCGCATTTCTGGGAGACCTCCCAGCTCCCTGGAGAGCAGGGCAACCTCCCGGTTATCGCCCCCGCAATAGATAAGTGGTGGGGGTCTTAATGACGCAAATAGTGCATCATTTTAGCCCTGCCCCCTGGGGGGGGCAAAATGATGCAATTTGTCAAGTCCCGCCCCCGCACGCCCACCTCCCCCGGGATATCCCTGTAGCCAATGAGGAAAAGTTGGCAAGTGTGCACTAAACGCAGCCACATTCAATTAATTTCCGTACGGAAAGGACACTTACTACAGTCTGCATTTTCTGGGAGGGAAAGGGAAGGTGGCGGGGGGGACATTAGCCCTTAGTCAATGTACAATAAGGACGTGCCAAACTTGAGCACATGTAGCTACGTCAAGCTCTGGACATCTCAGAGATACGTGTTTTTCTGCTGTATCTCTTGCTCCAGCTACAGTGCTAGTCCTGATCAGTAGTGATGGCAGTCACGAATGCATGTGTGTGCAGTCAGGAGCAACTGGAAAAATGTATTTTATGTTCAGTAGACATTAAGAATATCCTAATAAATCAATTTCATGGAAATAAATATATATAAAAAAACACTTTTTTATAACTGTTTTATCATTAATGCCTATATTATTAACAGGTAACATTAATTGAATAGGGTTTTTTTTTCTGTGTGTTATTTTGCAAATGTATATCCCACTTAGGTATAGGACATATCCTGCAGTGTCTGTGTAGTAGAGCTGAGCAGACCTACACCTATATTCATCAGTGCACGTATCTTCAGATCTGATTCTTGCTGAATTCGGAAGCGCGAATGCTTGAATTCCGTGCGTTTTAAAATAAACGCATGTTGGGTTCAGTATGCCTGCCTCGATGAATCAGGACCGTTGTGTCTTCAAAACGGCAATATGTGTACTAAAAGAAATAACATACCCCACACTAATCAGCAATATTAGAAGTCAACTTGAAGTTCTATGAATTCGTGCTCAGTGGTGCTTATCATAGTTATCTATATGTTGTTATATATTAAAAGGACAAGATCTAAGAGACCTCTAAGATCTTGACAAATCTTGTTCACTCAAGATATTGCTTAGTGACTTACTGAGAGATCAGGGAGCATGCCTCATGTGCTGGTCCACTTTAGCCCAGGAGCGAGACTCGGCTCAGCAGCCTATTAGGTACATTTAAAAGGTAAAAAATGCAGGTAGCCCAGTGATCCATTCCATTCCAAGGTAGGCCACGATGAGAACGGTCCGGTGTACAGATGCCCCCCCTCCCCCCCCCCCCGCCAGCCCCTGTCCATCCTGCAAATTAGATCACAAGATTTTTTCCAGCAAAATTAAACCTTTAAACTCCCTTCCAGTGGGTTTCCTCTGGGTGCTCTGGTTTCCTTCCACACTCCAAAAACATACTGGTAGGTTAATTGGCTGCTAACAAAATTGACCCTAGTCTGTGTCTGTGTCTGTGTGTGTGTTAGGGAATTTAGACTGTTAGCCCCAATAGGGCAGGGACTGATGTGAGTGAGTTCTCTGTACAGCTCTGTGGAATTAGTGGCGCTATATAAATAAATGGTAATAATAATAATGGATAAAGAGAACATGTAGCCAATCTGAGCAGTTAGATGCTACCAACCATGGAGTCTCCTGTCAATTCTGTGTGACAAGAATGTGTAGTCAAACCCATCTGTATATGAAAGGAAGGATCAGACATATAACTTGTTAAAACTTTCTAGCCAATTATTTCAATACGTTCAAAAGATGGACGTGTGGCTGTGGTTGCAACGGAAATTGGATCCACCTGTTTCCTTGCCACCTCCAGGTCTGCCTATGAGCCCCACATGCTGAGGAGGTCATTGGCAAGTCATGTGAAAATTTACCCATTTACATATTTATGGTCACAATGACCCACTGACTGATCTGAATCTCCGCCAGTACAATCTGGGACAGGAGTATCAGCGCTGATATTGGACTTGTCGGATTTATTTACAATTATCTGCTACATTTGCTTTACAAGCTGTACAACTGCACCTTTTGAACTGCTACAGTTACATTGCTATACAAATTCGTCTACATTGGAAGGAGGTTTAGCTACTTTTAATTACATATAGGAATTACTTTTGATTTCACTCCGCAATTGTACCCTATGAACTTTATCCTCACATGTTTGAGCTACTACAGGAGCACCTCCTGTTCCTACCATATAAACTCAAGTTTGTCAAGAGTGTCTCTGCGATGGTGGGAGTACATGGAGTTACTTGAACTGGTTAATCTCATAGGGGCATGGGGCAAAGTATACATTAAGTCTGTGGTCAAGGCCTCAGTCCATTCAGAAAAGGGTTGAGAACATTTGCATTGAGTAACCCAAGGGTATAGGTTATACTAAATTTTTATAGTGGCAGGAAACAGGACAATCTCCAAGCTTAGTAATATGGAGTGTCAGTTAGGCACTCAGCCTGACCGGGGGATTGAAGTGACGGTAGTACATTGTGTTTTTGGAGGGTTAGCAATAATCAGAGTGGCAGTTGATAAGTTCTGACAATATTAGGGTCAGCTTCCTACACCCTCCTACATCTACACTTCTCTCTGGATCAAGAGGTCTTGCAAACCATAAGTATATGGTCTCATTAAACCATGCAGTGGGGGAGATTATCATCATCATCATAATCATCTATATATATAGCACCACTTGTCATTCACATCAGTCCATGCCCAAATGGAGGTTACAGTTTAAATTCTTTAACACACACAGATTGAGTTTGTTTGTGTTTAACACAAGGTTAATTTTGTCAATAGCCAATTATCCTACTAGCATATTTTTGGAGGGGTGGGAGGAAACCAGAGCTCCCGGGGAAAATCCTTTATCCATTAAATTAATAAATGAGATTCCTATTTCTGTCAGTTCATCAGCCATAACTTGGGCATTGCAAAAGGTTGGTGCGTCACTTATCAGGAGGAAGGGGACAGTGGCCAGCAAGAGGAATACATGGAAGGGAATAATATCAGGACCCCTGGAAAAGTATGGAGTGGGTGGCAAGTAAACTAGGGAGTGGAAAACTGGTATCAAGGTCTCCATATTGCATAGGAGTTGCTGGATCTATATCATTCTTTTCCTGCTTGAACTCGTAGGCTGCCTAGCCCTTGCTGTCTGCTTCTTCATCTATATCCTACTTGAACTCGTAGGCTGCCAAGCTCTTGCTGTTTGCTTCTTGCTTGCAGTCACCGTCTACTTCTTGGCCTGGTTTGTAATTTCATTTGTTTAGGTCTGCAGAGCAGGTGGCTCCTCTCTCCTTGTGTGAGGTGCATGGACCCATGACTCTATTCCTTGTACTTTTACTGATGTAGTATTGGTGAAGAGCTCACATAAAGGTTCCACCCAGCAAAGCTGTAGAGGTGAGGTACGGACAAACGTCTTCATAAGGACCCAATCTCCAGGCTGGGTATTGTGAACGGGTTCAGAGTCAGGTTCTGCCTGTACAACTTTCATGTGTTCCTGTAAAAGACTAAGGGCTAGATTTACTAAAGGGCAATTTGCTTGAACCTCCGGATTTTGTTTTAAAAACCACTGCATTTACTAAAGGCCAAACCGCCAGTAAACTGGCCAAAAACAAGTTTTAAAAACCACCACTTATATATTACATCCCGGTTTATACTATGATCAAATGTATTTTTTGTTTTTACATTGTTTCCAGAGATTGATATGAACCATTTTTGTTTATATTTATGTTTGATTAGCAGTTATCTTTAACATTTGAGCTCAATTGTTCTGGTTGCAATTTTTTGTATATTTAATATTGAATAAATCAAGTATTTTTAATTTTGCACAGATCGTTTTTACTTTTTATTTTTGCTTGACACAATAGTTCCTGAGGGCTGTTACACATTACGTTTTAGCTGCCCTGTCTGCAAAGGCGTTTCCCTTTGAGACAGGGTGAGAATTCCGTCAGTGTGTGCCTGACATTTCATCACAGACACACTAGATGGCAGCAGTGCTGCATCCAGCAGCTGGATGATGAGATCTGCGTATTTGATGGGCGTACCTGCTGAAGGTAGGAAGCCTCTCTGCTTCCATAGTTCCTCAAACTCATGAATTACACCCACGAGTGGCATGATGCTGTGACATCTTTTGAATGATCG
The DNA here is from genome assembly GCF_038048845.1 of Mixophyes fleayi. Lineage (NCBI taxonomy): Eukaryota > Metazoa > Chordata > Amphibia > Anura > Limnodynastidae > Mixophyes > Mixophyes fleayi. Next base: position 6,053,419 of record NC_134408.1, on the reverse strand, counting down.
GAGCTCTAGTATAAGAGACTAGATCACACATTTGAGCAGAGAAAAGTGGGGAAGAGGGTTAGATGCAACAACATAGGAAGAAGAGGCAACTGTATAACCTGAGAATCTGTGTTCTCACCCGACAACAAAATGATGAGCCATCTACAGAATGTTCCCAACCACCTTTGATTACGGGGTTGTCATAAAATAAGCAAAGAACAATGAATTGTCATAAATCATTCCTATGCAGCAGTAGGAGGTAACCTTATTACTCTAGTAAAGTTGGGTACACACTACAGGTTTCTCAACCAATTATCATTCCAATCACACAATAAACGACCGTTCGGTCCGATATTGCATTAGTGTGTACGCTCCCACAATCATGTTTTATCGTACCAAAGCACATTGTATCATTTGATTTGATGCATACACATTTAAAATGTCAACATGCTTAACGTCTACACATGTAAAATCTTGACATCTAAAATGTTTACACATGAGAATGTCGACACGGTCATAATGCTGTAATGTCGACATATGAAATGTTGACAAATGACATGTCTGAAAGGTTTAAAATGACAAGATTATATGATTACATTTTCAACATCATATAGGAATATGTCCAAAAGATATATCAAGCTTCAATTCATTATAGGACGGACGCATACAGTCATGTCTGCTTATTGTCAGCCATATGTTCGGTATTAATGATCCTTTATTGTTATAGTATATCACCTCTTAAAATCCCACGACCATACCTATTCTTATTACAGTAAAGAAACTGACAAATAATACTTTATTGACTTTAGTTCAATGCAGTAAAGTTTTATAACTTAAGGAGGGTTGGAGGGCGTTCTGTGATGAGTGATGGAGGGCGTTCTGTGATGAGTGCTGCAAACGGCTGGTGTACTCTTCCTGAAAATATGGTGTGAAGCTTCTATCCCTTCAAGTCAAGGCAAGTGTGTAATAGTCATAATGAGAGGAATTTAACACTGACACCTGCTTTTCAAAAGTGATGCCTAGATGTGGTTATTCCAAGATGTATGTAAGTTCATATCTGTCTTTACTTCCTTAGGTTTCCAAAATAGACACCTGAAGGACGTGTAAAGCTATATGCGGAAATGAAGTGGGTGCTGCATGGAATGGAGAGAAGAAGGAAATAAAGAAGATTTGTAACCAGTGATTGGCAGATGTAAGGATGGGTGATGTATACGGATAGCCTAACTTTCATTACAGCTATGGTATGTATATGCATAGATATTTTTTTTTCTAACAATTTGTTAGTGGTTTTTTTTTAAAATAAACAATATTTTTAAAATTGCATCTTAAAAATTCTAGACTATTACATGTAATATTTTAATGTCTCAATTTTTTGGGGTATGCTTTTGTATCACTAGTATATAATATATATATTGGGTTAGTACTTCTGCCTTACAGCACTGGGGTCATGAGTTCAATTCCCGACCATGGCCTTATCTGTGTGAAGTTTGTATGTTCTCCCCATGTTTGCATGGGTTTCCTCCGGGTGCTCTGGTTTCCTCCCACACTCCAAAAACATACTGGTAGGTTAATTAACCCCAGTCTGTCTGTCTGTCTGTGTGTGTGTATATTAGGGAATTTAGACTGTAAGCCCCAATGGGGCAGGGACTGATGTGAATGTACAGCGCTGCGGAATTAGTGGCGCTATATAAATAAATGATGATGATATATAATAAAAATATACAACTGAATGTAAAATATAATTTATATAAAGCTGGCATAAAACGCGTCCATCACAAGAATATAACTGGCATATCATGGAGTGAGAGCATAGGGCTTTCCATTACCAAAAAAGATACAAGTGTTTATAATTTATAACTACTATGACTGAAATTTCATGGCACATTTTACTTTCTCAAATTTACTTTTAACAACATTGTTAATTTGTTTTTCAAGGTATTTTGCGTCCTTTTCAGATATTGGATGTTGTTACTTTATAAATACTCACAATTTTCTTTTTCTCTTCCTTCTTAGGAACATTTGATAAATTAAATAAATCATTTTTATATTTCCAACTATTGCTTCACAACACTTTTTGTAATAGACAATGAAATGTGTGTGTTGGATAGTTATATTATATGTATTAGTCCATAATTTAATATCATACATTATTTGCTGGCAAAAGATTAAGTTAAAAAAATATATACTTTATATATTGCTACATATACTATTAAGAACTAGGATAGTTATATATCATTGCGGAGAAGAAGGTGGGCTGTACCCTCCTTTATCCAGCAAGAAATTAGTATTAAAACTGTGTACATTGTGTGGAGCTTTTTTTTATTGTCTATCATTGTAAAAGTATGTTGGTTTAATATTTATGATATGAAACTTGTTGGTCTTGAAAATGTACAGAGCTTGTTTTCAAGAGATAATCCTGTTCACAATTGAAATATTTACCAACACATGTTGAAGTTTAAAAATGTGTCTGCCAGTGATTAATGCTAACAGCCGGTTCTGAGATTTTTGTCAGATTTTGAAATCTCATCTCTGGCACATGTTCCTCTATGTAGGATCACTAACAAAATAATTAAGTCTTTTGCAACAGCTTTTTAATCATACTTGCCTACTCTCCCGGAATTTCTGGGAGGCTCCCATGTTTCGGGGAGTCTTCCTGGACTCCCGGAAGACTATGCAACCTCCCAGACTTTTGTGGAGAAGGGGATTAACAACATGATTGTGCTGTGAATTTTGGCTGTTTTTATATTACGGGCTCTAAAGGTTGGAAGAGGCAAGATCATGGAGGATCTTATGAATAAGATTCCAAAGTAGTTAGTAATTCTGATTGAAAATCTGGTTTATACATGATGAACAAATAATATCTTATGCATTTCATGGTTTCGATACAGAATCGGTAATTATTCTTGTATCTTGAATGTGTACTTTTTTGTTACGTTTTGAATAAATTTATGTTTTAAATTAGAGATGTGTGCTGAGCCTCATGTTTTGGCTTTTGAAACCGGTGTCTGTTCTAAACCGCATTCGCGTTTTCAGCTTTGCTACCGGTTTAGGCAAAAAATCAAGAAAGGTTTGGGTCTGGATTTAAAATTTGAGCTGTTTTTGCTCCTATATTACTATTTATAGCATTAATATTTGTTTTCAGTCATTTCCCGGCAATTTTCTAATGATCCCTTCACAACGGTGCTTATTTTTACCAATTTTGTCTGCAGCGAGCTGTCAATTAATGAAGGACTTTGTAACTTTGCCATTATTGCATTTGCTTTCTGTGATTCAATTAAAAAAATAAAAAAATGCATAGTGTTGATATCTCCCTTTCATTGCATGCAAACCTCCTTCGCAAGTTCAGACTTACTATTACTGTAATTAAATAAATAACCACAGGGACACCAATTTAAATTTGGCAAAATATCATGCTGATTAGCACTGGGCCTCTTCTGGTCATTGGGTACTAGGCTAAAAATATCAACATGTAGTACAACACTCATGGGCTGTCAGTGCATGCTGGCACTTGTAGTATTAAAAGAGCTCGCACGTTATTTTGACAATTTACCCTGTTATCCCCATTGTGGACCATGCCCAATGCTGAGGGAGGAGACATTTTTAAAAATTGCAATATTATTATGTTCTTACTATCTGAGAGGGGAGACAGCAGGACGGGGTTTGATCTCAGCTGTTACAATCACATCTTTTTGTCTTTTTTTAAAAATATTCAATTTGCGGTTTCCAATGCATTTTTTGGTCAAAATGGGAATGCTAAATAGAAAAAATAAACACATATTAAAGCAGGTGAGTTATCGTCACATCGACACAAAAAAGTGAACTCATACCCTGCTATGAAACATTTCTAAGCATGGCAATATGATTTTTTTGTTTTTTTCAGGGTTAACTACTCTCTATATCAATGATGCCAGTGGAAAAGCCACACCAATACCTGTATTGTTCTATGTCATATTTCCTAGTAGTCATAGCCACACAAAACATGGACCAACATGCAGAATAGAAATAAGCTCATAAATCTTTGCTCCAGTCATAACATATAGCACTAACAGCAACTGTGTGCATATCTCTGACAACATGGAAAACAGCCTGATAATAGAAACACCATATAACCCATTCTATAACTATGCAAATAAAGATCTCATACTACATGGCCAGTAATACATAATGCAAAATAAATGTAAGAATACATTTATAATAATAAGAATATAAATATAATAAATAAACTTATGTAAATAAAAGTTGATATAATATTCTCTCTGTCTCTTCTGTTTACTTTCTGTTCTTTCCTGGGCTGCTCAGGTCAATATGCCAGTCCCCGATGCAGGACTTGACCAGAAGAGATTTTGTGGTCTTCATCTTAGGCTGGGATTTAAGGGTCGAGTGTAACCATGCCTATGGGAACTGGATGATGTCAAAAACCTTCAATTGACCCAAATTGGTAGTGGTGAATGATGTAGCTGCATAGGCAGATGCAACTGAAGCTGCCAGTCACACAGAAGCATATGGGAAGGGGTGGCGGAGAGAAATATATACGCGGAGAAGGACAGGGAGACGGGGGTACACATACAAAATTGGAGACAGAGTGATAGACACAAAAAGGAGTCAGTGATACATGCACAAAAAAAGAGGAGGACAAAGGCACACAAGGGGCAAAATTGAGATAGATGTAGACACAGACAGAGGGTAAGACAGACGAACATGGAGGAAGGATGGATTCTGGAGTGAGCCTTACTTTCAACATCAGAGATCCATTCGGAACGGGGCCTCTGAGCACTTCCTCCTCTACTGGACCAGGCCTATGGCTCTGCACCGAACGGTCCCAGCGCAATGCCGATGAAGCCAATCACAATTACTTCCGCCTGGACTTTGCAGTGCACAGTAATAGACACAGGAAAATTGTCTTGAAGATCGGTACAACTCACAAAATGGCTGCCTCCACCATATGTGACAAGTACACTTTACTAATGGAGCAATCTAATAGTCCTTATGCTTTTATGATACAACATTTATGACCAACTAAATAAATAGGATTTCATTAAACAATTTCATAACAATAAGGTGCATTCTTCTGATAAAATCTGATGGTTTTCCTCCAGGTGCTCCGGTATCCTCCGACAGTCCATAAACACACCGGTAGATTGTAGGTGTGTGGTGTGTGGTGTGTGTGTGTGGTGCATGTGTGTGGTGTGTGTGTGTGGTGTGTGTGGTGTGTGTGTGTGTGTGGTGTGTGTGGTGTGTGTGCTAAAGATTTTAAAGAATTTGAACTGTAATCTCAAATGGGTCAGAGACTGGTGCAAATGATGACATATTCTCTGTAAAGCTCTTTGTGATATGTTTATGCTATATAAGTAAAGTTTAATGAATAAATAAGATACAAATAAATATAATGTGGTTTGTCATTTCATGAAAAATATAAGCCTCTAAGTAGACATATATGATAAAGGGGCTTAAATAATCAAGGTAGATTTGGTATCAAAGCACTTGCAGGGTGGAGCACAAATCACAGTGAGATATTAGAGTCCATTTAAAAATGCTCTATGCGGTGGTAATCGTTTCCACAATTACCACCATTCCGCCACCGAGGACACCTCCAAGGAAAATCTCTGTTTGCAGCAGCATGCTCCCCGCAAGTTATACCGAATACACCGTTGTCCGGCACAAGAGTTTGACACTATCGCAATCTGAAAAAGTCTTCATTTAAAGTGGCAATGGCAGGTTTAGTGTTTCAACACTTAATCTGAGGAGTCCCACCATTGCCGCTATAAATAAAGATTTATTCAGGTCGCGATGACGTCAAACTCTTGGGCCGGACGTCTGTGTACTCGGAATAACTTGCGGGGGGCATGCTGCTGTGATTGGAGATGTAGAGCGTTGCTTTGGAGGTAAGTCTGGTTATATTCAAATCTGATTTTTACACATTCGGATTTTCCTTGGAGGTGTCCTCGGTGGAGGAATTTTCTGCACCGCTAACCTGTACCCTACCAGCTGTATGTACACAGGGAGGCTTAATCCATGGTTCATTCACTTGCATAAACCTACGACGAATGAAGAGATGACCATACAAATGTCCGGCTTACTAGACTTCACAGGGAGGATTCACAGCTCACCGGACAAGTAGAGAACACCAAACTGGGATTACTGCTGACATTGCACTTGCAGAAAATCTAAAAACAAGTTTAGTGTATCCCCTCTTTCAGAAATACGTCCATTTACTCCTAAGAAATCCTTTATTGAAGGTCATCTCTCAAATAGTCAAAAAGTTCATGTACAAGAGAGAAAATCATAGTATGAAGTGAAGTGAAGGACTCTCCTTCAGTTAACAAGTGACCGATGGCCTGATATCCCGGGATTCCAGAGATTGTCAGTTTAAGGTCATCAAAATTATGTTTTATAATATTTGAGAACAGTCCATGGCTTTAAGATGCCCTTGATGAGTACTGGGGTCTGCCATGGGTAGTTTAGATCATTAAGGTTATACATGTAGCAGGTGTACAGGTAGCAGTAGATTTGTTTAATAAATTAATAAATAAAATGCATGAAGACTGTTAGGTACAACATCAGTGCTAGGAGTCATAGGGTGCTCTGTCCAAAATCTACACCTCTCATTATTTGCTCATGTTCCCGGGTTACTTATTTCAGACTCACGTAGTCTGTGGAATTCCCTCCTTCATACATCAAGACTTTCCTCAGCCTCCAAACATTCCCTAAAAGCTCTCTATGCAATCTTATCAAATTCCAAACAATTTCCAGATTCAAAATCCAAATATCCCCTTGACCTCCCTTGTCTATTCCACCAGATTATCACCTGTCTGCACAGTTCACTCAATATTGTGGAGTAACTGCTTCATATAGCCCCTCTAAGCATTTTTCCCCATTATAATCTGTTTGGACCACTATGTGACACTTAACCCCATATATCAAACTTCTATTTTTATATTGACTGTAAACTTGCCAACTGGCCCCTCATACCTCTTTGTATGTCTGTTAATACCCAGTCTTGTTTTATTACTGTATTCATTGCCAGCGGGAAAGTGCTGTAGAGTGTCCTTCATTTGTTAATAGTAATTATAATAATAATCATCATGGATCAACTGTGCAGTAGTAAACATGTCACTAGGAGAATCACTGATGCAGTGAAAACAGATACTGAGGACGGAACATTCTTCAGTGCTCCATAGGAGCTGATCCAGTCAAAGTAATCTGGAACAATGGTATAAACTCCGGGCCGGTTAGCCAATGCGCATTTTTCACCCCAGCTCACAATGCCAGCTTGATACCAGACATCCTGAATATTACAGACCAGGGGGCCTCCAGAGTCTCCCTGCAAGATACAATGATAATCACCAGCTATTTACATGTTCTGAGGAACAGACATAATAATTATCTAGCAATTCTAAATTAATTGACTGTACTGTATTATAGCCATTCATCAAAGAAATTGTTATGGACATGCTGAATAGAGAAATGATCTCAATACTTGAAGGTTTGAAAACATCCTGATGAATTCATCAATGTTTGATACTGAAACATTTATAGATGGGATAATGCAGCACCTTACTGTATATTATAAGAATATTGCAAATCACGGAGGAGTTCTCTGACTATATAAAGCCATTGACCAAGTGTTCATATAGTGGTCAAAGAAATCACAGCTGACTTCTAACATTCATATTATTTTACAGTAGAATTGCGTTATTTCTAATAATACAAATGTTTTCTTAATTTCCAAATTAGCTATATTATACACACCTTTGTAGTCCACATGTTAGCAAAATAAATTTGGAAATTATTTGAAAATTTATGAATGGGAATGAAATGCTGAAACTCATAGAATTCTGTTTTACTCTACGTAGATCATGCTCGGCTACCTGAGAGAGTAGTAGATGCCGGGAGTACAGACCAGCAGATGCTGTAGGGAAACCAAAAGTTATATTGTAGATTGACCAGAGGATTAGTCATTAGTGTATACATGGGCAGCTGCTACTTATCTGGAGGCAACATTCTACATTTCGGTGACATGGCCACTGTTGTGGTTCCCGGCCATACTGTACTCCTGTGATTAGTGAGTGTATTATCAGGGACAGATCATATCTGGGTAGATATGAACGACGTACCTGGCAGGAGTCCTTCTGTCCAGCCTGGTACCCGGCACAGATCTGGTCACTAGGGATGATTATAACACTGGATTTAATGGAGGTGTTGACGTGGTACATCTTGTCACAGTCTGTTGTGCTGATAATAGGCACCATCACCTGCTGCAGGGTCCCCGGGGGTGGAAGACTCACTGCGGGAAGACAGTCATAAATAGACTAAGCCATAGGTCATCACTAGGTTACTCCCATTAACAAATAATATAATAAGATACAGTAATAATATTATTATTATCTTTAATTTATAAGGCGCCACAAAGGGTCCGCAGCACCGTACATGACATATACAGAAAACAGTGACCCATGACACAACATGATACATAAAGAACAAAATTTGAAGAACAAAAATATATAAATATATACACACACACACACGTAACATGGTAATACAAATCAAATTATTTCTGTGACAATAAGTGAAAGTGATGGTAGAAATCAGCGAGAAGAAGGCCAAAGCTCAAGAAAATAGAGCTAGGGAAGCAGGCCAAGAGGTACAGAGGGTGATGGAATAGTAGAAGGAGTACAAAAGGAAAGAGGGCCCTGCTCCTGAGAGCTTACATCCTAAATATTGCCATAGTCTATTATCAGTGTCACGCCAAGTGACACTGATAATAGACCAGGTCCTTTTAACATAAGCCCAGAACCCCTGGCCACAGACCACTTTACACCACTTGTCATATGAAAATCATATGTATGTATAATATAGCGCTATAGAAATACATTTTAATAATAACAATAATAATAATAATAATAATAGTAAAGTGTGCTAAGAATCATTCCCTAACATAGTATATAGATTGTTTTTAGAATAAAAAAAACTAATACACAGTTCAAGGGGTCATTTGATGCAAGGTATGCTATTCAAATGGACCTACATGAATCAGGTGCAATGGTGGGAATTAGCCTTAAGAAAATTATTTAACCTAGTTGTTTAGTGACTAAAAAGCACATTAATAGGGAATGAGCCCTAAATTGAAGGGGTTCCACACCCGATGGCCATAAGTAATAATGTCACTTGTTTGGGTTTTTCATGCTTTTGATTTTTACCTTTTCAACATTTTTTGGACATATTGATTAGTGATTCAGAGCACAATTAAATACCCCCTTAATATTCCACCACCTTTTACTATGAATTAACACAGTCATATCAAATTGCATATTCAATATCTATATATCTGGCATGCAATTGGTTACAGTAAGTGATAAGAAATTGTTTTCCTTATTATTTATCTTTTTGGTCTGCTTTTCTGCTGTTTCTGTATAATGTTGTAGGTTGTAAAGGAGAGAGAGGAGATTCAGCAGATGTCCAGAAGCATGAAAAGAGGGTGGACCTCATTTTTGGCAAATTATCCTACTTGTACACAATATAATATTATAGTCATATCATATACGCAAGAGAGAATAGTTTTTTGACATTACTATTAATGTGAATAAATTCATGTTCTCCCTCTTCAAACGTAAGGAATCTCAATCAACGATATGCAAAAAACAATATCTGGATGTATGCGCACACAATCTGGTGCTCATGCGCATTACAAAAATGTGTATCTTCTGAGTCTTTCTGTGCCGGAGACAATAATTAAGTTTGGCATTATGTTCACAGTCAAAGCTGGTCAGTTGGAAGCTAGTTACTATACATAGAATAGGCCCCTTACTGATATAGTATATTAAATACAAGTTTAGTATTACATAATATTCTACTCCCAGAGATGTACATCATAACTGGACATTATAACTTAGTAACCATAGGTGGCTATAAAAACTACAGTGTTACTCATGCTATAAGATATCAGCTGTCACTAGTATGTAGAAAACTCTTTAGTATTTCTGTTTTATTGGCATTTGATGAGGCGCTGCTTTATAGTAAGAGGCCATTGAAAGCTTCATTGAAATTTTGTGTGAATTGGATTTCACAGTATAACACGCGTTTTGCAGAGGTGAGGAGTTCCAGCAATAGAAACTTCCAGCTCTACTTTTGTGCCACATACCTCAACCAAATACAGAATGAGGAGTTTATTCTGAAGAACAGTAATAAAAAATTTGCTCACCTCCACTAAATTGACAATTAACTGCATGCACGAAAGATAAATCACACTGTAAACCTTAATATGTGTATTCTTACCTCCATCTCCAGTACTTCCCCATCCAGTTACTGAGCAATTCATCCCAGATGAGAAGTTCATAGATGCTGGAGGTACACACACGGGCAGAATGAACTCAGTATAGGTGATCGGGTTGGATAGTTGTACCAGAGCGATGTCTCCGCTGGATCCCGCACCGCTGTACAGGGAGTTCACCTTTATACTCTGCACACCGGACTTAATCTGGTGAGAACTAGTGATCTGCAGCTGATACTTGCCCAGAACAATGTTGTAGAGTGATGGATTTTGAGACCTAAATGACGAAGCCAAACAAATCTTTATATATTTATTTCTAGCTCTGTGATGAGTTTTTTTCTGAAAACGAATGAAAAAATCAGAGCTTGAAAAATGTTATCAATAAATCAAAGAAACATTCATAAAAGACATATATATTATTATCATTTACCAGCATACTCAGCAGCAGCCTACAGCTGAGAACATATATCGTAATGTAATAATTGCCAGTTATTAAACAAACAAAGAGGTCGGAGGGCTCTGCTCTCAAGCTTACAATATATAGGAAAATAGGAGTTTAATACATTCAGTCAGGTTAATGTTGCATACTGGTCCAGCCAGACTACAATGGGGATAAAGTGCTTAACAATTTAACCAGTCACACAGCAATTTTAGATTTAGGGACACTATTTTGTTTAAGTATAGAAAGACATTAAACGTAAGTGTTACTTGAAATGTGTAGAGTAGCGGTAATCAGTTACTGTAGGCTAAGACGAGGGTTCACAACTTTGATAAACTTGCCTAAAGAGATGAGATTTCATGGAATACTTGAAGGTTTGGAAACTAGTGGAAATTCTTGCTCTATGAGGGAGGGAATTCAACATAGTGGGATCAACCCAAACAAAAGTAAATGGGAATAGAAGCACCCTTTATTTTTGTAGTTGTTTCACATTGCAATGCTGAGCAGATTGGTGACTCCTTATTCTGGGTAATTCCCCTATGTGTGCAGCGAGCAATAGCTGCCTTGTCTAACAACTTTTCAGCATGATTCAAGCACAAGGGGGGTTCCTTGAACCCCCCCCCCCCTACCTGCAACCCAGCTCCTACTTGCATACACAGGTTCTAACTATTGACCATGTCAGTTATCAGTCTAGTAAAGTTTGTTAGCTTTATGTAACAGGATTTTGATACAGAATGGATGTGGGGAGCAAAGGAAAGATCAAAGTCGAAGATGACACCTAGGCAGAGAGCTTGATGACTGGGGTGTATTACTATGTTGTCAAGAGAAAGTGAGATGTCAGGAAGAAGCTTCTGTTGACTGGTAGAAGGATAATTAGCTCAGATTTTGAAAGATTGAGTTTGAGGAGACAAAAGGACATCCAAGATAAAATTTCAGAAAGACTTTCAGTAATGCGGGCTAAAACAGATGGTGAAAGATTTGGTAGCTCATCTTCATAGAGGTGATACTGGCATTCAGCAGAGTTTACGACAGTCAATAGCTGTGTCATAGCCACTCCCTTATGATGACATCATATGTGACTGTATAGCCACACCCCCTGTGACATCACCATAGTCCTCAATACATGGATGTCCCCTTGTATCAGAAACATGAGTAGCGGCAATTACTTGACAAGTCACATTGCTACTCTTTACCGAGCTTTTTCTCCTAAAATTTCTTTCGAATATTTCTGTTTGTGTTTTAATAAAGACATTTCTACCAATTCTCATATAATGCAGGAGAACAATCATAAATCCTCAATGGTTTACTAAATACAGTATATCTCATACTATAGAACTCAGACACAGCTGCTTTCTCATTAGCTGCTGAGACGGCGATGGTGTTAGATGCATTTGAAAGTCATTTTCATCATTCTGACCAGAGATGTAGGATATTTTTATAACTGTCCTGCTGTATCTTCACCTACTTATTCATGCAGCTGCGGAATTTCACTCTTTTTTGCTCCATTTTTAGACCCAACCACACCCTGTCATATGGTCATCATCAGAGCTCTTGGTGTTTGAGTCATAAAGTGTAGGACCTGCATACAATGAGGTACCCTTGATGCTGGCTTAAAGGTTTTGATCAACATACAATCCAATACCCCATGTTTTAATTTTTCTAGACACATAGATACGCAGTAGTGAGGACAAGCAATGACAACAACTGTCTTCTTGTTTTTTACACAGCTCTATTTCTTCTCTATAAGTTCCACAAAATGCAAACCCACGTCCACGGAATGGCGAAAAAAAGTGGAGCTTGAAGTTTGTATCGCTGGGACAGTTCCACTGTGTACATCAATTTACATAAATTTCCTTGTGCATTACGATGGCTAAGTGGTTACCACTTCTTCCTTACAGCACTGGGGTCATGAGTTCAATTCCCGACCATGGCCTTATCTGTGAAGAGTTTGTATGTTTTCCCCGTGTTTGCGTGGGTTTCCTTTGGGTGCTCCGGTTTCCTCCCACACTTCAAAAACATACTGGTAGGTTAATTGGCTGCAGGCAAATTGACCCTAGTCTGTGTCTGTCTGTATGTGTGTGTTAGGAAATTCAGACTGTTAGCCCCAATGGGGCAGGGACTGATGTGAGTGAGTTCTCTATACAGCGCTGTGGAATCAGTGGCGTTATATAAATAAATGATGATGATGATAACATTTCTTTGTGATTTTTCTCATCTTTAGCTCTGGACCGTGTCTTGACAGTAGGTGTCAGAGATTATACTTCTGACTAGGACCAGTGTGACCTTAATATGTACCAGGACCTACTGGACCTAAGCCACTAGATACAGGTATGGTACAGGTTCCAAGGACACAGCCCCGCGGGAATGTCTCATGCTTGGTACTGTATTAGGACATATATTTACTTGCTTATAGCCAGTAAAAATGTCTCTCTGTATAGATAGTCATTTATATTGAATATAAAATGTTGTCTTTTCCACAACGGGCTCTTAGATTTATCAGGATGTCATTTGATTCCTATCCATCATTGACAGTGTATATAATAAATAGTGATAGTGTATTATCCAATATACACTGTATAAATTGCAATATAGTATAGCACGGGTATTGGCTCTGAGGGTGCACTGGTATCACATCAGGAACCAATATCATTGGCCATGGATCCCTGTACACACCCAGAGAGCAACTTACATTTTAAAGCAGTGAGCAGCTGTCAGTATCCACTGGTTGGAGATCAGGGACCCACCACAAATATGGGAACCTTGGTACTGCAGACTGGCCTGCCATGGCCATGCTCCGTCAACAGCGTTTGTACCCCCCACTATTCGACTGGTGATCACTGGATTTCCACAGACTGGTTGGGCCGGAGTGGTGAAGTTGGAGAGTACAGCAGTTGGATATACTGAAAGAGAATAAAGGAACTCAATTAGAGAAATGGAGGAGGCCATGGGATCGATTCTAGCCAGGGCACTATCTGTATTTGAATAGATTTTTTTTCTTGGTGTTCCGGATACCAACAAAATACTGTTAGGATAATTGGTGACTAACAAAATGGACCATAGTGTGTGTTTTTGTGATAGAGAATTTAGACTGTAAGCTCTATACAAATAGATAATAATAAAAACAATGTCACTATTTCTATCTCTTTCATATTTCTTGTCTTGGTCCAGCAGTACACAGGCAAATATTGAAATTGATATATTATTATGCCAAGCTTTGGTTTGGGTGTGTCTGTATATTATTTTTTTGGGATTTCAGAGAATTCTTATGCAACAACTTCCACCAGGCCGAGATTAAAAATAAATATAGAAGCCAGCGCTGGCTGGGACTACATATCCCAGAGTCCCCACCGGAAAGATATTGCTCAATAGCCCCAGAAGACAGAAGGGAGTCTGTCAGTTACAGTGGAGAGAGAAGAAATAACAGTTTTACTGGACACTGGGGTGAGGGAGAGAGGAGACAGACCTATGTGAGGAGGAGACAGATCTGTGAGAAGACAGATATATATTAATGAGATTGATCTTTTTTGAGATGTATAGGTAAAAGGCTGTATTTAATGGAGATCTGCATTTATGACAAAACAAACATCTGACGACAGAAATATATGTAGAGAGAATTATCTATGAAACCAAAGCGTCTATGAGGAGAAACTTCATTTTGAAATAAACAACCCTTTGGGAAAATAAACACTGAGAAAAGCAGTATTGCTATAATCAAACTCTGGTTCTTGTGAGTAAACCTGTGAAACAATCATATCCTTATATTACATAAACCTGAAGTGAAAGGGAGATATAGGTTTAACACATGCATCAGTATAAATATTTATTTTGAAGACTGTGAAATAGATACATTCAAGATATCATCTGCATCAATATAAAGTTATTTCAGAGACTGTTATATAAGTCCTTTCAATATATTATCTAAGTCATTAGAAATACATAGTTCAGAGATTGCATTATATATACATTTATTATATTATCTGCTTCATTAGTGATATAGAATTCAAATACATATCTGGAGAAAATAAAATGTACATATAACTGAGAGGTAGCTACCAATGGGATTATATGTGCGCCAATGACAGCCTGGACTGGTTGTGAGGGATATTACAAAAATCAATACTGTGAACTGTTAAGGTTTAAGTATGTTATAATATTAATTAGTTAATAGCTATTCTAAGTAATGAGTGTAATTCAGTACTACTTTCAGAATATTATAAAGTAATTTAGTGTGATATGATCTATATATATGTGTTAGACATAATGATATTTTACAGTGAGTTAGGATTAGTTTATAAAGGGAATTTTGTAGTCTATTAGAAATAGTTAGCATAATATCAGAATGACATAAATACTATAACATCCAGATTTATTAATATATCTATAGCGATCAACCTCACAAAAATGTTTGTGATTTGAATTATTATTTATTCCTTAATTGCACATCTATTTCAAATATATATTTTCAA
Source organism: Mixophyes fleayi (assembly GCF_038048845.1). Lineage (NCBI taxonomy): Eukaryota > Metazoa > Chordata > Amphibia > Anura > Limnodynastidae > Mixophyes > Mixophyes fleayi. Next base: position 6,038,268 of record NC_134408.1, on the reverse strand, counting down.
AGTATATTTTTATATACAAGAACAATCTAATTGTGTGTCAGAGTTGTGCGCAGTGTGTGGTCACAGAGGGTCTCCAAGTCATCCCTGGTGATCATGTCCATACATACCCAGACTAAGAAGACTTTGTGAAGAAGTGATACACGACAATTACATGTACGTACGCCCCTTAGCAGGAGTATGGGGGTGTTACACTTATAATTTGGGTATCAAATCAAAATTCTGAATTCAATGTGATTTTACTATGCCGGACTTACAGGGGGGTAATTGTATTGAACTTCTTAAAAGAAAGAGTGGAGGTGTTGCCCATGACAACCACACAGATTGTAGCTATTTTTTTCTAGAATGTACTAGATAAATGATAGCTAGAATCTGATTGGTTGCTATGATACGTTTATCTCAATATTTATTTTATGGCGCACACTGGATGGATAGTGCGAGACATCTTAGTTTTTGCACCAGTTGCCCTAGATGCACATGTCAAGATGTGAGTCTACTTTCTGCTCTCAGGAGACTAGAACTGTGCCTAGGTGTATGAGACAGTAAATAAATGTGTAGTGGTGCACAGTGGAAAGCCACGCCAAAGTCCAACCTCCAAACACTTTACAACAACTCCTTCCATTAAATTAAAAAAATCTTACGTTTTTCTCATAAAACACTGTCCAGTTTAGCATCATAGGACCTAGGAAAGTCAGTGAGACATGTGTGGTCATTAACAAGGGAAGAAGGTTAACTCCTGCAAGTGAGGTGAAAATGACAATGGTACAAAGAGCAGCGCCTCTCATATGACAGAAGTACTGAAAGTTTGGTACAAATACATAGTCTAGCAGACAAGAGCTGCAGAGGCAAAGCAGCATTCCCTTGGAAGCTGCTGCAGTGCAGCCGCAGACAGATCCTGACAACCGTCCTATTTACATGTGCGATAAGTGCACCTAAAAAATGTGCCTCTCCAACGAAGTTCAACTTTATCTCACTTCAATAATCTTGCTGCAAAATGAAGGGCTATTTTTGCTCTGCCCTATAAAACTAAGCACAACCTAGCTTCGCTTAGCAAAACACTCTTCTATAGTACTCCACTCTACAATAGGCGTGGCTACACACTCAAAGGAGTGTTTAGTGCTTTTTAAGTGCTGGAACTCCTCCAACCCTCTCTCCTTACTTAAAAACACCCTGGAATTTCTGTACACATCAGAGGCACCTACCTCCAGTGTCTGCAGCACCCGCTCACCATGGTGAGTGAGGACATACCTCCAGTATTCCTACAAATTGGGTCAAATGTGCTGACTGTGGGATGGTGGGGCAGTCCCCTCAAATCAAAACCGTTCCTTTAAAATTGGGACAACAGTGAGGCTCATGCTTTCACTCTACCCAACTCCTCCTATCAGCTGATACAGACTTCTGCTCCCCCACAAACACCAACCCTAAACTCCATAAACTTATGAAATTGGCGGGGATCCAGACCACCTGCACAAACAGAGGTGTGCATCAGTATAAATTAGTGTTTTGGCTATTTTGCTCTTCATATATTAGGTCCTTACAGTTTCCAGGAACCACCTACATGTAATATATTCTATAATGAATGCTGTGTACACACACATGCACTTAAATTGTGTGCTCTTGCAGCCTTATACACTACAAAATAAAAAAGCCAGATATTCCGATTTAGATCAGAGTTACATAATTGGAATCTACAATCTAAGCTGACATTTCTTATTCCCTAAATTAAATCTGCATATTGAAAAATATTTTAACTGTGCACTGTGCAAGAAAATAGCTGCTTCTGTGTTATTCTGGCCCTAGGTACCGGCCTGGGGTTATTAATTACTTTACAAAGCCTAGTGGTGATACAATGATGCAGTGCTGAGACAATGACTATTTCACATTCAGATAAGTCAGTGTACGCTGTATTTATTTAAGTGTGTATATGCCACAGTAACAATGCACACTCTTATTTGTGTGTATTTTGAAATATAGGGGCCCACTGAGAAACAAGAACTACAGAGACCCAGTGGATTCTATTGACAAGAGAAATCCTACCATCAATCTTGAGCCCATTACAATTGTCTGGAACACTGCCGACATTTTTTAAACAGTAGGGTCTTAATCTCCAGGGCCCCAAGTTGTCAGATTTGTACAGCAGTAACTCTGACATGCTCCTGCCCCCAAACACAGAGCCATTGTTTCACAGTCAGGGGGACTGAGTCATTAAGGAGAGCAAAGCATAAAAATGGAGTAACCTTGCACCTGGGCAAAACCATGTTGCTTTGGAGGGGAAGCTAAACTTAAAATGTGGGGACAGATTTATAGTTGGGGTAGGGCATGTCCTAGATAAACTTTAAATTTCTGTGTAAAAATAAAGCTATCAAGTATTTGTGTGCTACATGACAAAACAGCCAGTATTTAACTTATGTGCAAAATAATAAACTAATTTGCACCCCTTGCATTGTAACATGGTTTGTCTCGGAGAGTATTTATTATTTTTTTTGCCTTACTTTTCTTAATGACTCAGGCCCAGGGTGTATAACCTTTGAGCCACTTCCTCCTCACGTTGTTTTGCAACCAAACCCAATTCAAATAGTGATAGTGTTATTTGTACTTAATATTATATTTGTTTGTCACATCCTTGCCTACAAGCAATAAACAATTGCCTACATAATACTTTGTTCTCAGACAATCCCAGTGACTGGTAATCTTTGTTCCTGGTATAAAATACAAAGTATCTAATTGTTATATTTGATACAATGACCTGTATACAAGTATATTTCTGACAACAGTCTTAGCAACTCATCCAGATCCAGGATAAGGAACCCTAGATCCAGAATAAATGTCTAAGGTCTTCCCTGGGACCTGGTAGGTTCTAGATAGACCTCTGAAACTGCTGAGATGGCAGGAGCGTGGGCAGTGGCAGGAAACCCCTTTATCAGACATGTAGCCAGTAGGAGCCAGGAAGAGCCAACACAGCTGTATGGGTGCTCACAAGACATCGGGGGACAAAGCCTAATAAATGCCGGACCTCAAGTAAGAAATCTTTTAGTGTTGGGTAAAAGTGCAGATCACCCACCCAAAGCAGCTGTTAATATGAGGCAATATAAGATTATTTTTCAATATGTCTTAACAGACATTAAATGTTATTTACAAAACTACAAACATTCCATTTTCAAATGATATTTGCCGATGTTACCCAAATTTTATGGCACAGAACGACTTGAGATTGTGGTGCCTAAAGAATTCCAGGGGCTAGATTTACTAAGCTGCGGGTTTCAAAAAGTGGGGATGTTGCCTAAAGCAACCAATCAGATTCTAGCTTTCCCTTATTTAGTACTTTCTACAAAATGACAGCTAGAATCTGATTGGTTGCTATAGGCAACATCCCCACTTTTTCAAACTCGCAGCTTAGTAAATCTAATCCCAAGTTTCCTACTTGTGATGGGAGAAGGTGGGCGAATTCAAGAAAAAAAAAATATTTTGTGATGAGGGATGAGAGAATTAATTTAAAGGGGAGGAAATTGGTAATTTAAGAGGTAGGGCTGGATCCACCTTCCCCCTACATGAAAATAGAGAGAAATAATGTATTGCATATATTTATTTCTAATATTGGGGTACTGTGTTTTTCACTGAATGAGAGGCCCACATGAAAAATTAGCAAAATTTTATGTTGCACTGAGATATCTAATTTCAAGTGGAGGATGTTTGCAATATAGCTCCCCCAAAAAAGATTTGATGTTCATATGTCTTCTGAGATGGTGGAGACTGAGGGTCAGATTTTACTTTGTGGGGTGCATTTAACATTTGCCAAGTGAGATAAAGGAAAGTTGATCTATCAATCTATCAATGTAGAAAAACATTAAAAAGTATAAATCCAGTCTCCCCTCACTCTCGGGATTTATGTAAGATAGGAGTGAGGAAATTGTAGGATAAAATTCTTTACCTGATAAACAGGCTGCCGATCAATTTAATGGTTGGTACTAATTTATCAAGAGCTCATCAGATGTGGTCTGCTAACTGTCTGATTATAGTTTCTGTTCTATAGATCCTGGGTACAACACTGATGACTCTAGTTACCAAACTGACTACATCATCCAGACCTGACTTTGGCTATAGCTTAATCTATTCAATCTAGTGATGAAGACCTGCGGAATGTGTGTTCTGACCTGTCTCCAATAAAGACCTCTTGAAGCCCAAAAACTCTCTCCAACCCCTTTCCCCAGCAGAATCCAGTGCTCTGCTGGAGCTGTGGCTAGAAGTGGTTCACAATAATGTTCACTTTTGCTGGTGTTCACATCCCCGAAACGGACCACAGTCCTGCAAATGGTCAACATAAGCATTTATACAGAGGAACTTCCCCAATCTGGAAATTGGGTGTTAACCTTGATATGTGCACAGCTTTCATAGAGGCTCATTTGCTCAAAGTTAAACGTGCTGTGCCTCAGGATATGATGCAGTTAGTAAATACCCTTAATTACAAAATATTTCCACAAGTGATAGATGACACTAGTACAAACGTATCACGGTTGTCTTGATCAACTGTGTCTTAGGCTGACAATGCAATTCCTTTAGATTCTATCTATTTGAAAATTTGTTTTTTAAATTTATTTGAATCATCCTCTGTTCCTCAAATACACTTCAAAGATGGACTTAAATTACCTCCCCACTCACTCCTATGAAAACATAAGTAAGTCTAAGGGCTAGATTTACTAACAGGCGCGTTGGTAAAAACCGCAGATTTTCGGCGAGTTTGCCGGCGGTTTAGCCATCGCCAGAATTACGAACGGTAAACCGCCGTCCAAACGGGCAGAAATTACTTTTTCCAAAACCACAACTTTAGAAATCGCCAGGACGATTTGAACAATGTTGAACATACAAACAGCCGGATTTACTATGGAGGGGTTTGTCAAACCGCCGGAAAAGCGCCATTCAAACTACCAAAATAAAAGAACTGCTTGTGAGCGGCGAGATTGATCAAACAGCTGCTGTTAGAGCTATTTTGCCATTCAGAACATAAGAAAAAGCACCATTGATATTTGAATCATTTGGAAAATCATTATTTATTGATAAAGGGACAAAATAAATGTAATATTAGCTTATGAGGGACACTATTATAGCATTATATTATGTAGAAAATGTCAATATATATTATTAACTGATTGTTAATGGTGGATATAATTATTTATGTTGCACAATTTGTCATGACATATTGTCCAAATAATATAATAATTAAATAATTTTATCCCCTTAATATAATAAAAAAAAATTATTCCCTCATAAGTTAATATTTAATTCATTTTGCCCCTTAATTAATAAATAATGATTTATAATGGTGCTTTTTTAATGTTCTGAATGGCAAAATAGTTCAAACAGCACATTTAAGCTATCCAGCCATTCTGAAGCAGGTATTAAAACTGTCCTGTCCTGTTTTGTGGATGGTGGTTTTGATGGCGGTTTCATTCAAACCGCCGGCGGTTTTGCATTTTCAATCCGCCATACGTCGCCAGTCATTTTAAATTGAAGTCTCAAGCCGCCCTATAGTAAATAGGGCGGTTTGAACCGCTAAACCGCCGGCGATGGGTGGCGGTTTCAAACCGCCACCAAACACGATTCTTAGTAAATCTAGTCCTAAATCTTTCTTATATCAAAAAAATTTGATCCTGTTATGGGGAAAAAAAATCATAATTTTCCATTCTTTCCTGAAGACTGGTACAATTGTAAATATACTTGTGCTTTTAAAAATAGAAAAACATAATGTCTGAGGGGACGTAGATTTATGGAAAGCCCAGACCGATTTTTTTTCCTTTTATTTAGAAACACTTGAAGTATTTTATTTATCCTCCCGTAACTTGCAAGAGCATCAAAATGAGATAGTCGTCTTGTTCCAATTCAGTTCTTAGAAACAAAACTGGGGTGGAGGAGCCTTTTATCACGCTCGTAGCCTTAGGCTGTATTATTTGAGCCTCTGATGATTTTATGGTAATATTGTTTATATGAAACAGCTCAGGAAATGTTTCCTCTCTCCCCCAGTGAGTCCTTACTGTTTAGTATGAGGATACCATCTGCTTATATTAGAAGCCTCACAATTGAATTTCACATTCCTTTATTTTAATAATCACATGTGTACGACCAGTCAGAGGAAAATAAAGTGAAGTCTGTATTACAAGATTCCCATAGTAAATATGTTTTTATTTCTATTGAATCCTCAAGCCTAAAGTAGCTCAAAGTATTGTTATACTGATAATAAAAGTAACATATTTTGTGCAATTGTTTAAATATAGCAAACACTAAACAGACATCAACATCAAATCTTATGTTAATTGGCAACAATGTTTATCTGTAAAAATGAATATTTTAGGAAAATAAACGACCACAAAACTATTGGGTAGATGGCTGCGCGACGTTCAGATGGCTGTGCATTTTTTATGGTAATAAAAAATGCGCATCCATCTGAACATCGTGGCTAACTGAATATGCCCCTTGGTGCATTAACACGTTGTTGATTTGACATTATTCATTCTCATTCATTCATTCATTTATTCATTTATTCATTCATTCATTCCTTCATTTTTAGTATTTTCTCTCTCTACAGTCTTCTTAAAAGAGAACCATTGATAATGTACGATATGGCTTCTGGTATATGGGACTTTCTTGAGATATTTTTTTACAGTAATTACCAGAATTTTTGCTCCCTCCCCCCTGCATGTTGCAAATGTATTTATGGGAGCGTATTGAGGGGGCGGTTGGTACACTCATTTATTATATTAGAAGCACAGTACAGATTCTAAATGAAGCAATAAAAAAATTAAAGACCCAGCAGAAATGTAACTGTTAATGTACCTGCTGAAAACACCGTCCAATACTGCATTACAGGAAGGGTGGTGTTATAAAAACGGTGACATATAATGAAATTAATACATCTTAATATATTTCTTGTGCAGAGATTACACCTGGTGATAAGCAATGGCGGCGGGATAAACACAGACATTGTATATAGCTAGTAGTGTATGACATAAAGAACACACATTGCCAGCTTCCATCTATATATAATATATAAACCACTTACCAGACACCAGTAGAAAGCTCAGGAAATAACAAACATCTTTCATCATTTCTCAGCTTTTCCTGACAAAGTGCTCTCATTAATGTCTTGTTATAAGGAATATTACTGCTGATCTGTGGCTCAGGTCTCTCAGTAACGTGATGTATGTGTCCTCTCACACAATGACATCAGAAAATGTGGTCAAACCTGTCTCAGACCCAGGGGAGTATTCTTGTTTGTAATACTTCCAAAGAAATATTTACATATGATAGACAGTCCCATACAGGTATCACCGCATGACGTTATACAGGAACTAGTGACAAAAATATTTTATATTGTCTTTTTGAAACTCGCTCGGAATAGAGAATACAGATTTATATCAAATTGGCACCAGTGATATTTATAGTACAGCTTGTAAAATGTGTACCTTGTGTCTATGTTCCTTAATGTTGTGTAGTTATCAATTTATTATATCTTGTAGAAAAATAAAGTACAAAGAATTCAGTAATAGGATTCAATGGCTCATAGACAGCAAAGGTTTGACCAAACACACTTTATTCCTAAGACTGGGTACACACTACAGGTTTTTCAGCCGACTATTGGGTCAATCGAGTGATAAATCGAGTGATAAATATTGAACGATAGTCATTCCAAAGTACCAATCTTCCTTTCATTTGATTGTTCAGCAGAATCATAAATCTCGTTCAGCTATAGAACGATGTCGTTCCAATCCTGCAGTGTGTATGTACTCATGATTGGGATCTCCTGAGAGCTTACAGCCAACAGTTATGACAGATGAAGAGCACAGGTCTGAGTGTAAATCTTGTAAAACTTGTTTAGTGTGTACATATGAATCAGCTGCTGATTGGGATTTTCTTTTATGTAAGTCGTTGGTATAATCATTGTAACGCAGATAACACATTGGTTAGAAAATTCTGCAGTGTGCTCCCAGCCTAACACACAAGTGAATTGTATATTGTTAGGGCTTTTATGACTCAGGCAAAGAGTTATGGAAGCAAAATCATTCTCTGTTATCATCTGCACCCATTACAGAATATGTAACTACTAATCTTAATATCTGCATTAAACATGAATTCATTACGTGGGCTACCTTATTAATTTCCCATTCGGGGAATATGAGAGTTATAAAAATACTGCTCTTTAACCTCTATCTATTTTCAAAGGTCTCACAGAGACCTCTGCACTTTCTTTATGAAAGGATCATACAGTGTAAGCGGTCAATTAATTGTGAAACGTCTGGAAATCGGATGTTCTTTGGTCGGACAGAATTCAACAATGTCATCATCAACATTTATTTACATAGCGCCAGCAAAATTCCATAACAATTTTCAATTGGGAACAAACACTGTACTAAAACAATACTGGGTAATACAGACAGACAGAGAGATAATAGGAACATTTTATTAAGGTAACGATTGATCAATGGGCAAAAAGTCATATTGCCATCGAAAATCAATGTTTTCTCTAACAATAGGGCTTTTTCTTGCTTCACTTACACAAAACAGAGTTGCCTACTGAAACAGCAGCACTAGCGGCAGGATTTGACGGCTTTCACTGGTGATGGCTTCTCTGTACCTTTGTCTGAGGAAGTCTACTTAAGTATCTTGGTTGCACTTGTACCTCTAATAAAACGTTCTCTTATCACTATCCCAGTATGGCAATTAAAGATGAAAACTATTATAAACTACTTTATTCTTTGAATACAACTTTTCTTAATGTTAAAAAGATTTAAAAACTTTTTTAATTTTTTATAAAGAATTTTTATCTATTTTTAAAAGGTTTTTTTCAGTTGAATTGAAAGTCTGAAACTCAAATGTGTCTGTTTCCACTGTCAGGGACTTGTGTTTACTGGTCCTTAGATGAACGCAGGTTTTGTTAATAATTAATCCAGTGTAACTACTATAATTAAACTAGGTAAAAATATTTTTCTTGGCTTTGGTAAAATACAGCCAACCAACCTAGGTACTGGTAGAGCGGGGCAGCAGCCGAAGAACGTTTGAGAGGGAAATTAGTATAATCATTTTTATTAAAAAATAGATTGTAGGGATGAAATTCTGGTCAGGGGAAACCCAGTAAGGAGGTAATTGCTATTGTCAATTTGAGAGATGTTTGTAAAGGAATTTAGATACAGACTGGATATGGGGGACATCTGATTCATGGATGACACCAAGGCAGCTAGCTTGGGGGTTAGGGTTATTGTCATGTTGTCCACTGATAAAGATATTAGAAAGTCAGCTTTTGTTGACTGGGTGTAATATTATCTCATTTTATGAAAGATTGATTATGAGGTGGTCAGAGGACATACAATGGCAGAGTGATAGTAACGTGGGCCAAAACATATTGAAAGAAATACAGAAAAGATAGATACATTCAATTTAGTAATGATGTGCTGCAACTACTACTAATATTACTACAACAACTACAAATAGCAATAATAATAATAATAATAATAATAATTCTATTACTATTATTACTACTACTACTACTACTAATATTAAAATAATAATAATATTTCTGTAACTACTACTAATACTACTAATATTACTACTACTATCACTACCTACTAATAATAATAATATTAAAATAATAATATAATAATAATATCTCTGTAACTACTACTAATACTACTAATATTACTATTACTACTACTACTACTACCACTACTACTACTAATATTATTACTACTACTAATATTAATATCACTCCTACCACTATTACTACTACTCTACTACTACTAATATTACTACTACTACTAATAATAATAATAATATTACTATTACTACTACTAGGAGTATTACTACTACTAGTACTACTACTAATACTGCTGCTACTATTACTACTACTAATATTACAACTACTACTACTAATAATAATAATAATAATAATAATGATAATAATAATAATAGTACTATCACTACTACTACTACTACTGATATTACAACTACTACTACTACTACTACTAATAATAATAATAATAATAATAATAATATTACTATCACTACTACTACTGATATTACAATTACTACTAATAATAATAACAATACTATTACTACTACTAGTAAAATTACTATTGCTACTATTACTACTAATACTAATATTAATATCACTACCACTACTACTATCACTACCACTACTAATATTATTACTACTAATATTAATATCACTCCTACCACTATTACTACTACTCTACTACTACCAATATTACTGTTACTGCTAAAATTAATATTACTATTACTACTACTACTACTAATATTACTATTACTACTACTAGTAATAACAATAATAATAATAATAATCTCTGTAGACCTTGAGAATATAAACTACCGCATTATCAGCTTTGTTGCTTGCTCCAGTTGTCTAGTCGTTACGGTGTGAGACACATCCCCTGCATATAAATGGTTTCATTTTAAAAATAGTGGAATGCTGTCTATTTGCATGCTGGGAGCCTGTAACTTCTAACATGCAAATAGAAAGATTTTGCATGTACATAACTTTTACTAAAGACATAGACTAATACTTGGGGATCACAAACTATGATAGTGGTGGAGACAGAAGCAGACTGATATGTTTAGAACAAATATTGGTCTCTAGAACACTTGTGACCAGCAGTCAGTTTAGAGACTGTTCTGACTTGTTCTCTCCTCACTGCTGGATTTGGTGCTGTACTTAGATCTGAAACTGTTGACTACAAACACATCAGCCTGGCCCCATGGCCTTAAAGGTGTCCTTTGTTCCCCTTTAAAGTTTACAGTTACTACAAGAGTTCCCTGAATAGAGAACAGATCTTTCAGATTTCATATGAATATTGCTAGTTATGAGCTGTAGTTGTGTATTCATTTCAGATAGATTGTAATAAAAAAAATGCTGATTCTGGCCCTAGGCACCGGCATGGTGTGACTAGTGCTGAATTTGGCCTGTCTGATAGGAATGGAGCACAGTCTCTTCCTCTTCTTACTTCCATAAGATGTTTAACATGTTCAAATATGCATAAAAATCAGAAGAAGATAATGATGACATACTGTGGGGTGGAGCATGGTAACACAATGCAGCAGTGCTGAGACAATGATCTAACATCTTCATATTCAGATAAATCACTGAGCGCTGTGTTTAACTACATAAGTGTACATATGCCAGAGCTAATATACTGTACACACTCTGATATGAATGAACTGGAAAATCTGACTTGTGCTGTACTGCCTATCATAAATCTCCCTCAACATTCCTGTCCAGCAAAGCTTACAATTAAATATGTAACAGGTTGTAAGAGAGCTTCAGTGATTTGGCCAAAGTAATACGGATAGTAGTAAAATCCCAATAAAGGCTTTTAGAGTGTGAGCAGTCTTTTGAAATATTGGGGCCCACTGACAAAACAGAGCTATAGGGACCCAGTGCATTGAAGACAAGAGATATCCCATCGTCAACCCAGCCTATTATAATTTTATGGAAGACAGTCCCCATTGTAGATACAGGACGGACTTAATATTCAAAGTGCCCAGTTGTCTGTCAGTGCAGCTGCACCTCCTGCATTTCATCTCCCTCGTGCAAGGAGTCATTGTTTTACAACTAGTATATTTAACCTCTGAGCCACTTCCTTCTCACATTGGTTGGAACCAAACCCAGTTCAAACCGTGATAATATTGTCTATATTTTATATTATATAATATTTTTTTTTTACATAACAGCTGTCGTGATTATAGCCTAATCAAGACAAATAGTAAAATAATACATTAATGTGGTCATGACTACACGTATTAAATTAATTGGCTTTAGATAACATGGCTTTCAGAAAATCACAGAGTGTCAGCAAACACAGGGTTACTGTATTGTGATGTCTGCTTCAGAAACCTGTTCTCTGTCATCTGGGTTTGATTATTTATTAAGCGATCCCTTGTGTCACCGACGTCCCGTCATCCCTTTGTTTATTGCCCAACCCACAGATGATAAAATATTGGGACATTTCTTTGACTGGAACGAACAATATTTGAGGATCATTCAAAGTGATTAATGTATTATGATTAATTTGGTTTAAAATTTAAAAACAAAAAAACACATAATATTAATCAACATCCAATCATGTTATAGTAGGTTTAATAAACTACTAAACTTTAGCTGTTGTAAAAATACAAACATCAGCGTAAGACGGCATGTGTAGTATCACAACAGATGGAGATTCATGAGTTGACCAATACTTTGGACACTACGGGTGAGAACTTCATCACATCTTGTCATTGGGACAATACAACTGCACATGGGAACAATATGTGTCTGTGTAGCACAGTATGAAGCTGGGGAGACCAGCTGGTACAGTGGGCAAACCTCTGTGTGACAGATTTGTGAGAATAATATAATAGGAGCCGTAGCAGACAGAAGTGAAGCCCAGCAGTATAAGGGCCCCTGGATTGGAAATAAAACATTTGCATCCACTGACTACAGCACTATCTAGCTGAATTTTGATTAGACAAGTAATGAGTATAAAGAAAATGAGAAAATAAATATGTTTATCATTTACTACAGTGTCTGGTAGTTCTAGATAGACCCAGGAAAGTGGTTGGCAAGAGAGAAACCAGAAGAGTCGGGCAAAAGTCATGGCAATCCCCTCGTTCATGTCAACAGGGTCTTTTTCAGACAGGTAGACTAATCCGACATGGACAAGCCCTATTAAGAACTCCAAATTTCTGAAAACACGATTAGAAAATAAATTGACTTACCTTGAACCCGACGCTGGAGATCTCCGATTGGATCACCATGCTGACAGCAAGTTATTCCGATTGGACAAGCGTTCGGCACTGCAGCTTGATGTCAGAAATTTAAAGCGCCAATGTCAGGTTAAGAGTTAAAACATATAACCTTAGGGGTTCCCATGTTTCCGCTTTCTATTGACAGACGTCGCGATGACGTCTAGCTGCAGTGCCGAACACTTCTCCAATCGGAATTACTTGCTGTCATTATGGTGATCCAATTGGGGGTCTCCAGCATTGGCTTCAAGGTAAGTCTGTTTATTTTCCAATCGGTTTTGCAGAAATTCGTATTTTATTTGTAGGGCTTGTCGATGTCGGATATTCCCTCATCAATCAAGCGTACCCAACCCAGATATACGTGGGAGCCAGGTGAAGCCAACCACATTTTTTGGATGAGGTACTACTGCTGATATTTGACCCAAGACTGTTGTTAAAATTTTGCAATACAAGATTATTTTTGAGTATTTACAATGCTTTAAAAATGCCATTCTCTGATGTTATGTATGTTTTTCACTATTACCCCAATTTGTACAGAACCAAGAGATTGTGATGCCTAAAGATTGTAAAGTTACCTCCTTATTATGGGAGGAGCTGGACTGATCAGTATGTTTTTGCTGAATGTATGTCTACAGGCAAATGACATGTATTGTGTTGAGAGATTAGCTACTTAATTTCAAGGGGAGGAAATTGTGCATTTAGGATGTGTGGCTGAAACAACCTTCCCACACATGAAAGTGGGACTTATTGCATAAATGTATCCATATTATTGGAGTTGGGCCCTTGTTATATATCACTAAAAATGCAGAAAGCATATTATGGTACTGACACTTCTGAGGCAGGATGCCTACAGCATGTTTGTGTAACACTGTGACGTAAGAAAATACATATTAATGAAGCATCCGGCCTGAGTCCAGGGAGGCAGCACCTAGACAACCATATCCATTTGATTGAATGTTCATCAAGCACTCTTCCTAGATGTGTGTTATTGCTAACAATGGAAACTGTTCCAAAGATGAAGCATGCAGTTATTTGGAAATCACAGATTACTGTAAATTGTGTATAAATCTGTGTACACGCTACAGAATTTCCTGACCAATGTGTTATCTACAATGATTGTAACAATGACTGGAAAAAAAACCAGTCCCAATCACCAGTCGTTTCATGTGTACACACTATACTTAGATTTACCCTTAGATCTGTGCTGTGTCATAACTGTCAGCGGAAAAGATCATAGACTCTGGAGATCCTGATTGTGAGTGCGTACACACTACATGATTGGAAGGTGATTGTCTTGTAACAAGATTTATATTTCTGCTGAACAATCAAAATGAAAAGACGATCAGTACTTTGGAACGACTATCGTTCATCATTCAAGTATACACATTAATGCGATAGTGTCCCGAATGGTTGTTTGTTGATTGATTGACCCAATAGTCGGCTGAAAAACTTATAGTGTGTACCCAGCATAAGACCTGATTTTAGATTTTAATCCATTGTTCTCTGAGCCCAGAGCTATTTTCTGGTGCTAACCATTAACTTGTAGTATCGCAGTGTTTAAAGCTCTTCTGTTTGCAAGAGGACAGGTCTGTTTCCTTGACTATCCAAGGGAGAAATTAACTGCACATGAGCAGAAAGTTACTTTCCATTGGCCCACTCTAAATTTAGTCCTGATTGGTTGACTCTGTGAAATCTGCCCCTTTCCCACATTCAACACTTTGCTGAAATCATCACCATAGTCCAGTATTTCAATTGCTTATTTTAATTGTTTGCTCTATATGAAGAGCACGTTCCTGTTTTTCTTCTGTTTTCTAAATTTTACTTGAATCATTCTCTGTAATTCAGAAATACCCCAAAAAAGCACTTAAAATACCTCCCCATTCACTACTGTGGCAACTTAAGAAAGTGTAAAAATATTTCTTATATTGAAAATATCTGATCCCACCGTGGGGAAAATTCATAATTTCCCATTCTTTCCTGAGCCCTGCTACAACTATAAATATAGAAAAGCAAAATGTCTGTGGGGACATACAATTATTTAAAATCCAGATGGATGTTTTATCCCTTTTTGAAACACACAGAAGTGTTTTTTATCCTCCCACCACCAACAAAAGCATAAAAAATGAGGTAATAGTCATGTTCCACTCATGTTCAGGTATGTTCTTACAAAACTAAAATAAAGGTGTTTATACACTGTTTTTTTAATTTACTATAAGTGGAACCTTTTCCCCACTGATTAAACAATTATGTAGCCTTAGTTTATTAAATTTGAGCTTCTGATCATTATATGGTAATATTGTTATTAGGAAAAATCTCTGAAACTATTTAAACTTTCCCACCCAGAGAGTCCTTACAGCCTGGAAATTTAATGTTCACATTCAACATAATTCATATTTCACAGAAGTCTAGAAAACAAGATATGTATTGTAAATTCTGCATGTTTTTATTGTATATCATCCTCAAGCCTGAATTAGGAGCAGCTCAAATTATTGTTATATTGCTTTCAAAAATAACACGTTGTACAGCAATTTTTCTAAAAATAACAAAAATAAATGAATAAAAATAACTGACATACCATATTATGTTAATTGACAGTAACGTTTAGCTGTAAAAATGAACATTTAAGGATCTTAAACTACCACATAATAATCTTATAAATAATAAAATAAAATGTACAAATCACTTTCTAAATAGTAGTTAAACTAATGATTACTTTAATTTTACTCGTTATATTTTATTTTTAAACAGAAATAAAGTATATTATTTTTTTTTTCTTTTTCAATGCAGACCTTCTTCTGATTTGTTTGTTACCTTATTTAACATAATTTCCATGTCATTTATTTATATATGGGATTGTACTGCTGGGGACATTGCTACACTTATAATACTAATTGGGGGGTGAACTGATAGAAGTGTGGTAAAGGTTCTGTATAAGGCAAATGGTTTGGATTTTAGAAAATCACCGGAAAGCCGTGGTTTGAGCAAATCGCCCTTTTAGTAGATCTAGCTCCTAGTCTCGTTTGGTAGAATCTGTTAATTCCTAAATCTATTGTTAAATTGGATTTAATAATAAATAAAGTATAGGTTAAGTTTACTTCCACTTGCTGTACCTGCTTAGGACACCATCCAAAACTAACGTTACAGCAAGGTTCCATTATAAAGATGGTGGCATATAATGGAATTAATACATCATAATATATTTCTGGTGCACAGAATACACCTGGTGATAAGCGATGGTGCCTGTACAAACAGGGACATTGTATACAGCTAGTAGTGTATGACATAAAGAACACACATTGCCAGGTTCCTCCTATGTATAATATATAAACCACTATACAGACACCAGTAGAAAGCTCAGGAAACAACAAACGTCCTTTATCATTTCTCAGCTGATTCCTGGCACTGAGTTCTCACTACTGTCTTGTTATAAGGAGTAATCCCGCTGATCTGTGACTCAGGTCTCTCAGTAACGTGATGTATGTGTCCTGTCACTCATTGACTTACAGTGTTGTAGCCATCAGTCCACAATCTCATCAAAAAATGTGGTCAAACCTGTCTCAGACCCAGGGGAGTATACTTGTTCTTATTAACTAAAAAGAAATATTTACATATGAGAGACAGTCACATACAGGTTTCTCCACATGATGTAATTTAGGAACTAGTGATAAGAATATTTTCTTACAACTTTCTATTTATAGTTTACAACTTTATAGTACGGATATGTGGACAAGCAGTACTTCTCAAACAAAAGACATAGTAGTTCAGACGACTACCATGACTTCAAAAACATCTACCTTGTGTCTATGTTCTGTAACCCTGACATAGTATGTAAAACATAATCCCAAATTGATCACATTTTGTGGAAAAGTAAGGTACAATGAATATAGTAAAATGATTTAATCTCTTCAAGAATGCAGACGTTTGATCAGGCACAATTTGACATTTTTTCATGCATCGACACAAATGAATTCTATATTGTTTTTCACAGACAGATATAATTAGAGATGAGTGGTATGGATATGAAGAAATCTATCAGATCCAAAGATTGCGGTACCGAGTTGAACCGATCATGACTTGGTTTCTCACACCAAATTCAGATCACAAATCGTGACAACAAGTAATTTCCGATAAAATGAAGGATCTCGCAAGTTTTGGGTGAATATCTTCACTCAATATGTTCAGATCTCCCCCCCTGTTCTCAACTCATTTTAGAAATGATAGCATAAGGATAGGACGTTTTCTGCAATTCGGTTCTCAGAAAATCATTTGTAGAGGGTTGGAAAGGGTGAAAGAAGCAATTTATATTGAAATAGCTGTGATTGTACTGCACAAATCTTAAGAGTTTAAGATTTTATTTACAGATCAGTCTGAGTAACATTGTTGAGCAGTGTCAGAAGAATAATAAGGTTCCTGTAAGGAATTGAATTCCTTAATTCCCTACCTCATTGGGCGTTCATCTTATGTTGGCAGCTATAAGAGGCTACAACTTCACGGAGCATTACTCCTCTTGTCAACCATGGATCAGTCCACAGATCAGGAGCATCCCAGTACTGGCAGTATTAGTAAGTTTTCAACCTCTACAAAAGGTCATGCAGGATGAAAGTGTAACAAACCGTGCTCAAAATTCTGTTTGTCAATCTGAAAAAAAAACCATAAGCTTTTGATGTAAGGATTAAGGGAAAAGTTTCTGAGAAATGTGGTGGTTTTTAAAACATATGAAAATATATAAGATTCTATTCACCACTGGCAGTGGCAAGAAAAGGCTCAGACCATGGGCACTTTTGATAGTAGGGGGCCTGCTATTACGTACTAGAATGTAAATTGCAAAAGAGAGTGCCCAACACAATCATGCACCTTCCTTGCACCACCTTCTCGCTCAAATTGTAGATCTGTCACCTCCAGAACAGCCACTTCAGTACATGAAAAGAACACTGAGGCTGAAGAACAAATTGTACACTCTCAGAATCCCAAGGGGAGTCTAAGTGTGTCCATGAGTACTTTATGTGAGTCTGAAATTATAGAGCAGCCTCCTTCCAATATTTCTCAGCCATTTGGAAAAGTGAGGATGAGTAATAATGATGATTTACACATTCATATTGAGGATGCTACTTTGGAACCTGCAAATATGCAAGAGTATAAGGGGGATAATTGTGGATCTGAAAATGTGTGGAATGTGTTATATTTAAACAAGATAATGAGGAGGATGATGTTGATTGTCTTGAACTAAGGCAGCAATCACTGATACCACCTCATGTCCATGATAAGCGCATTATAATGCCAGGGCAGAAGACCAATAAAAGCACCTCTTATGTTTGGAAACATTTTTATCCCAAACCAGACAACATTTGTCAAGGCATCTGTAGCCTTTGTGATGCCACAATAAGAAGAGGAAGGAGTGTTGATCATCTAGGCACCTCTCCCCTGTCACGTCATTTGCAGCAAGTTCATTCAAGTCATTTTTCAAAAGGTGGAAAACTGCATTTAGTAGCAAACAGCCCACAAAACTAAAACACAGGGCTCTGCGCACATCTCTACATTTTACACAGTGCAACTAAAGGAGGGAAGAAGACTCTAAGCAAGAAGAGTTACTTTCAAAGCTCCAGAATTTGGTCAAGGAGATTGAAGATGGACCAAGCCAAGGAGAAAAGAATAATGAAGGACTATCAAGCCAAGCCAAGTCCTGGCTATTTTCTCTTTATTTAATCTTTATATATTTCAGCATGTTTATAATTCCCTTATAGCTCAAGACACTTAACAGATAATCCTGAAATTGATCCTGAGAGTTCTGTAAACATTTTAACAAGCTTGGTCAATCTCCTTAGTTTACTCATAGATTTGGAATCGATAAACAAAAGATATGATAATTGTGACAAGACATAATATCTAGTGAGTATCAGGTATGAAAGTTTTGCTCAGTCTACAGAAAAGCATAATTGGTTGGTGCATAATGGATATGTAAGATCCATCAGGTATGTACAAAATGAAATGCACATTTTTATATTAAATAAGATTTATTTAACTCTAATAACTCCTGGATACAGTGTTAAACTACAGTGTAAATTTAGAATAAAGTGAAGATATGAAAACTCACAAACAATATATTAATAACTTCTTCAAAACAAAGCAATTGATTACTCAAAATATTGTATGAGCTCATATTATTATAAGCTGGTTCTCAGCACATATGTTTTGATTCATATTTAAAGAGATTTGCTATTGTTTTCAAGCTGTAGAATGTTGGATATTTTAAAATATCAGTGGTTAGAAGTAAGAGGTTGTAGATATATTCTAATGGAACAGAGAACTCAGTAGAGGTAACTAATTAAAGGGTGGATGTGAATAGTCCCACTTAAAAGGAACATGTGATAAAGTATAATGTAACTTTGAAGTAACATATAGGTGAATACATGATTATTAAGGTTTTAATGACAGGTTCATGGGGCAAAATAAAAATAAAAATGAAAATATATATGTCTGCTCTAGACAGATTAAGTAAAGTTAGTGTTCCATCATTGATATATGTGACAATATAATTATAGTGAGTGTTGTTTGCTTTCAAATGTTGATAGAAGGAGACTGAATTAACCTTTTTGTGTCAGATAAAAGAAGTGATTAGGGAAGGAGTCTGTTTGGACCTTAATTTTGATGATGGCCTGTAGGGCTTAAGCTGGGTACACACTACAGGGTGTTTGACCAATAATCGGCTCAACCAGCTGACATACGACCGCTCGTTTGAAAGTCGGGTCAGTGTGTGCAGTGACACGATGGTCGAAAGTCTGCCCAAATGGACAAATGTCGCCTCATTTGGTTGGTCGTACCGTTCAATATTTTCGTTTCAATCTCCTTTCCGCTGTGTAGTGTGTATAAACTTACGTCCGATCCACGACAATCCTCCGATACGTCCTCGACCTGGGGGGCGTGTGTATGTAAATTTGTGATGCCTGTACCAGTCTCACGTGGTGCGGTATCCGCACATCACTGACTTGTGTTTTGTATACATGTATATTGCACCTGTCTGGCTGCAGATCATAACACTTGTATAAAGCACGTGTGTTATCACCCTTTGCATCTATGTTGGGAATCTATTCATATTTACCCTTTATATACTTATACCTTTATAAACTATTAAACTTATAAAGTCATATTAACCTTTATTAACTAATATTTGTAAAATATCCAGAATAAACCACACAGTGTTCATGCAACAGTTTTATTGCAGGAAAAACAGTACAAACATTGCAGAATATGACAAGTGAATAAAATAGTATTACACTTTAAAGGTGCTACTGGTTTGTGGCAGAACAGTTCCAAACAGCATATACATTTCAAAAAAGAATTTCTCAAGGTTTTGTTGTGGTCCCTGTGGCGCAATCGCAATAATAGTGGGCTTAACCTTCATATATTCTGAAAAACAGGTGCCATTTATTGTTTATTTCCCTTTAAGAAACTGGATCTGACAATCATTTTATTAATTGGTTGTTTCTATCTTATGTCCTTAGCTACAGAGGTGTCAACCACTCAAACATCAGAATCCTGCAGAATCTGGTCCACTTTTCTATGGCGCAAGACAACTCACACAAGGAAATGTACTATATGGCACCAGGCATTTTAACTCCTATGCTTTTTCAGAACATGGGTACGTTGGAATATTTAGATATATGTGGTTGATTTGTTTGCATTGCTAGTACAGTGTTAGATGTTGCTGTAAGATATATCTTGCTCAGGTTAGACAATTGACAATTGTATCAGGGGAACTCACTAGCTCCACATACCTATCAGATGATTATAGCTTAAGTAATTCTCCTTTATCAACAACCATACTGAGAAAGACATCAGGAACTTAGCATACTGGCTCCTGTTCCAATTTTCAAAACTGTATTCCTAGAGATTTTCTATTTTTAATATTATTATATTATAATATATAGTATTTTTCATTTTCTATATGGAATGTAATTGTTACTATCATTTTTATTATATGAACTCTATAAGTTATTATGTATTTAAAGAAGTATTTACAATGCAAAAAAATTACGTTCTAACCAACTTCAATAAACATTATCATGATTGAGGTTGTTGTATATGACAGTCCATCTAGATAGTGAAAGCGAAACTAGGAAACCCTGTTGTAGGGCTGAAAATACAGTAACTGGAGAGATCTGTAGATCCTTCCCAACTCCAAACACTGCGCATATTTCAGAGAGAGGCTCCACGTAACATATGGGGAGAAAGTACTTAAGGAAGGGATGATTACTTCTTGTGGAATAAAAGCATATTAGAATCAATTACAAAGCTAGGAAGTCTTTCTATCTGGTTTATGCACTGTATATACTGTGCCCACAGGACATGTTTAGATACACCTGCAGCTACAGTATATTATAGCATATAGGCAGCTAGATCCCCCTAACAAAGGTGACAGAGCACGAGTGGATTGTGTTTGGGAGGGCACCAACAGTATGAAGGATGGTGGCACCGAAATAATGGGATGTTGGGGGTAAGGGGGTACATATCTGAATTTTCAGGAGTGCAGTCAGGTCATACTTGCCAACATTGGCAGCTTGTGTCCTGGGAGGTCCGGGGGGCAGGTGGGGGTGTGGGGGCTGGGCTCGAAGAATCAGGCCCTAACCCCAATGCTGTCACCACCCTTTTCGACGAATAAAACTAGGGGCCTCCATTTACTTTTCCACAGCCGTTCGGGAATCGGGAGAGTTGCCCTCTCTCCCGGGAGTCCGGGAGACTGACCCAGATTTCGCGAGTCTCCCGGATATTCCGGGAGAGTTAACAAGTATGAGACAGGTAAAATGTAAAGACGACTCCTCTCTGACATGATGTGCAGGGAGCACACGGCTGGTCTACAGTGGTGGAAAATGTAAGAATAGGACTAGGACGGTGTTTATTGCAGACTGACCCATATGATATCAAAATGATAAATTCTGCACCACTGAGGTGCATTAAAAGTCAGTATATTATAACTGCTGAGACAAGGTCCAGAGCTTATGTCTTCATCAAACATTCTCTTTATCAGTTTTAACTGTACACTACAGGTGTGTTTAGTGACATCTTGTGGTTGTGGTAGAGAATATTCTGATTTTTCACATTCCTAGACTTACATGGTGAAGTGTGTGTGCTTGTCTGTGTGTTCATGTGTGTGTTCATGTGTGTGTGTGTGTGCGTGTGTGTGTCTGTGTGTGCATGTGGGTGTGGGTGTGTGTGTGTAACTGATTTGCTACAGATGTTACCTTTTATATATAGTTTAGCTCTGCCTCTGACAGGTCTAGCAGTGCTGACAGCAGTTGTAACCCTTGTTATTATGCCAGTTAGGATTTATCTATGTGCACTGTAGGACTGGAAATGGGATGTATCTCCATCAATATATTATTGCAATGGGATGTATTTCTAAGCAATATATGATGCCGATGGTGATTATCACTGTGTAACATATGGCTGCCAATGGGGTTTATCTGTGTCCAATTGTAAAGCTCTACAAAAAGTGCTGGTACTATATAAATAAACCAATGAATTAATTAATAATAATAATCTGTCTGGAAATGGTAATTTTCTCAAAGCAATGTTTGTATATTATATCATTTTATATTCCTAAATAACAAATATTCCTTTAAAAGTGTATCCTTATTATCACAACACATCTGTTACTTACTCATTGCATACTGCAAGTATTGACCAACACACGCATCCAGCTATATATTTTATATATATATATATATATATATATATTATGTAATACTGGACACACCACAGCTTTGGTTTTGCTGTGTACATTGTGAATGAATTAGCTGGGACAGAAGGGGGTGGGGGCGACCGCTGCCTAGGATACCTATCTAGGGAATATAGGATACCTCTATAGCGGGTGCCCCAATATCTGTACAAAAAGTGTAGCAGGGAAGGGGGGTGTCTGTTGCACAGTTGGCAATGAGTAAGTGGGTAAATTGGAATGGAAACTGGAGTTCAGAAAGGGTGTCTGACAGGAGGGTACGTGGGGACATGTTAGCGACTAATAATAATTATGGTTAGTTTACTGCAGATAGGTAATGATTTATTGCCCAGCAGCTAATGCATGTATGTGAATGTGGGGTGTGTTGGATCGGTGTCGGTACGTGTTGAGGTGATCTTTGTGTTTAGGGGTGTGTGGGGTTCTATACTCCACACACCCTTAAACAACTTCTTTCAGGAAAAAGGTATGTAAATTAATGCATCCATTAAGACTCAATAATGTGCAACTATAACCTAAAAACTATATATAAATAGTTGTAAAAGAAGAAATAAAATAGCATAAAGATAGAAAATAATAGTAAGATTTAAACAAAAAAATAACAATAATAATGAGACTCAGTAAAACTAGACAAGGATGAAATAATCTGAAGAAAAAACAGCTGTCTTAACTGGGTTGTAGTGGTTGGTTACATTGGGGTAATAATTAATAATAAACAAATAAGAAGAAGAAACAACAAGAACATGAATGAAAAGAAATGGCCATAAAAGGACATATCAGGCTGGTAATACCAGTAGGGCGGGTTATACATTCAGATACATATATTCCAGTTATATGACCACAGTGTCAGAGGGGGGAATAGCTTGGTCAAAGAATCCATATGAAGAAATGGTCAAGGGGTGGTTAGAAGTTCTGATATTTTAATTTACTTAATTGTGTGGAGTGAAGTCACATCTAATAATTAGCAACACCCACATATTAGAATAGATAGAAACTTCTTTGTCTATAGCGATCATTTCTTTCCAATCCATTAGTCTCTGGTAACAGTCACCATTTTCGAACACTGTAATTTACTTATGTTCCACCTGTTGGCGATGTCGAATCAAGTTGCTATGGTAAAATTTCATGTTCTTCACGGCAATGTTCAGGATCTTTTGGCAAAGTTAATTCAGATGATTAAAACCATTCTGCATTTATAATGCCCCCAGCTACGAATGTTGTGAAAGTTTTTTTCACAAGGGAATAAAATGTTTATTTTTAATAACAATGCCCCAGTAGTTGTGTCTTATTTTTATACAGAACATAACTTACAATATATACAATGTGCTTCTCATTTATTCACTAAACACACAACAACATCCAAATACTGATCTTTGTGCCTGTGAAATAAAACAAAACTCAATCTTCAGGCTAGAACGGATTGCAATGAACATATCATTATAAGATTAAGGAAATTGTCAATCTTCATTTGTGATTTATGTCATTGATCTTAGATGCGGTATTTAATATGTTGGTATAAGCACGAGAACTCTGAATATATATGTTTTGGAACATAGAAGGAATGTATTTAAAAGAAATGGATTACAAAGTCTGTTGAGACAAATTATACAGAAACATGAGGGAGATTTAAAATGTATCACACGCCGGGCGATCGAGCCATATACCCGATCCCTGGCATACTTACCTGCTCCTGCTGTCTGCTTGGTCCGAGCTGGACGCCGCCATCTTTCTGGGTCTGCGCATGCGCAAACCCGACCTATCCCTCTCCCTATTGGTTGGAGTTTTGGCTCCAAAGTTTAAAAGGCAACTCCTCCCTGTTCTCAGTGCCTGATCTTCATGTTACCTTCCATGGGTTTCTGGCTCCTGTACTCTTCCTCGTCCGTAGAGCTGACATTCTACTCACTGTATCGCCTCTCCTCTATTCCAGGGAACCTGCTGACTACTGAACTGTATTCCTGCCGCCATCCTAGTGGTAATCAGTCGTCCGCAGAGCTGACACTCTACAGCGCTTCTTCTTTGTTCCTGTGTAACCTGCTGGCCACACCCTGCAACATATCACCGCTATTCGTGAATAACCTGCTGACTACTGAACTGTATTCCTGCCACCATCCGTGTGGTAATCAGTCATCCACAGAGCTGACACTCTCCTCTTGGCTGCTTACTCTTGTGGCTTGTCTCCCTAATATCTCGACTGGTCGCTTCCAGTAAGGGTCGCGACCTGCAAGGAGGTGCAGCTAAGTCCAAACTGCCTTGCGGCTGGTCCCTGGTGATTACCTCCTCCTTGTTAGACTCTGCGCCTTACTGGGAGTTGTATTTAGTCTCTGGCTGGTTCCCGTTCATTACCATTCCTGCTGCAGAACCGTGACGCAGGCCAGTGACAAAATGGTTACAATAACTGCAATTGAACAAATAACAAAAAAAAATCATTGAATTGGTATTCTATGTAAGAAAGAGGCATTTTGGATTTTCTCATTGCGGTCTCTATTTCTGCAAGGTTTGAATAAGTTTATTGAGCTTAATACAGTTTGAGAATATTTTTTTTCTAGGTATTACCTGAACCATATCTAATGTTAGAACAGACTGCGGCTTCACTGGTTATGACACATTCCTGAGGTTGTCATTTCAACTCCTCCCTTGTACATGATAAGGTTGTTGTTGTTAGATTAATATATTTATTGTCTAATTTGAATTAGTATCTTGCATTTTTAATGACAGTTTTGTTTGATTAGGGTTATGATCTATATGACATATAGATTGCTACATAGAACTAGGTAAAAATATTATAAGTAGGAGTCAATATGAAACCGAAGCCCCATTAAAAATGAATGGGATTTATTAACTAAACATTAGTGAGTGATCATTCCATCATCTGGGGTTTAAAGTTGAGCATTTCTATTTAACTTTTTAGAAGCTATTGTATTGCAAATGTTATATGATGCCATCCAGATATAAACATGTTTCTCTGTGTTAATGTGAGTTTTTCTTTAATTTGTAGATTTATTATTACACTTGTGTTGATTTAAAATGAGGTTGTTTTGATTGGATGTTTCTTATTTCAATATGGAAGATCTTAAAATGGCTTCTTGACTCCTGATAAAACAGCTGAAATATGATGCGGAGAAACGCGTAAGTTAAGCATTTTTGTATCACAATGAATCACTGAAGGAATTCAGTATGATGATATTAATCAATTAATCTTCTACTGAGTCACAGAGCCGGGCCTAGCTGAAATAGGAGTGGGCGCACTAACATTGTCAAGTGGAAGGTAAAATAAATATTTATTATATTTTTTTACTGTATCGCAGTTTAGGAAGCTACATAGAAAAATGATTGGATTTTGACCGCTTAGGCGGAGGTGTGCACGATGCACCATAGAGCTTATTAGGTCACCTGGATCGTTACTCCTGCTATTGGATAGCAAGGACATTAATAGCATAGACCTCGGTATAAAGGGACTGTGTAATGCAAGTTCCAGTTTCCATCACTGTGGGGGCTGTGATTTATTCAGTCACTTCTGCAGTTCACTAAATTGATGTTAGTTCCTTCCATACTTTAGCTGATTTAAACAAATGACTGTCTGAAACTTGTCAGTTTCTGAGTTGTTAATTCTGGCTTAATAGAGTTTGATTAGCTGTCATTGTTATGGTGATTTCTGTATTTTGTTAATATACATTTTATTTTTTATTTTTTTATAATTGTTGGTGTTTTTTTGCATGCTAATTATCTAAATAGGTGTAATAATATTTTGTGAGGGTTTTTGTATTGATACATTTTAATTATGTTATCCTGTGTGTTGGTATTTGGATGGTGTCTTTAAGGTCTGTTGGCTAGACGACAAGAGCCTCTTTATTTCCTTATTTGTTTGTCTTTAAGCATAAACTATGGGATTAGTGCGCAACTAATCCTTAATTGAAGGCAACGATTATCTTTTAGACCTTATTATTTCACAGTTAATTTTTCTATACCTATCCTTTTAAGATCTGAATTGATAATAATCTATATACGGTAATCTATAGAGAAGATTGATATTCTCATTTTAATTAGCTAAGTGCCTAATTACAATCCTTTAGGAATTGGTGTTTTTTGATTAAGGAAATTATTTAATCTCCCTGAAAATATATGCCCAATTTGGGTATGAAACCTGCAAAAATACATCTGCGATTGTGTCATTTCTATCCTTTATAAACAACTATTGTGGCTTTTTTTACTGAAACAAATTGACTTTTTCTGTTATAAATTCTTAGGTGTAGAGTTGCTAAAACTTCTAAAAAGGAAAAGTGGAGGCAATGCCCATAGTACCCATGGGTTAGTCTAAAGATTCAAGCTATCATTTATCTATAACAGTCTAAAAAATGTACTAGATAAATGATAGAAAAAATAAAACTAAAATCTAAATCTTTGAAATCTGTATCCCCCTTACCCATTTTTACCCATTTTGTTCCCATATTGTTATGATCTGCCCCTTGCACAATTTTGGACTTTTTTTTATAACAATTTTTATATTACCCTGCAGTACCTGTGAAACACAAGAGGTGTCGCTATTCTGTCTTTTCCACTACCAGGGGTTAACTAGCACAGATAGCTAATCATCTACACCTGAGTGTCTCATATATATGCCTGCTTCTCCCAGCATTCCTTGCTGGTCATTAATGTTTCTGAGCCTGTTTATGGTTGTACAGTCATGGCCAAAAGTTTTGAGAATGACATGTATTGATTTTAAAACAAAACCAGAGAAAAAGAAGCCCGCGCTTGGTATATTCCACATTATATATGGTACCAACTGCTTGGCAATAAGCCCGCGCTCTGTAAATCCCATATTGTATGTGGTACCAGCTGCGTGGCAATATAAATGTCCATATATGTATACAAAACAAAAAAGACAGTTGTCAGCGCTTATCCTTTAAACTGCATATGTGTGTGTGTCTAGCAAAATGAAAATATGAGCTATTAGTTCATATATTGATCAAAAGATTTCAGCCTGCATCCCAACATCAAGGGTACCTCATTATATGCAGGTCCTACACTGACCTATATACTTTAAACACTATTAAAATGCAGTTAAAATCAGATGCACTCACCTCCCAAGTATAGGGGTTTACATCTAACAAAGGCTGGCTTGTGAGCTACACCCAAACGTGCCTTAAATAGGCTTAATGGACAGCTGCTATGACAAAAAGGCAATATTTTAAAACAAAACCAGAGAAAAAACAGTCAGTATTTAACTTATGTGCAAAACAGAATACTAATTTGCACCCCTTGCATTGTAACTTGGTTTTGTCCAGGAGACTGAAATAAGAAGTTTCTCAAGTTAAGATCCTTAATGAATCAGGCCCCAGGTGATCAACATTGTGTTAATTCTTTCTGTGGCTGCTCCCAGTCTGCAAATAGGCAGCATTCCAGTATCTCCCAATGTTAAACCATTCAGATGCAGGATGGGTGTTTTGCACCTTAATAACCAGTCCATTATCGAATATACCAAAGTTACTAATGGGGAAACATAGATAGATATATAGATATGAGATAGATTGATAGATAGAAAGATGCCATGTTTTTTTATCTTGCATTGTTTTACGCTATGCTGACATGTTAGGATGTTATTACATGTCTGATAGGTTAACAGGACTTGTTTTTTGTTTAATCTTCTTAAAGGACGACTCTTTGTGCGATTTTTTTAACCAGCATTGTCAGATTAATCTGCAATTAAAATGCTTTACGCAATGTAGCAGTTACCTTTAGTCACTGCAATTAGTTACGTAGTTGCACTGGATTAACTTTTAACAAAACCTGTGTACACGTGGGGAGATCTGATATCTCAGTAAACACTCACAATTCATGACCTCCTGACAGGTGAAGAAAGACACATCCAGATTCTGCACTAGGGAGGCTGCATCATGCAGGAAACAGGTCTGTAATGTTTTATTCTGACTCTTTGGGGACATAATGTCAGCTGTACATTTTTACTGAAATTTTGTAGAATTTCCAAATGCAATCAAAATAGAAAGAATGTGATAATGAGGTACAACCAAAAATAAAGTCACAGTATCACTTTCCAGATGCTTTCAATACTTGTTATACTATGCGTCGGCATAGAGGGACTTTTATAAGAAAAAAAACAGTTTTTTTAGATAGTTTCTGAAACTGTGATGAAATAAGGTCTCAGAGTTTCTACATATACAGACATTTATACTCCACATTAATAGACAAAGATGCAACATTTTGTTTAACAGTTGTACAAAGAATATCATCATTCATACAAAACCATCATTTCATAATCTTTAAAGATGATCTACCTATATCTCTAAACAGTGTCTTATAAAGGTTTAATCAGCTCTTTCTGTCGTTGGATTCAATCCCTCAAAAGAGACCGGTTTTCCTTTAAGACTATGGACTTGTTTTTCTTCTCGAGACAATTCAGACAAATCAGTCTTAAATTTTACTGCCCTTCTATAAAGAGAGTGCAGAGGGCTCAGAGATCTCTAAGTAGACAAAGTGTTAGGATCATCTCGGTAATAACTCAGGGCCATCTTAACAACATTATGGGCCCCTTATATATAGATGTATAGAGTTACAGATATAGATATATAGAGATAGAGATAGATGTACTTGCTCAGTGACCCTTGAAGGGTTTTTTTGCAGGTTTTTTCTTTTGCAGGATTATTTATTCTAATTAAGAGCCCTGCCTATGGGGCCCCCTTACCCGTGGGGCCCCCGGGCACCTGCCCATCGTGCCCAATGGAAAAGATGGCCCTGTAATAACTGTAATTCTCCCCATCATGAGACAAACAGGGGGCTATAAAACTATGTCATGTGTCATGATGTATTACCGTTGGTAGTAGTAGATGCTGAAATTAATAAATAATTACTTAATCTTTACCTGAGTCAAAAGTTTAAAAATCAATACAACAGAAAGCGCTTCTGTAGTGTAAAAGGTCAGTATGTGACAAACAGGTTCTTCGCTGTTGTAAGTGGCAGCGTAGCAGATATAACTGTAAATAGATTTATCTGTAATTCTTGACATCCTTTTCTTTGTGTAAATAGAATCAATACAGATCAATACAGATCCTCTATCAGGTCAGCAGCCAGATGGATGTCAAACACAATATAGTGTAGTAAACATAAATGAACTTTAATGAACAATAATAAATACATGTATATAATTAAAATAAACAGAGTTAGCTTACCTGTATAACCGGTGTAAATTCTAGCTTCATGATCCTTATCCATGAATGGATATCAGAGTTGCCCTTTTGTCTGGGCTAACGCGTTTCATCTTTATGGGATAATAAACATAGTATATATTTGTCCTCAGTTTGCTTGTATGTAAAATGTCATATTGCTAGTTTATGGTATTCAAGTCTACATCACTGCAAGGCTGCCAATTTTTAACTTTTAAATTCCTTGGAAATTTGTGCTAATCTATCTCTGCTATATTTCCAGTTTGGACTTCATCATCGCGGCCTCACTGACTGATATATCTACTGCCCTAATTCTCACTTTATGTGGAATGAGTCATATGTTTTGTTAATTGGTAAAGTGCCAGGGACGCTGTTCTGAACTTATTCCTCTGCCAATTCCAGTAGACGCGACACTTCTGGAGTAAGAACTAGTCTATTAAGATTATACTTTAGAATAATGAATAAATCTTACACAATATGACAACCCCACAAATTATACCTGTCTTCAATATTGTTTTCATGATCCTGAGCCCAGATCACCTTTCTCCCAAAGTAAGAATTTGTCGACATGGAAACAACCAAAGGTGGTATAATATAATGAGGGAGGGGGGACAAAAATATATACTACAGATCTCAGACCTTATAATTGTGTGTATAAAATAAACATACTTGGTATATCTGAGAGGGCTAGTCAATTATAGCTTATAATAGATATCTAGGGGTTTTGTCATTATTTAAAACTAACTATAGAAAGAATAATGCAAAACTTAAAAAATATGTTTATTTAAAAAAAAAAGTGTCGGGCCTGTGAAAAACAATATACAATTCAGTTCGGAAAAATGTGTTTAATCCTCTGTAATCTTGAAGTGATTAAATCATTTTACTGTATTCTTTGTACTCTACTTCTCCAGTGATTGTGTGGTACGCAGTATGTCATGGCTACAGAACATAGGCACAAGGTAGATGTACATTTCAATATCAACTATAAACAGAAAGTTGTAAGAAAATATTCTTATCACTAGTTCCTGAATAACGTCATGTGGAGAGACCTGTATGTGACTGTCTACCGTATGTAAATATTTATTTGGAATTAATAAGAACAAGAATACTCCCCTGGGTCTGAGACAGGTTTGACCACATTTTCTGATGTGATTGTGGACTGATGGCTACAACACTGCACTAAGTCAATGGGTGACAGGACACATACATCACGTTACTGAGAGACCTGAGTCACAGATCAGTGGGATTACTCCTTATAACAAGACAGTAGTGAGAGCTCAGTGTCAGGAATCAGCTGAGAAATGATAAAGGACGTTTGCTGTTTCCTGAGCTTTCTACTGGTGTATTATCTGCACCAGAAATATATTAAAATCTATATTAAGATGTATTAATTCCATTTCATGTTTTACATTTGCCTTACACAGAACCTGTACCGCACTTCTAACAGTTCAGCCCACAATGAGTATTATAAGTCTAGCAATGTCCCCAGAAGTACGCTCCCATATATAATGTGTGACATGGAAATTATGTTAAATAAAGTAACAACCAAATCAGAAGAAAGCCCAGCATTCTAAAAAAAAAAAAAATATGTCCTTTAAAATGTTCTGCTGTTGAAGAAATATATCAAGTGTGAAATTATCATTATTATTAACTACTATATAGAAAGGGATGCTTTTATTTTTATATTTATCAAGTTTATTTTATTTTTCAGAATTTTTTATGTGGTATTTTAATTTCCTTAAGTATTCATCTTTACAGCTAAACATTGTTGTTAATTTACATAATATATATGGTATGTCTGTTTTGTTTATTTGCTTGTTGCTTTTAGAAAAATATGTGTTACTTTTGAAAGCAAAATAATAATATATTGAACTTGAGGATGATATACAATAATAACATATTTATAATACATATCTTGTTGTGTAGACTTCTGTACAATATGTATTATGTTAAATGTGATCATTACATTTCCAGGCTGTTTAATCAGTGGGGAAAAGGTTCCTTTGTTTACTTAAAAAATCTTGTGTATAAACTCCTTTGTTTTAGTTTTCTAAGAACATACCTGGGAGATGAGTGTAGCTTGACTATTATTATTATTATTATTATTATTATTATTTTGATGCTTTTGTTTGGGGCAGGAGGATAAAATACAATTCTGATGTTTCTAAAAGGGGATAAGCATCCATCTGTGATTCATACAAATTTATATCCCCACAGACATTTTTTGTCTTTATTTTTAAACGTCTGTCTACCAGTATATTTATAACTGTTGCGGCGCTCAGGAAAGTATAGAAAATTATTCTTTTTTATCACAACGGGATCAGAACGATTTGTACACTTTCTTATGTTTCCACAGGAGTGAATGTAGAGATAGTTTAAGTGTCTTTAGGGGTATTTCTGAAGTACAGAAGATGATTCTAATGAATAAAAAAAAAACTAAATGATTTGTACTGTACAAACGCTTGTACATTGTCGAGCAGGCGCCACCTTAAATTAAACATTAACACCAACATTAATACAGTCGCTCTTGAAATAGAAGTCATTGTAGGTGGGCGTCATGTTCATTAATTGGAATCCTTTCATGTGTGTATTACAAGTAGTCGCTGTCAAGAGCCTGTCGGGGGACACACCATCGGTGTGTTCCTGTCTGAGTGTGCAGTGTCAGATTTCTTTGAATAGGATTAAGGTACCCAACCATATTGATGGGCAGCCTAGCAGGGAAAATCTATGACACAATCTCCTGTCATTGTAATTGTCACAGTGGTGACTTCAGTACCTGCAAGTATTGGCACTACTACACAAGGAGGCGCGGAGTCTAACACGCCGCCGGTATTCACCAGGGACCCCCGCAAGGGAGTTTGGACTTCGCGGCGAGCGACGTGCAGGTCGCGGCCCTCCCAGGTAGCTACTTGCGAGGTAACAGGGAAATCTGTAGTCGTACAGGCAGGGTCAAATCCAAACGGGCAGAGAAGGTACCAAATCAGGAGGCAGAGAATAGTCAGCAGGCCGAGGTCAAACCAGAGTAGCAGGACAAGACAAAGGAGAATCCAAAGGCGAGGTCAGGAAGCCGGGTCAGTAACAGAAGTCAAACAAGCAGGATACAGGATAAGTAACAGGAACGCTGGAGGCTAGATAAACTAGTTGCTCTGGCACCCTAATGGTGTCAGAGCAGGGTATAAATAGGAAGTGGTCAATCCTCATCGGTGGCAGCGGAGCGGCGGTCAGCTGCTCTGACCGCCGACAGGAAGTCCAGAAGCGCGTCCCGTTGCTATGTCGACAGGCGCAGCTGCGCACCCTCGCCGCCGGAAGACGCGTCCCCGTTGCTTAGCAACGGGGCGCTCAGGAAGAGACAGACGTCCGTCCCTGCCTAACGAGGAAGCGCAGGGACGGCGTCTGACAGTACCCCTCTCCTTACAATTGGGGGAAATACCAGGAACTGAGCGACGTTTAAGGAAGGCGGCCAATAGTCTAGGGGCATGCAAATCTTCTTTAAAGACCCAAGATCTCTCTTCCAGGCCGAAGCCCTTCCAGTGTACTAGATACTGTAATCGACCTCGAAATTTGCGTTCAGCAAGGAGTTGACTAACCTCATATTCATTGCCCATAGTAGTTGGAATGGCTTGAGGAACAGTATAAGGTATGAACAAATTTGTTGAGGACCAGCGGTTTAAGGAGAGAAATATGGAAGGTGTTATGGATCTTAATCCCAGGAGGGAATTGGAGTCTAACAGTAACTGGATTAATTACTTGAGTCACTGAGAAAGGTCCAATAAAGTGAGATGCCAGTTTCATGGAGTGAACCCGTAATTTCAGATTCCGGGTGGACAGCCACACTTTGTCCCCCATCTGGAGAGCCGGCACAACTCTTCTATGATGATCAGCGGAAGATTTATAATGACGTCCGAATTTGAGGAGGTTCTGTTTAGTGGAAGCCCATATTTTATATCGGGATTATTAATTATCTCGATGTATAGGGTTAGGGTTATGTTTTTTTCCATTCTTTCATTCTTTGGTAATTGTCAAAGTAACTTCCACATGAATGCCAGGACACAATGTTTCCCAGCAGAACATTGCCCAGAGCATCACATTGCCTCTGCTTGCTTGCCTTTTTCCCATAGTGCATCTGGTGCCATCTCTTCCCCAGGAAAACAACACACTCCAGACCATTTACATGATGCAAAAGAAATTGTGATTCATCAGACCAGGCCACTGCCTTCCATTGCTTCACGGTCCATTTCTTGGGCTCTTGTGCCCATTGTAGGTACTTTCAGTGGTGGATAGGGCTTAACATGGAAATGATGACCAGTCTGTAGCTACGTAGCCCATAAACAGCAAACTGTGATACACTGTGTGTTCTGACACCTTTCTATCATAACCAGCATTAACCTTTTTCAGCAAATTGCATTACAGTAGCCCTTATGTGGCATTGGACCTGAAAGGCTAGACTTGGCTCCCTACACGCATCAATGAACCTTGGGCTAACATGACCCTGTCGCCGGTTCCCTGGTTGTCCACCCTTGGACCACTTTTGATAGGTACTAACCACTGTATACCGGGAACACCTACAAGACCTGCCGTTTTGGAGATGCTCTGATCCAGTCGTCTAGCGATCACAATTTGGCCCTTGTCAAAGCAGGTCAGATTCTAACATTTGCCCAATTTTCTTTCTTCCAACATATCTACTTCAAGAACTGACTGTTCACTTGCTGCTTAATATATCGCACTCCTCAACAGGTGCCATTGTAATGAGATAAACAATGTTATTCACTTTACTTGTCAGTGGTTTTAAAGTTGTGGCTCATCAGCATATATTTAATGTAATAACAGCCAGTAGCTACTACTCTAAACTCTCTGACACCCAATTGATCAGAAAATTATTCAAGCTGACTAATCACTACAGAAATAAACTGCATTAAAAAAAAACACAGCTTTTGTATTGTATTCTATGTAAATTCCCACTTTTACCTAGTCTAGCTCTGTGGTCTCTAGACTAAATGCCATTTTCGGAGCACAGCCTTGCAGCCAGCCTCCTCCCCACACTCTGTCTTCTAAAATGGCAGATGATAATACGAGGGATGGATATATCTGAAACATATTGTTATTTTTCCCCAGAAATTACATTTTGCCTCGTTATCAGATCTAATTTTGGCACAAGACACCGAGTCATGTTTTGGTTCTACTCGGAAACCCGAAAAATCGGATCTGTTGGATGTCTCCAAACTGCTCATCTCTAATATAGATATTATATGTGCAAGTTGAACACATAAGGCTTCAATTAATTTATATGATAGGGCCTGCCATAGGCAAAATGCAGCTTTGGCATCACCCCATAGTGTATGTTAAACTGGTTTCCATTACTCCTCCATGGCAGCATGCTGCCTGCCCTAAGTTTTTGTCACTGTTTCTAATATGGTGTTAAGATATTTTTCTGCCGGGAAAACCATAAGACACAGAGAGGAGGGAGGTGTGGCCCTACATACCCCCCAGGTGTGTCTTTTTTACTGACCTGATTCGCGTGCAAGGAGGGATTAACCGCATAGTGTATTCTGCCATGGAGAAGTATAGGAAACCAGTTTAACAGGTAATGAACCTGCATTATCACTAGTTACTGAATAACGTCATGCAGTGAGATCGGCATGTGACCATGTGACTATCTATCATATGGAAATGTTTCTATGTAATTAATAAGAACAAAAATAGTCTCCTGGGTCTAAGACAGGATTGACCACATTTTATGATGAGATTGTGGAGTGATGATTTATTCGCTGCAGTAGGTCAATGAGTGACAGGACACATACACCACGTTACTGAGAGACCTAAGTCACAGACCAGAGGGATTACTCCTCATAACAAGACAGAAGTGAGAGCTCAGTGCCAGGAATAAGCTGAGAAATGATGAAGGACGTTTGCTATTTCCTGAGCTTTCTACTGGTGTCTGGTAGGTGGTTTATATATTGTACATAGGAGGAACCTGGCAATGTGTGTTCTTTATGTCATACACAACTAGCTATATACAATGTCTGTGTTTATACAGCCAGCATCGCTTATCACCAGGTGTATTATCAGCACAAGAAATATATTATGATGTATTAATTCCATTATATGTCACTGTCTTTATAATGCCACCTCGCTGTAATGCCAGTTTTGGATGGTGTTCTAAGCATGTACAGTAAGTTGAAGTTAACCTCTACTTCATTTATTATTAAATCCAATTTAACAATAGATTTAGCAATTAATAAATTCTGCCAAAGAAGACTAGGAGCTAGATCTACTAAAGGGCGGTTTGTACAAACCGACGCTTTTCGGCTATTTTTCCTTCGGTTTTGAAACTGCCGGATTCACAAAAGTCCAAACCGCCGTTCAAATGGCCAGAAATGACTTTTTCCAAAACCACCACTTTACAAACCACTATGGCGATTTTAACAATGATGAATATACAAACCACCAGATTTACTAAGCTGGGTTTTCAAAACCGCCGCAAAACAGCCACCCAGACGGCCAACATGAAAGAGGTGGTTGTGAATGGCGAGATTTGAGCAAACAGCTGCTGTTTGAGCTATTTTGCCATACAGAACATAAGAGAAAGCGTTCCTCACATTTTAAATATTTGGGAAATCCTTATTTATTGATTATGGGACAAAATGAATTTAATATTAATTTATGAGGGATATTTTCTTTATATATTTTTTTAAGGGGACACTATTCTAGCATTATATTATGTGGGAAATGTGAATGTATAATTTTATTAACTGATTGTTAATGGTGAATATAATTATTTATGTTGAACAATTTATCATAACATATTGTCTGAATAATATAATAATTAAATATTTTTTTGTCCTTAATATAATGAAAATTGTTTTTCCCCTCATAAGTTAATATTTAATTCATTTTGCCCCTTAATCAATAAATAATGATTGCCCAAATAATTTAAATGTTAATGGTGCTTTATCTTATGTTCTGAATGGAAAAATAGCGCAAATAGCATGTTTAAGGTATCAAGCCATTCGGAAGCAGTATTTAAAACTGTCCTTTCCTGTGTTTTGGATGGCGGTTTAGCTTTTTCAATCCGCCACACATCGCCGGTCATTTTAAATTGAAGCTTCAAACTGCCCTATAGTAGTTAGTGGTCCAAACCGTTGGCAATGGGCGGCGGTTTCAAACCGCCACCAAACTCATTTCTTAGTAAAACCTATCCCCAGGAAGGGCTCCAGAGATTCGCTCCCATAAATAATCTTTAGACATGAAGTGATTCAAAAATGATGTTAAGCAACAAACAAATTTGAGGAAACTATGAATTAAAAAGCAAAACATTCTTCTAAACAGAAAAAACATCAATATTATTAAATAGTGAATAAAATAGATGTATAATGTCAATTCAGCTAAGCATAAGCAGACTAAGGTTTTTGTGTTAGTTTATTTTCCTTAAATGTTCATTTTTACACATGAATATTATTGTCATTAACATTAGATTTATGGTTTTTATGGGTTTTCTTTTTTTTAATAGAAAAATGGTTGTAAAATAATTGTCATTTTTAATAGTTAACAATATTTTGAGCTGCTCCCAATTCAGGCTGGAGGATGAAATACAATAAAAATATATTACAAGACATGTCTAGTTGTGTAGATTACAGAAAGAAATTAATTATGGTGAATATGAATATTACATTATCAGGCTGTACAGACTCTCTGGGTGGGAAAGTTTAAATAGCTTCAGAGTTGTTTCATAATAACAATATTACCATATAATGGTCCGAAGCTCAAATTTTGCAAACTAAGGCTACACCCAGACTATTGTTTAATCAGTGGGGAAAAGGTTCCAATGTTTACTTAAAAAACCTGTTTATAAACTCTTTTGTTTTGGTTTTCTAAGTTTCTCTCATACCTGGGACATGGCTGGGACATGACTATTACCTCATTTAAATGCTTTGTTGGTAGCGAGAGAATAACAACACTTCAGGTGTTTCTAAAAGCGGAAAAACATCTCCCTGGACTTTCTGTAAATACACAGATAATACACAGACATTTAGTTTTTCTGTTTCTAAAATCGCTGCCATACATATTTATAATTGTAGCGGTGCTCAGTGAACTATGGAAAATTATACTTTTTTCCACAACGGGATCAGATATTTTCGATATAAGAAAGACTCGCACACTTTCCTATGTTTTCACAGGAGTGACAGGGGAGGTATTTTAAGTGCTTTGTTTGGTTGTTACTGAGATACAGAGGAGGATTTAAATAAAATAAAAAAAATGCTAAAATAGAAACTAAAGGAATTACAAAGTGTGTATTTTTAAAATATTTAATTTAAGGCATAAGCTGGAAAGTGTGTGTTGTTATTACAAGACGGCAGCAAAAACAACCACCAATAATAAAGCAGTCCTTGGTGGATGACATTTTTGAGCTGCTACCTGTGGTGCATAATGGGTGGAGCCAGGAGGGACAGCGGAAGGTGGAGACAGGTAACTAGAACCAGCTATGGTAGAGTCACCTGCTGTCCAGCATAACTGTCCGATACCAGTTATATTTACCATTCCTCCATCCTCTTCTTGTTGTGGAGAAGGTATTTGCTCTTGTACAGCACAGGCAGCCCCATGATCAACAGCCAACCCAGGGCAGCCATGAGCAACCTGGGGTCTTACTGTAGTATCAGGCTCACAGAACCAGTACGTTTGTATTCATATGCAGTGACAGCTGAAATTGTACCTTATTCAATGGTTTATTCATGAGGTTTAAATGGTTCTAGAAATGCCCTAATTTTTTTATCATCTATGGACTGTGCAATAAACACAGGGATGACGGGACGTCTGTTACACAAGGGATCCATTCCAGGTGACAGAAAACAGGTTTCTGAAGTAGATATCACAAAACATTAACCAAGCTGGTCCCAAACTGTACACTGGGGCTCATTGGGGTTCCGCGGCGAACTCACAGGCGTGCTGCGGTGATCTCACAGGGGTGCCCCGACGATCTCACAGGGGTGCCGCGGCCAATGTCGGGAGTAAGCAAGGCGGTGGACTAGTAGGTTATTATTTTGGCTTAGAAGTGCCTTGAAAAAATTATGGAGACCCTAAGGGTGCCTCGAACTGAGAAGGTTTGGGATCCACTGCATTAACCCCTTGTTTGCTTACACAGTGATTGTCTTTATACCTCATTATCTAAAGCAACTTTATTTTTTAGGTGTGACCTTGAGCATATTAATGTATTATTTTCCTAATTATACTAATTAAGCTATAATCATGACAGCTGTTATTTGAAATATATGCATATAATATAAAGTATAGATAATATTAACACTGTGTGAACTGGGCCTGGTTACAAGTCAATGTGAGAAGGAAGTGACTCAGAGGTTAAATATCCTGGTTGTCAAACAAAGGATCTGTGCATCGGGTAGGCGGAATGCAGGAGGTGTTGCTGCACAGATCCGGACAACCGGGCTCTCTGAATAATATGTCTGCCCTGTATGTATAATGGGGGTCGTCTTTCAGAAAATTATATTGGACTATGGATTGATGTTACCATTTCATTCTCTTCTCTACAGTTCTTGCTTGTCAGTGAGCTCTAATATTTCAAACAATCACTCTCATTCTAATGGGATTTATGGGGTTTTTGCTACAATACCTATTGCTTTTGCCAAATTACTTACAATCTCTTTCCACCTTTTACATATTTTTGTGTTAGTTCAGCTGGACGGGAACGTTGATGGCGATTTATGATAAGTAGCACAGTACAAATCAGTGCACCTTTGTATTATATCAGAGTGTGTATATTTGTTTTGCCGTGTGTACACTTATATAGCTAAATATAGTGCGCAATGATTTATCTGAATGTGACAATGTTTCCTCTCCGCATTGTGTTACCTTGTGTCAGCCCTCATTATATCACCATTATCTTCTAATGACTAGTAACTATTTGAAGCTCATTTTATTGTTACTTGGAAGTAAAAGGAAGAAGAGACTGGATCAGACCGGCCAAATTCAGCACTAGTCACACCAGGCTGGTGCCTAGGGCCAGAATCAGCATTTTATTATTACAGTCAATCTGAAAATAATACAGAACAATAGCTCACAGCCAGCAAAACTCATATGAAATCTAAAGGTCTGTTCTGACACCTTTAAGGCCACGGGGACGGGCTGCTTGTAGTTTAAAAGTCAGAACAGTCTCTAAACTGGCTGCTTGTCACTGAAGTGTTCTAGAGATCGATGTGCGCTCTCATTTTATCAGTCTGCTTCTGTGTCCATCACTATCATAGTGTGTGATCCTCAGGTATTAATGTATCTCTTCCTGCTATGACACAGTAAAAATTGTACACACAATACTTTTCATGGGACTATGCAGCGTTTATCCCAGATTTGCAAATAGGCAACATTCCAGTATCTGCAAAAATAAAACCATTCATATGCAGGTAATGTGTCTCACAGCTTAACGACAAGACAAATTCAGCAAATATCAATGCTGCTATTGGGGCAGTCCTCAGATATGGATTATTACTATTATTATTATTATTATTATTATTATTATTATTATTATTATTATTATTATTTGTATAATGCTACTAAATTAAATTGATCTATCTTCTCCGGAAATTGTACCATCAATGTTGGCAAGCGTTACTGAATGTGACTATGACATTTGATCTTGGATGTCCTCTGACCACCTTATAATCCTTCAAAACTGAGCTACTAATATTCGTACCAGCCAACAGAAGCTGTCTAATATCTCTACATCAGTGAACAACTTGACAATAAACCAAGCTCAAAGTCTAAGGGGTATATTTACTAATCTGCGGGTTTGAAAAAGTGGAGATATTGCCTATAGCAACCAATCAGATTCCAGCTGTCATTTTGTAGAATGCACTAAATAAATGAAAGCTAGAAGCTGATTGGTTGTTATAGGCAACATCTCCAAACTTTTCCAACCAGTAACGTGTAGGAAACTGAAATGTCTTAGAATTTTTACATTGAATCGAAATAGAAAGAAAGTGATAATAAGGCACAAAAAATAGAGATAACAAATCACAGAAAAATATAGTGAGCCCGAGTCATTTAGGAGAGCAAAGCAAATAAAGGAGTAAGTTTACTCCTGGATAAACCATGTTACAATGCAAGGGGTGCAAATTAGTTTATTATTTTGCACATAAGTTAAATACTGGCTGTTTTTTCATCTAGCACACAAATACTTGATAGCTTTATTTTTTCAATAAAATTTAGAGTTGATCTAAGACATGCCCTACCCCAACTATAAATCTGTCCCCACTTTTTAAATTTATCTCCCCCTCCAATGTAACATGGTTTTGCCCAGGTGCAAATGTACTCCTTTTTTTATCCTTTGCTCTCCTTAAGGACTCAGGCCCTGTGTCTCTTGCCATATGAATCTAATATTTGCTATACTATGAATGAAGGAATGTAAAACAATATTCCCACCCAAAAACAGAAGCTTCCTGTCTGACATTTTTATTTCTGTTAATAATGTGACCAATAATCCCATCCCGCAAGCTCGCTGAATAGGTGTTAAACCTTGACTCACAACTATCCTTTGGTCCCCACATCGACTCTTTATCTAAATCATGTTACAGACATCTAAAAAACATTTCCAGATTACGGACATATCTCACACAAGACACTACAAAAAATCTTAATTCATGCACTCATCATCTCCAGCATCAACAATTGCAATTCCCTCCTTACTGGTCTTCCCAAAATCAAACTCAAACTCCTACAATCTATTTTGCACACAGCGGCTAGATTGATTTTCCTTGCAAACCGTTCTTCCTCTGCTGAGTCAATCTGTCAGTCTCTACATTGGTTGCCTGTATTTCAATGAATCCAATATAAAAATTTTCTACTAACATATAAGGCCATCAACAAAATTGTACGGACATACATCTCCTCCCTTGTCTCAAAATATCTCTGAAATCAACACATCTGTTCTGCACAAGATCTGCATCTCTCTTCCATTCTCACATCCTCCCATTTCAGGTTACAGGACTTTTTTCGGGCTGCACCCACTTTGTGGAATTCACTCCCTCGCACAATAAGTCTTTCCTTTAGTTTTCAAACCTTCAAGTGTTCTCTGAAAACCCACCTCTTCAGACAAGTTTATAATATTCCTCAACCACAATCTTAATCTGCCTAGGTTACCCTATTACCACCCTCTACACAGCTAACACAAGACAACAGCCCTCTGGCCAACATTGCTGTGGGACTGATTAGACAGCCCACTTAATAATTTTACTTTTGTATTCTAGTTGGACCAATGTGCAATATGATGTAGCACATGCCCTTGTGTATCGAACTTCCATTGTCCCATAGATTGTAAGCTTGTGAGCAGGGCCCTCTTACCTCTCTGTCTGTATGTATTACCCAATATTGTTTTATTAATCTGTGTTCCCAATTGTAAAGTATTACGGAATTTGCTGGCGCTATATAAATAATTGTTGATGATGATGATGATCTTTTTCTCTCCCCTTCTCGCTCCCCCTTTCTCCCTCTCTCTCTTTCCCCTCTTTCTCTTGCTATCTATGTATTTCAGTATGTCTTATTCACCCTCTTCACTTCCTTCTCTTTCTTTGTCTCTTCCATCCTCTCTCCCTTTCTCTCCTCTCTCTTTTTACCACTCTCTCTTGCTCTTCCTCTCTCTCTCTTTCTGTCCTCTTATTGACTTCCTCCCTCTCTCTCTATCTGTCCCTCATATTTACTCCCTCCCTGTCTCTTTCTCTCTCACTATCTCTCTATCTCTGTCTCTCTTTCTCCCCCTTTCTCTTCCTCTCTCTCTCTTTATCTTTTTCTGTCCCTCTTATTCACTTCCTCTTTCATTGGTTCTTTCCCCCTCTCTCTTTCACCCTCTCTCTTTCACCCTCTCTATTTTTCTTTCTCTCACTCTATCATTTCTCCATCTGATTTTTTTGTAAGCATCACTCATTTCTGCAATTCCCTACTGTCGAAGGAAACAGTTATTTTTACAGCAAAATGGATTTTAGCTCATTGATAAATCATCACTTTAATCAGCTTTTTACTTTTGTTGGATTCTGTCCCCCCAAAGAGACAAGATTTTCTTATAATCTACCAGTTTCCAGTAAGCTGGGGTTTTTTTGCTTTACGGTCCTTCCACAAAGAGAGTGCAGAGGTCTCTGACAGACCTTTCTATTAAGACCGAGGTTAAAGATCATTAGTTTTCTAACTATCATGTTCTCCAAATGTGAAATGAATAGGGAAGCCCAGGTAATGAAATGTTGTTTAATGAGGACATTAAGAGAAGTTGTTACTTTTCATTTTAATGGCTTCCTCTCATGTTTGTTTAATCGATATAGTGCCAGGGGCGCTGGTAAATAAAACAGGTTGTGCCCATTTGAATTGACGCATGGTAAAATGCCATATTTTCATTGGTCAAACCTTTGCCGTCTTGAAGTGATACTTTTCCATTAGATACAATAAATTGGTGATTATTGGGTACACACTATCTCAACTTTACAGTACATAGTCACAAGGTGCGAATTTTGCAATAATTAATATTTGCAAAATGTACTACAAATATAACCGGTGCCAATAGTCTCCTGTATTGCTAATTGATATAAATGTGTTTTTGCATTTTTTGAAAAACTATAAATGGAAAGTTGTAAGAAAATGTCCTAATTACTAGTTCCTGCCTAACGTCACACAGTGAAACTTGTATGATCATGTCACAAGCAACAATACTCCCCAGAGCCCAAGACAGGTTTGACCACATTTTCTGATGAGCTTGTTGACTGATGGCTACAGCACTGCAGTAGGTCAATGTGTGAGAGGACACATACATCACGTTACTGAGAGACCTGAGTCACAGACCAGTGGGATTATTTCTTATCACAAGACATTAATGAGAGCCGCAAGTCAGGAATAAGCTGTGAAATAATGAAGGATGTTTGTTATTTCCTGAGCTTTCTACTGGTGTCTGGTAAGTGGATTATATATTGTACATAAGATAATTGGCTCCTATTAAATTTAGGGAATTTTGGCTTTAAACTCCAATGGGGCAGGGACTGATGTGAGTGAGTTCTCTGTACAGCGGAATTAGTGGTATAAATAGCTGATGATGATGATGATGACAGGAGAAACCTGGCAGTGTCTGTTCTTTATGTCATGCGCTACTAGTTACATACAATGATTCCTGTTTATATTTTTACCTTCACTTTTCACCAGGTGTAATCTCTGCAGAGGAAATATATTAAGATGTTTTATTCCATTATATGTCACCGTTTTTATAACACCATCCTCACTGTAGGCAGTTGTGGACGGTGATTTCAGCAGCTACAGTAACGGTCACATTTTGTCTGAGTCTTTTATTTTTTTTATTGCTTCCTTCAGAACCTTTACTGTACTTCTAATATGATAAGTGACTCCAGCATTGTCCTCTGCAATACTCTCCCCATAAATACATTTGCAACAAATCGGGAGGAGCGGGCAAAAATTATGGTAATTAAATTAAAAGAACTCCTCAAGAAAGCCACATATTCCAGAAACCATAATGTGCTTTCAAAATGTTTTGAAATGACTGTATAGAAACTATCAGTATTTCTAAC
Source organism: Mixophyes fleayi (assembly GCF_038048845.1). NCBI lineage: Eukaryota > Metazoa > Chordata > Amphibia > Anura > Limnodynastidae > Mixophyes > Mixophyes fleayi. The sequence continues at coordinate 5,994,028 of NC_134408.1, read as the reverse complement.
TGAGGTTTCAAAAGGAATGAATGAATGAGAATGAATAATGCCAAATCAACTAAGTGTTATCGCACTGATATTTTTGTGGTAGTTTATTTTCCTAAAACATTATTTTTTTTACAGATTAACATTGCTGCCAATTAAGATTTGATGTTGAAGTGTTTTTATTTTTTGCTATATTTAAACAAATGTACAAAATGTGTTACTTTTATGATCAGTATAACAATACTATGTAACTACTCCCAATTTAGGCTTCAGGATTCGATAGAAGTAAAAACATATTTACAATAGGTATCATGATGTACAGAGCTCAGTAAAAACAAATTAAGTTAATTTGTTTTCCTCTGATTGATCGTACAAATGTGAATACTAAACTAAAGGATTGTGGAAATTCAAATGTGAGGCTTTTAATATAAGCACATTGTAACCTTATACTGGGTGGTAAGGACTCAGTGGGGAGGGGAGGAGAATAATCATTTCCTGAGATGTTTCATATAAACAGTATCACCATACAATTAGCAGAGGCTCAAACTGTACACCCCAGGGTTAGGAGCGTGATAAAAGGCTGGTCTATCCCTGTATTGTTTCTAAGAGCATACCTGGGACACAATTGGAAGAAGATGACTATCTCATTTTGAGGCTCTTTCAGGTCACAGGAGGATATAAAAACACTTCAAGGGGTATATTTACTAAACTGCGGGTTTGAAAAAGTGGAGATGATGCCTATAGTAACCAATCAGATTCTAGCTGTCATTCTGCAGAATGTGCTAAATAAATGATAACTAGAATATGATTGGTTGCTATAGGCAACGTCTCCACTTTTTCAAACCCGCAGTTTAGTAAATATACCCCCAAGCCCAGATGTCCATCTGGAATGAATGGGGAGGTATTTTAAGTGCTTCTTTGGAGTGTAATTGAGGTACAGATGCTGATTCAAATAAATTTAAAAACTGTTCAAATAGATTGAAACAAAAGGAATTGTATTGTGTCAGCCTAAAACACAGCTGATCAAAATATCTGTGATGCGTTTGTACAAGTTTCATATTCACTTGTGGAAATATTTTGTAAATAAGGGTATTTACTAACTGCACCATATCCTGAGGCACAGCACGTTTAACTTTGAGCAAATCAGACTATATGAAAGCTGAGCACATAACAAGGTTTACACCTAATTTTCAGTTTGGGGAAGTTCCTCTGTGTAAACGCTTGTGTTGACCATTTGCAGGACTGTGGTCCTTTTTGGGGATGTGAACACCAGCAAAATTGAACATTATTGTGAACCACTTTTAACCACAGCTCCAGCAGAGCACTGGATTCTGCTGGGAAACAGGGGCTGGTAGAGAACTTTTGGGTTTCAGGAGGTCTTTATTGGAGACAGGTCAGAACACACATTCTGCAGATCTTCATCGCCAAATTGAATAGATTAAGCTATAGCTGAAGTCAGACAGGATGACGTAGTCAGTTTGTAAAACTGGATTGGTAACTAGAGTCAACAGTGTTGCACTCAGGAACTATAGAACACAAACTATAACCAGGCATTAGCAGGCCATGCTCCCAGGTTTATATAGGCACAGAGAGAAAGAAGATGACCTCCAGATAAATTAATACCAACCATTTTATTGATGTGCAGCCTGTCTAGCAAGTAAAGTCTCTGACACATCCTCCTGTCACTGTAAGCAGGGTTTGTACATTGGATGGCACCAGAGTGATGGCAGAATCCAGAATGTAGCTACAAAGGGACATTGTGACCTGAGCACATGAACATTCTGAGCAGAGTGAATGGACAGCAAACAAATTATCATATTAAGTATATATAACATCATCACTGTTTGAATTGGGTTTGGTTACAAATTAGCGTGAGAAGGAAGTGGCTCAGAGGTTGACACAATGGCTCTGTGTTTGGGGGAGGGGCATGTCGGAGTTACCGCTGCACAGATCTGACAACTGGGGGCTCTGGAGATTAAGTATTTCCTGTTGATAAAATGAGGAAATTTTTAAAGGACTCCAGATTGATGGTGGGATTTCTCTTGTCAGCAATCCACTCTGTCCCTGTAGTTCTTGTTTCCTATATTTCAAAATCCACACAAATAAGAGTGTGCATTCATGCTGTGGCATATACACACTTAAATAGATAAATATAGCATACACTAATTTATCTGAATGTGAAATAGTCATTGTCTCAGCATTGTGCTCCCAAGTGCCAGCCCTCGTTATATCACCAGAACCGGACAATACCCCACAGAACACAGAAGCGGCAGATTCACCTGCGAGTGCAAAGGACACTTTCGTCAGCTTACAATTTTGGGGAGGGGACATTGTGGGTAAGGGGTGGATGCACATAGGAGATGTACAGTAAATGCGTTCCCCGCAGATATGGTCGATCCAAACTCCAGCGCATGAAGAAGTGCGCTGTTTTTCAGTAGTAAGTTTTGCCCCTGCTCGGGTCATGTCTAACTCACATATGATAGTGATGACCAAACACAGCCTCACCATCTTATGGGAGAATGGACTATTCACCATCACACACTCATCTCGCTTTACAACCAGACTTCCAGAGAGAGATGACAATGGTGCTATTTCCTTAAAGAATTGTTTATAGTTGTGTTTGCTGAGGATTACAGCATTGTTATATACCAAGAGGTAAGTAAATTATTTAACATTTTACAAGCGCTGCATACTTGTGTGAATGTTGAAATTGTCACTGATTTTTTTTGCCCATACATTTTTTACATTTTTAACATGAGTCTGGATATTTCCAATGCTTCTCTGTTTTTGTGCGAGTTCCTACATGCTTGCATACAAGTGTGTTGTGGTTGTGTGCTTTAAAAGATTTCAGTATCTTGCCTATGTCGTCTACAGTGTATGCTTATGTAGTACATTCCGGCTATAAAGAATACGGGATTTCATCATGCTTGTAAATACCTTTTGACCTTTGCTTTAAACATAATGCTTAAAGTACATGGAAAAAAACACAAGGAAACTATTTTTTTATTCAAAATTGTGTAATAGTGCAAACAACAAAATTTGAAAAGCCAAATCACATGTGCAAATCCAAAAATAAAATGTGGGTATTATTTTTCTGGGCCCGCTTGTCCCTGGGCTGACTTTAGAGGTGGTTTGGGGTTTGACTTGACTTCTCGTTCGCCGTGATGTCAGTAACAGTGGGGAAGAAGCAGAGCACAGTGGGGTAGCCGAGGATTTAGGTGTAACAGAAGGTGAAGATACAACAGAAGCAGTGGGGCAGCAGAGGGCAGTGGGGCAGCAGAGGGCAGTGGGGTTATGGGGTAAACTTGGGGAGAATATTGAGGGTAAACCAGGGAAGGATGAGAAGGGTAAAGTTGGGGAGGATAAGGAGGGAAAACTTGGGACATAGGTGCCTGGGGATAGAAATTTGGCAGAGGAGCAGGAGTGAGGAATGTGCCATATGTGAAGGAGGTAAATCATGTGGCATTGGAGCAGGAGGGTTGGTGGTGACATATTGTGCCACACAGTGAGACCGGTCACGGCAGTGTCAATATGTTGGAGAGTGTGATGGATTAGGAGTATTGTTGTGCTGATATCTTGGGTGGTGCTTTCTAGGACTTGATTAAAGTTTTAAGTTTTTAATTTAAAAATGTTGTGGGCAAACTGCCCACTGGTCCCTGCTTCCTCTTCCATCTGAGGCTCTTCCTCATCACGGGTCACCTTTGCCATGTCCGCCTTCTTCCACTTTATCTGCATCTTCAGCTAACATAGTGGATGTAAAAAATCATAAACATAAACAATTATGTTTACACGCCGACATGTTCATTGGCTGCAATTCTTTGCAGGAGGCATAGCAAGCTGTCTATGTCAAGGTAGGAAGCATGAAAATCGGAGTTCTCCTATTAGGGAAACTGCTGTCGGATTTTGTGGAGTCGCTGAAGTGACTACCACCAAATTAGTCTAAGTTTAGGGAGCATAAGGATGGTGCTTGCAGGGGGCAGAAGTCTGCACCAACTGATTGGAGGAGTTGGGTGAAGTGAAAGCATAAGCCTCACAGTTGTCCTACTTTTGGAGGAACAGTTCTGATTTGAGGGGACTGTCCCACCATCCCACAGTCAGCCCTCGATTTGTGGGACGATGGAAGGTATGTCCTTACTCACCATGATGAGCGGGTGTTGCATACACTGGAGGTTGGTGCCTCTGGTGTGTATAGAAATTTCAGGGTGTTTTTAGGTGAAGATAGAGAGGGATGGAGGAGTTCTAGCACTACAAAACCACCAGATATGCCTTTGATTGTGTAGCCACACCTATTGTAGAGTGGAGTGGTATGGAAGCCCGCCTTGCTGAGTGAGCCTCGGTTGTGCTTAGTTTTATAGAGCAGAGCAAAAATAACCATTCGTTTTGCAGCGAGATTGTTGAAGTCAGGTAAAGTGATGGGAAGGACTCATTTTTCATGGCAATGCTTAAATTTTCACCATACAAACTTACTTTACTTTTGCACCAGATCCAAGCCGGTGTGAGCCCAACATCATCGGCGCAGTTCTAGTCCGCTGAGACATCTCCTGAGAGGAGAAAGTAAGCTTAGACCTTGATACGCACATCTAGGGCTACTGGTGCAAAACTAAAATGGCTTGCACTATCCATCCAGTGGGCTCCATAAAATAAATATTAGGGTAAATCTAATAAACCTTCTATTAAAGGAAAAGTGGAGATGTTACATAAAGCAACCAATCAGATTCTAGATACCATTTATATAGCACATTCTAGGAATGACAGCTACAATCTGGTTGTCACGGACGACGCCTCCACTTTTCCTCTTTGGAAGGTTTGATACATTTACCCCCCTGTGCATCATGCATTGTAAAATTACATGGGAATCAAGATTTTGATTTGTCGGCCATTCTAAGAATTCTCTGATATCCAAGTAATGTAATATACAGATGCTGCCTAACCAAACCTTGGCATAATAATATATCAATTTCAATATTTATTTGGCTGTGTACTTCTGGGCCAAGTCAAGAAATATGAAAGAGATAGAAATAGTATATGACATTGTTGTTATTATTATTAATATTATTATTATTATTATTTTATTTGTATAGAGCTAATAGTTTAAATTCTCTACCACAAAATGGTCAATTTTTTAGCAGCCTAATAATCTATCAGTATGTTGTTGGTACCTGTAACACCAAGAAAAAATCTATTCAAACTCCACACAGATAGTGCCTGGGTCAGAATCGATCCCATGGCCTCATTTATTTCACTAACTGAGTTCCTTTATTCTTTTTCAGTCTATCCAACTGCTGTACTCTCCAACTTCACCACTCCGGCCCAACCAGTCTGTGGAAATCCAGTGATCACCAGTCGGATAGTGGGGGGTACGGACGCTACTGACGGAGCATGGCCATGGCAGGCCAGTCTGCAGTACCAAGGTTCCCACATTTGTGGTGGGTCCCTGATCTCTAACGAGTGGATACTGACAGCTGCTCACTGCTTTGTATAGTAAGTTGCTCTCTGACTGTGTACAGGGATCCATGGCCAATGACATTGATTCCTGATGTAATACTAGTGCACCCTTAGAGCCAATACCCATGCTATATTATATTGCACTTTATACAGTATATATTGGATATTATACTATCACTAGTTAAATTATATATACACTGTCATTGATGGACAGGAATCAGTGACATCCTGATAAATCTAAGACCCAGTTGTAGAAAAGACAATATTTCATATTTAATTTAAATGACTTTATCGACACATAGAGAGATTAATTCTGGTTATAAGTAAGTAAATATATGTCCTCAAACAGTACCATGCATGCGATAATCCAGCGATTCCAACGGAACGGTGCTGTTTCCCTGGAACCTGGACCCTACCTGTATCTAGTGGTTTAGTTCGAGGTAGATCACAGTACATATAGAGGTCACACTCTGGACACCTATTGTAAGACATGGTCCAGAGCTAAAGATGAGAAAAGTCACAAACAAATTTTATGTAAATTGAGAAACATGGTGGAACTGGTTTAGCAGAAGTTCCACTTTATTTCGCCATTCCGTGGATGTGGGTTTGCATTTTGTGGAACTTATAGAGAAGAAATAGAGCTGTGTAAAAAACAAGAAGACAGTTGTTGTCATTGCTTGTCCTTACCACTGCATATCTGTGTGTATCTAGCAAAATGGAAACATGGGGTATTGGATCATATGCTGATCAAAACATGTAACCCTGAATCCCAGTGTCAAGGGTACCTCATCGTATGCAGGTCCTACACTTTATGTCTCAAACATCAAGAGATCTGATGATGACCCTACACGATGGTTTGGTTAAGGTATAATAAAGGAGCAAAAAAGTGTTAAATTCCGCAGCTACATGAATAATTAGGTGAAGAAACAGCAGGACAGTTTTAAAAATATCCTAAATCTCTGCTCAGAATGATGAAAATGAATTTCAGATGCATCTGACACCATCGCCCATCTGAACAGCTATGGAGAAAGCAGCTGTGTCTGAGTTCTATAATGTGAGAAATTCTGTATTTAGTAAACCATTGAGGATTTATGATTGTTCTCCTGCATTATATGAGAATTGTTATTGATGTCTTTATTAGAACACAGACAAAAATATTCTAAAGAAATTGCACGAGAAAAAGCTCCGTAAAGCGTAACAATGTGACTTGTCAAGTAGTTGCCGCTACTCATGTTTCTGATAGATTAGGACTATGGTGATGTCACTAGGTATGTGGTTATAAATATTGCTTTAACAGTCACATTTAAATAATGTAATTACAATATATAACATGAGGCAACACATGTACGTGATGTCATCAGAAGGGAGTGGTAATAAACAGTGACAGAGTTATTAATATAAATATCATCCACCTTGAACCCTCCGCTCTGCCCAAGATCTGCACTTCACACCCACATTCGTTACTTGCTCCCACTCCCGTTTACTTTTTTTGGGGTTTGACTGGTTAATTTATTAAGCACTTTAGCTCCATTGTAGTCCGGCCATTATGCAACATTAACCTAACTAAGTCTATTAAACTCTGATTTTCCTATATATTGCAAGCTTGAGAGCAGGGCCCTCCTACCATTTTGTTTGTTTAATGCTGTGCAATTATTTCATATAGTTCTCAGCCATAGGCTGCTGCTAAGTAAGCTGGTGCTACAAATAGATAAATGATACTAATATTATATATATATTCATTTATTTATTTTTTTAAGCTCTGATTTTTCACTTGTTTTCAGAAAGAAAACAAGGCCTTTAAACAAATACATCCTGAAGTTTTTAAAAATGTTTTGGCTTTGTCTTTTAGCTCTAAAAATCCGTCAGACTACACCATTGTTCTGGGCGAGTATCAGCTGCAGATCACTAGTTCTCACCAGATTACGTCCGGAGTGCAGAGTATAATATTGAACTCCCTGTACAGCGGTGCGGGATCCAGTGGAGACATCGCTCTGGTACAACTATCCAACCCGATCACCTATACGGAGTTCATTCTGCCCGTGTGTGTACCTCCAGCATCTATGACCTTCTCATCTGGGATGAATTGCTGGGTAACTGGATGGGGAAATACTGGAAATGGAGGTAAGAATACATATATTAAGGTTTACAGTGTGATTTATCTTCCATGCATGAGCAGATTTTTGTAGTACTGTTCCTCAAAATCTTCTCATTCTGCATTTGACCAAGGTATGTGGCACAAAAGTAGAGTTGGAAGGTTCTATTTCTGGAAATCTTCACCTCAGCGAAACGCGTGTTATACTGTTAAATACAATTCACATGAAATTTCAATGAAGCTTTCAATGGCCTCTTACTATAAAGCAGCGCCTCATCAAATACCAATAAAATAGAATAACTAAAGAGTTTTCTACATACTTAAACTAGTGACAGGTGATATCTTATAGCATTAGTACCAATATAGTTTTCTATGTCCACCTAAGGTTACTAAGTTATGATACCCAGTTTTGATGTACATCCATGGAAGTAGGATAGTTTATTATATAAAATTGTATTTAATATACTATACCAGTAAGGGGCATATTGTATGTATGGTAACTAGCTTCCAACTGTCCAAATTTAGCTGTGAACATAATATCTAACATAATAATGGTCTCCGGCACAGAAGGATACAGAAGAAACACATTTCTGTACTGCTCATGAGTACCAAAAATATGTGGATATAGTTTTTTGTGTATTATTGAATTGAGATTCCTTACATTTGAAAAGGGAGAACAGGAATTTCATATTTGTTAATAGCAATGTAAAAAAAAACTATTCTCTCTTGCGTATATGGTATGACTATAATATTATAGTGTGTACAAGTAGGGTAATATACAAAAACTGAGGTCTACCCTCTATTCATGGTTCTGGATATCTGCTGAATGTCCTCTCTTTCCTTTACAAGCTACAACATTATACAGAAGTAGCAGAAAAACAGATCAAAAAACTAAATAAGGAAGTAAACATTTCTTAGTAATCAATTTGCGAGCCTGATATGCAGATATATAATATACAATTTGATCTGACTATGTTAATTCATAGTGGCAGGTGGTAGCACATTAATTGTGCACTGAGGTACTAGTCTATAGTGTCCAAAAGATGCTGAAAAGATAAAGTGAAAACTCAAAACAATATAAACAATAAAAAAATATAAACAATATAAAAAAAAACATAAAAAAGTGACATTATTATTTGTGGCCACCAGGTGTGGAACCCCTTCTATTTAGGGCTCGTTCACATCTATCCACTATTAATGTGCTTTTTAGTCACTAAGTAACTAGGGTGAATAATTTTCTTAGGGACTAAATCCCACCATTGGGCCTATTCACGTTCAGACGTAGGTCCATTTGCTCAGTGGACCTTGCATGAAATAACTCTGAGCGTGCTCAATGAAAGCAACTGAATGCAATTCAAGTCTGAACGCAAATGACACTTATGGGTGTAGGCAATGTATAGTGAGTACGTTCCAATGGTGCCCCGATGCAGATACAGCCTATTTAAGTCCTGGGTTTCTAGAAATGAATACATTGTTTAGAGTTGTTATTATATTTTATATTACAATATTTTCTTTAATGCGATGTTACCTTTTAGTATACATATGAATGTATACTGTAGTCTGTTGTGTGTGTCTACATACAGCAAGTACTGTTTAGCCAGAGTGTACTTACACCCAGATTCAAATCAAAACACAGCTTGAGATTCATTTGAATTGAATACAATCGGAGCTACACACAAGTTCCATGGTTTATTTTAGCACACAAGGTGCGTTTGGACTTGAATCACGCCCATTGTATTCTAAAATTTTAAAGTTTTATAATGTGGACTATTTATTCTGCATTAATGCACCCTACCAGTATAATAGTTTACAAGTACACGTTAAAAGTGCTTGGAAAATACATTTGTATCCATTGTCCCAGTACATGTGGGTGAACGACCCCTTGAACTGTGTATTCTACAAAGAAGTCTCTAGACTTATGTTAGGACATGATTTTTACATATCATACTTTATTATTATTATTATTATTAATTTTATCATTTTTTTATATTGAACTAGCAAACACTCTAGCACTATATTATACATATATATGATTTCTATATGAAAATGTGGGGTGTAAAGTGGTAGGAAACTGAAAAATATTGGTATGGGATCGGGAGTTCTGGGTCTATGTGAGAAAAGACCCCCACTTGGCGTGACACTGATAATAGACTATTGTAATATTACTGTATCTTATGACAGGGCCATCTTTTCCATTGGGCTTGATGGGCAGCTGCCCGGGGGCCCCACGGGCAAGGGGGCCCCATAGGCCCGGCTCTTAATGAGAATAAATAATCCTGCAAAAGAAAAAAACCTGCAAAAAAAACCTTCAAGGGTCACTGAGCAAGTACATCTATCTATCTCTATCTATCTATATCTATATCTGTATCTGTATACATCTATATATCTATATCTATATCTAGGGGCCCCGGTGCACTGCTTTGCCCGGGGGCCCATAATGTTGTTAAGATGGCCCTGTCTTATGATATGTTTTGTTTATGGGAGTGTCCCAATGTTGACCTGCAGTTTAGTCCTTTTATGACTGTCTTCCCGCAGTTAGTCTGCGGCCCCCGGGGACCCTGCAGCAGGTGATGGTGCCAATTATCAGCACAACAGACTGTGACAAGATGTACCACGTCAACTCCCCCATTAAAGCCAGTGATACAATCATCCCTAGTGACCAGATCTGTGCCGGGTACCAGGCTGGAAAGAAGGACTCCTGCCAGGTACGTCATTTATATCTACCCAGGTAAAATCCCTGGTAAAACACTCACTAATCAGAGGAGTACAGTATGGCCGGGAACCACAACAGTGGCCATGTCACCGAAATGTAGAATGTTGCCTCCAGATAAATAGCAGCTGCCCATGTACACACTAATGACTAATCCTCTGGTCATTCCACAGTATAACTGTTGGTTTCCCTACAGCATCTTCTGGTCTGTACTTCCAGGCACCTACTACTCTGTCAGTGAGCTGAGCACGATCTACATAGAGTAAAACAGAATTACAGCATGAATGTTTATAAAAAAAGCCGTACAGGGAAAATATGTTATAAAGTATAGGAACAAATTCAGTGCATTTTCTAAACGCTAATACAAAAAGAATCATATCTGGATTCTATGAGTCTCGGCCTTTCATTCCCGTTCATAAATTTTCAAATACTTCCCAAATTTATTTTACTAAAATTTGGACTTCAAAGGTGTGTAGAATATAAGGCTAATTTGTAATATAGGTCACTGTGATGATGTGTATAAATATAAAATGTACTTTTATAGAATGTGAAGGTTATCTAGAGTTGTGTTGTGAACTTATAAGTAAATGACACTGGGCCTGATTCATTAAGGAAAGTTAAGTAAAAGAATTGAGTAAGTAGTCTCCTGGACAAAACCATGTTACAATGCAAGGGGTGCAAATTAATTTTTATTTTGCACATAAGTTAAGTACTGACTGTTTTTTCATGTAGCTCAATTTCTGGGCATTAGCATAGATACGGTATGAAAACTGTCATAGTAATAACAATGCATCTGACTCTATGTGTTTTGAAGATGATGGGCCTTATTCATTATGGAAAGTAAAGCAAATGTAAAGGAGAAACTTGCAGCTTTGCATTGGGGGGAGGTAAATTTATAATGTGATGGAAGATTTATAGTTGGTGTAAGACATGTCCTAGATCAACATTACATTTTAGCTTTCAAGTATTTATGTGGTACATGAAAAATAACCAGTATTTAACTTATGTGCAAAAAAATAAACTATTTTGCAGCCCTTGCATTGTAACATGGATTGTCCTGGATAAAATGTAATCCTTTTATTGCTTTACTTTCCATAAGGAATCAAGCCCAATGTTTTTATGTCATGATGTTACAATTTCATCTAATTTTCTTATAATATACAGTAAGGTGCTGCATTATCTCATCTATTAATGTTTCAGTATCAAACATTGATGAATTCTTCAGGATGTGTGCAAACCTTGAGGTTCTGAGATAATCTCTCTATTCAGCAAATTGTAACAACTTCTTTGATGAATGGCTGTAATATGTTTTTAAACACAGTAAAGTCAATTAATTTAGCATTGCAAGATAATTATTATGTCTGTTCCTCAGAACATGTAAATAGCTGGTGATTATCATTGTATCTTGCAGGGAGACTCTGGAGGCCCCCTGGTCTGTAATATTCAGGACGTCTGGTATCAAGCTGGCATTGTGAGCTGGGGTGATGACTGCGCCTTGGCCAACCGGCCCGGAGTTTATACAGATGTTCCCGATTACTATAACTGGATCGGCTCCTATGGAGCAATGAGGAGTGTTCCGTCCTCAGTATCTGTTTTCACTGCATCAGTGATTCTCCTAGTGACATGTTTACTACTGCACAGCTGATCCATGATGATTATTATTATTATTACCATTAACATATTAATGACACTTTATCATTGGCAGCAAACACAGAAATAAAACAATTATTGTTGTTGGAAAGGTTAATAGCTCATATTTTGAAAAATTGGGTTTGAAGTGGGAAGAGGACATCCAAGGTCATATGGGCCTTTAACATGGACCAACATAGATGGTGAGAGATTTGTAGATAATACCAGTGGGTTCATCTGCATAGACAGGATGAAAAACTCCGAAGGTTGGGAATTGAAGAGGAATATAGATAATGAATAGCAAATAACCCAGAATTAGCCTTGTCCAATAGATTGTAAGCTTGCGGGCAGGGTTTTCTTACCTCTCCAGCTGTATGTATTACCCAGTATTGTTTTATTACTGCACTTTTTCCCAATTGTAAAGCACTATTGAATTTGCTGGCACTATATAGAGAAAAGATGATGATAAATTAATAATGATGGCATTTCAACTGATAGAAAAAGTGAAGGTGGCCAAAGACTTAGACAGTGTAATTCTTTGATTTTAATCTGTCTGATGAGTGGATAGAGCACTGATAAAGGTTAAACTCATAGAATACAGAGATTATTCTGCTGGGATCTTAATGATTGGTGCCATGTCATGATCACATCCATGGTCTGAAGTATTAAAGATCTCAATTGTCCTGCTCAGGCACCTGGCACGGAAGTTGTACCCAACAGTCCAGAGAAAATTATGTTCTTAAGTTACTAAACAAGTCTACCTCTAACTGTAACATGTATAACCTTCAGCTTGATCTAAACCACCCATATCAGACCCAGTATTGGGACTCATCAGGGACATTTGAAAGTCATGGACTGTTCCCAAATATTATGAAACAGCCTTATAATAACCTTAAACTGACAATCTCTGGAATCCCTAGAACAGGCCATCGGATCACTTGACCTTAATAACTCAGGGAGCTTCCTTCACTTCATACTATGATTTTCTCTCTTGTACATTAACTTTTTGACCATTTGGGAGATAACCTTCAATAAAAAATGTATTATGAATAAATGGATGTATTTCTGAAAGAGGGGATAAAAGTAACTTGTTTTTAGATTTTGAGAAAGTGCATAGTCAGCAGTAATCACAATTTGGTATTGTCTACTTGTCCGGTGAGCCCTGAAACCACTGCAGTAGCGTCTTATTAAAAAATAAATACTTAAATTGTCAAGCCTTCCACATACGGCGCCACAGGTCTCTCATTCAGTGATTTGCACAGATCAAAATCTCACCAAGAGAACGGATCGCTAGAAATGAATACACGTATCAACAGGTGACTGACGGAACTATAAAATAGAGTCACAGACACCACAATTCATCCACCTTGAAAAAGACTTTCTATGTTGAAACGCGTCAGAAATGAAAGAGGTGTCACTACTCTGACCAGAATTTACATCTTGGATTTGGTGTAATCATCTAGCATCCATTCACCCCAGCGATGATGCAAGAACCTTTGTTTGCCACTTGATTATTTCCATACTCTGGTATAAGTATTCTAAACAACTGTTATTAGATTTTTGACATGTTCGCGTATGCTGTTTATTGTGAGTGCGTTATATTAATATAACTATATATAATATATATATATATATATATATATATACACACACTATATATTAGTATGAATAATAAAATTCCCCTTTTAAGAACATAATACACCAGATTCTTTTTCTTTCCACTTTTTTCCTTATGAATACGTATAAAAAAGTTGTGTTCCATATGAAGTTCTTTACATCAAATAGACTTAAGATCTATGAGTAAGGCCTGATTACATTCTGCTTCTGGTGAGGCGGATACCATTGCGGAGCCATATCTCACTTTCTGGAGTATAAAGTTGAAGATCATTTACATATGGACTTTATTTTATTGATTTATTTATTACACATATGAATATATTTTTTTCCAAGATGGTATTACACTATTTCAATGCATAATTTTTTACATGTCTTCACTGATTTTTAAATGTGAAATAATAAAATAAGAAGAAATAAGACACATCAAGATTGATAAATTAAGTGTTTATTTTTTAATAAGGTGCTACTACACTGGTGTCGGGGGAGTCACCAGAAGTGCTTAAATCACTTTTTTTTTGTTATATGTTTTTCTCACAACTGGTGTATAGTTGTTCAAGGGGAAATTAAGCTGCATTTGGCTATAGGGCACTGGGGAATTTCAAACACTATTCATTTACTAGTATGTATAACTGGACTCTAACATCTCACTGTGATTTGTGCTCCATCCTGCAAGTGCTTTGATATCAAATTTACCTTACTTAAGCCCCTTTTTTTATATACTGATCTATGTGCGTGTGATATAAAACAAAACGCAATGTTCGGACCAGAAAGGATTGCTATGAGCACATGTAATCTACTGAAACATGTAGTCTTAGCATGACTTGTAACTATGTCTCACAATGCACCGAAACACCAGGAAATCCATTACAGGGAACCTGTTAGACTAGAAACATTTGTCTTTGCTGATCAAATAAAAGTTCTATATAAACATAAAATGTGGGTAAAAAGTGCAAGGCAATAGCTTTCCTTAATTACAGTCATATTTTAAATGTTTAAACCGATCCACAATCAAATATGGAATGCTGTCACCCTTCATCTCAGTACTATGTAAGCAATACAATCTGCCCAGTATCAGATATATAGCAACAAGTTAGTATCATCATCATCATATATATAGCGCCACTAATTCCGAAGCACCGTACAGAGAACTCACTCACATCAGTCTCTGCCCAATTGTAGCTTACAGTCTAAATTCCCTAACATACAGAGAGAGAGAGAGAGAGACTAGGGTCAATTTGATAGCAGCCAATTAACCTACTAGTATGTTTTTGGAGTGTGGGAAGAAACCAGAGCACTTGGAGGAAACCCACGCAAACACGGTGAGAACATACAAACTCCACACAGATAAGGCCATGGTCGGGAATCGAACTCATGATCACAGCGCTGTGAGGCAGAAGAGAAGTGTGTGTGTATGTGTGTGTGTTTATCTGTGTGTGTGTGTGTTTCTGCGTGTCTGTGCGTGTCTGCACATGTGTGCGCGTGTGTGTATAACTGATTTGATGCAAATGTTACATTTTTATGTATAGTTTAGCTCTGCCTCTAACTTTTCCTGTTGATAGAGGAGGCAATCACCACCCCTCCCTTCCCCAAGTTGTAACTCTCGCTACTATAGCAGTTAGGATTCATCTATGTGCACTATAGGACTGGAAATGGGATGTATCTTTAGACAACATATGATTGCAATGGGATTTGTCTATAAGCAATGGTGATTATCACTGTGTAACATATGGCTGCCCATGGGGTTATCTGTGTCCAATTGTAAAGCTCTACAAAAAGTGCTGGTAATAAATAAATACATACATAAATTATTTCCTAATAATAAGAATCTGTCTGCCAATGGAGATATTATCACTACAATATCATCGTCATCATCATTTATTTATATAGCGCCAGCAAATTCCGTAGCGCTTTACAATTGGGAACAAACATTGATAAGACAATACTGGGTAATACATACAGACAGAGAGGTAAGAGAACCCTGCTCGCAAGCTTACAATCTATAGGACAATGGGAGTTAGAAACACAAGGGCATGTGCTACATCATATTGCACAAAGGACCAGCTAGAACGCAAAGGTAATAGCATTGAGTGTGCTGTGTGATCAGTCACACAGCAATGTTGGTCAGAGGGTTGTTTTCTTGTGTTAGCTGTGTAGAGGGTGGTAATAGGGTAATCTAGGGAAATTAAGATGGTGGTTGAGGAATATCATAACCTTGTCTGAAGAGGTGGGTTTTCAGTGAACGCTTGAAGACTAGAGGAAAGTCTTACTGTGCGAGGGTGGGAATTCTACAAAGTGGGTGCAGCCCAAAAAATGTCCTGTAACCGAGAGTGGGAGGATGTGATGAGAGTGGAAGAGAGAGTGTATATTACTGAATTTCATATTCCTAGATCCTAGAAATATATCTGTGAAAGCATGTCCTTACTGCCTAGGATACCTCAATAGGGAATGTAGACTACCTCTATAGGGGACGCCCCTATATATTTGCAAAAAATGTAGTGGGGAAGTGGGGTGTCTGTGTACAGCTTGCAATGAGTGACTGGGTAAGTCGGGATGGAAACTGACGTTTAGAAATGGTGGCCGGACAGAAGGGTACGTGGGGAGTCATGGTGGAGACTAATAATAACTATGGTTAGTTTAATGATTCATTACTCATCAGCTAATGCATGTATGTGAATGTGTGGTGTGTTGATCCGGTGTCTGCATGGGTCGAGGTGATCTTTTTGGTTAGGGGTGTGTGTGGGGTAGAGGCTCAGGGAAAATGGTGTGTAAAGTAATGCTTCACTTTGGACATAATTTTATAATATGTAACTGTAATATAAAAACTATATATAAAATTAAAAAAGAAGATAAAGAAAATAGCATAAAAATACATATAATAGTAAAAGAGAGTTGAAAGCTTGGGGAAAAATCCATACAATGAACTGGTCAAAATGTAGTTAGAAGTTCTGATAGCCTAATTTACTTAATTGTGTGGAATGAGGTCACATCTAGTAATTAACAACACCCATATATAGAAACTTATTTTCTGACTATAGCTACCATTTCTTTCCAATGAATTAGTCTCTGGTAACAGGCAACACTGTCGAACACTGTAATTTACTTATGTTCCACTTGTTGGCGATGATGAGTCAAGTTGCTATGTAGATTTCATGTTCTTCACGGCAATGTTCAAGATCTTGGGGTCAAGTTAGTTTAGATTATTAAAGCCATAATGCATTTATAATGTTCCCAGCTAAGAATTTGTTAAGCAGTGGAAGTTTTTATTCAGATGGGAATAAAATGGTTATTTCAATAACAATGCCCCAGTAGTCTTACTTTTATACAGAACACTTCCAATCTATACCATATGCATCTCATTTATTCGCTAAACACACAGCGATGTCCAAATACTGATCTATGTGCCTGTGAAATAAAACAAAACTCAATGTTTGGACCAGAAAGGATTGCTATGAGCACATCAATATAGGATTAGGGAAATTTTGTGTTATAAACCATGCGGTTTAGAGTTGCAAAAACCTCTAAAAAGGAAAAGTTGAGGCGCTGCTCATAGTAACCAGATTCTAGCCATCATTTATCTAGTACAGTCTATAAAATGTACTAGATAAATGATAGAAATAATTAAAAATAACATCTAAATCGGAGGTGTCCAAACTCACTCCTCATTGGCTATCAGCAGTTCATGTTTTCAAGATCTCTTTACTGATACACAGATGAGTTAACCTATTTGCCTGGGTCAGTAATTATCTCACCTGTTTCTACAGACAGAAATCCTGAAAACATGACCTGTTGGTAGCCCACGAGGACTGAGTTTGGACACCTCTGATCTAAATCTTTGAAATATGTATTTTATAACCCAATTTTCCCTATTTGTTCCCATATAATGGACTTGTAAATAAAAGATAGTTATTCCAATAGACTATGAAAGAAAAGTCTTTTTATCCAAGAAAAAAGCAACAACGTTATAACATTTATTTTAGTCTTGGTATTGACTTAGTCATGATCTGGTGGCTGGTTATGGTATCACAGTAGAGAGATTAGAATAACTTTCTCCAAGCAAACACATGACTTAATTAGCACAAATGAGCATACAAACCGCTAAAGAATGGGCAGCACAAAGTAAGCTGCAAGCAGTGGAATGTGACTTGATTTCTAAAAAGGCAATTATCTCTAGTCTATTTTTGAGAACACTTTTGGGACAGATGTTCGCTCTCTGACAAAACATTCCCCTGACTGAGACTTCTCAGCATTTGTACTGTTACAGCCTGAAATTAATACAGAATTATAAGTCATAGCCAGTGTTAGTGATCTGCCTCTGGGATTATTTTGGACTCTGTTAGGTTACCCTGCAGTACCTGTGGAACAACAGAGGTGCCGCTGTTTTGTCTTTTCCCACTAACAGAGGTTAACTGGCACAGCTAGTTAATTGCCCATACCTGATGGCCTCACATATATGCCTGCTTCTCCCAGTCTTCCCTGCTGGTCACTGATGTTCCTGATCCTGCTAATGTTTGTTTGTCCCTGGACTACCTGCCTTGATATTTGTTGTTTCCATAGAAATCCTTATTTTAGCCAGTTCCTGCTACTCACCTGTACCTTATCTCTTGGACACCTAGCTGATGTCTGTCTCATGCCTGGACACACACTAACTTATAATTCCTGAGGACTCCTGGATATTATTATCATCTGGCTTCAGCTAAATTACCTGTGGTATTTTCATTATCATTTGCCTGCTATTTTGTTATACCCGGAAGTCCATTGATTTATCAAGCCTGAGCTGGTCTCTCTTTATTTTACTATCTTTACTGTGTTTTCACCTTAATAAACAGATTAATGTTTGCATCACATTTCTGACTCTGAGTCTATAATTATAAGGAATTTGTTTTTGAACAGGATCAGAACAGCCAGTAAGAGAATTGTTTGCATAATCAATCTGCATTGCAAAATGGAGTCCAGCAGCCATTAATGTACAAGTATTATTCTGTTTTTTATGAAGTAGGTTTTGCAAAAGCTGAAATTGTTTATTTTTTTTCATGCTCCTTGGAATGTGCTTATGTAAGGCTGTACTGTCATGTACTAGTGATTATTTAAAAACATTTATAAGAGAATTAGTGTCTCTCTAATCCTCAGAGATAGGACCTGATTGTAACATTTTATGGTTAAGGCGGCTCATTCTTTGAATAGAAGTTCTCATAATTAATAGCTATCCAATCAGAGTAAATGTCAAGTTAAACACCGCTCTGCATAAGGGTGCCAAGATTATTCCTTATAAAACATATGTGCAAATGTATTATCCAAAGTAAAAGAGATACTAACTAACTGCGCTGCCCTGCTAAAGAAGAGGAAAGATGCTGCCAATATGGTAAGTGGAGGGAGAGTTCCCAAATTCATCCCAGTAACATGCAAACTGTCCAAAAATAACCAAAGGCGCAAAGTAACAGGAAAAAAGAGATGTCACTCAGTATGTAAAGAAAATAAGTGTATTAAGGTAACATCCCAAGAAATGTATCTCAAAAACTGATACATTGTATTAAAGTCATACATTTTATGTAGCAAAAAACAGAAAACATAGAATTGCTCTTCAAATGGACTTCATAAACATTTCTTAATAAAGTTGTACTCAAATTATACAATCAGAACCGAGAACAGAGCAAAATGACATGTAAAGCAGAGTATATTAATAGCAGGGATACACGCCACCTGGCAAAGACTTTTCTCATAAAGATAATCTCACTGATATCTTAGTCTCCTAACTCAATATAGTTCTAATAAAGTTCAATGTGTTCCATATGCAAAAGTCCTAACAAATGTAGACAATTCCTTTAGGTGAAGAATTAATAAGTTGATGAGAATCTGTCTAGAAGAAAACAATAATATTGGACCTTGTAAATAGCAAAGAAAATTTGTGCAGAAGAAAAGAATTAGAAAATAAAAGTGAAAGTAAAAATAGTATCCACATTTTTTTCCAGAAAAGCATTATCCAAATGTCTGTGTCTATAAATGTAGTGAGAAAAAGAAAAGGGAAAAGTCGCTCTCACCCAGAATATACTCTTTGTGTACCCAATCCACGTGAAGTGCGCTCCGTATCCCCAGTGGCTATGGTGTTGGTGGCACCATGATTCCACCGCTGGTCTAGTCCTTGGTGAGGTGCAACTAATGTAATAGCACCGCGTTTGCTCTGCAGTGTCAGCTGTAAACGCATTTCACCTGTCCTAATTGTGTGCTTTAGGGCTTCTTCGAGGAAAGGTTCAGTGTATAGATATTTATCCCAGAAAAGCTCTTTAAATAGCTGAATAGCCTTTAGGTAATGATTAGATAATGGAAACACCTGGTGGACAATGGTCATTAGGCAATTAATACTTAGTGATCTTTAATTACACCTGTGAGTAAAGGTGTAAAGAGAGGTTAGGGATTCATAACATGATTAGCACTATAGAAGACCTTTCAAATATACATGTCCTAAGCTGAAAGTTTCAAGTGAGATAAAGAAACAAAGGAAAAAGAAAAAAATGAAGCAAAAAGAATAGAAATGAAATGAAAAACAAAATGAAATAAAATAAAACAAAAAAAATGATATTTATAGAAATGTCATGAAAATAAAGATAACTAGATACTAAATAAACTTAAAAGGACAAAAAAATAGAGAAGGAGAACCCAAGTTCCGTCTGGAAACAGACGGAACTTGGGTTCTCTTTGACGGAGCACAGATTGACCAAGCGGAGTATTGGAAAAAGAACAGCGGGAAGGACGGAAACAGCAGGAGCATAGGGTTATCTAGGGTACGAACTGCGTCCATGTGAACCCAGCTGTGTTTGTCTGCTGATCCACATAATCTGCAAAAGTTGCTATAAGCATTATTTTTTTCCGTTTTTGGTGTGTTCTGTATTGATCATATTATTATTTATAGCGCCCTCTGGTATCTCTATCTTTTGTTATATCTGTATTTTTGATGAGGTTTAGCATTTATTTTACACAAGATCGCAAGATCTATCGTTTTTAACAGAGAGTAAGGATACCTAGATAGGGGAAGGTACAAAGGGCTTTTACTTCTGCAACAGGTGTATATAAAAGCAAACCATGACCAAACCGATTACAAACTACAAATCCAATAATACAGGAAGATCTGCAATATGAATGAAAGAATCTCTTGAGACACTGCTGGTGGGTGATCTATTTCTTCGAGTGCCCATGTGGGCATCAATATTGCGGACAAACAGTGAGAAACCTTAGTATAAGACTAGCAGAACATCCACATAATATTAAGAACCAACATGATAACTCCTTTTTGTTTTCCTTTATTTAGTGACTCTCCATATATATTGTTCCTACTATCCTTAATATTATTTTATCAGTGTTTCATTTCTCATTATAACCTATAAGCATCAAATTATCCTTATCTGTATTCTCCCTCCCAATTGTTCTATTCTGATTTATTTTTCACTTTCATTACTTTCTACTTTATACTTATTTGTTTAAATTTTCTTTTCTTTTTCCTTTATTTATTTTAGGTTTTGTTTGCCTTTCCTGTATATTTTGCACTGTTTTTCATTTAATTTGGTATAGAGTTATCTTTATTTTCATCACTTTTCTATAGTTTTACTTAAAAATAAAATGAAAAATAAAACTATTTGTTTCATTTTATTTTGCTTTTATATTGTTTGTTACATTATCTCAGGTAAACTTTAACTTTAGGATTTTTGTATTTCTTAGGTCTTCTAAAGCACTAAAGACTCTTTGAATCACTAGCATCTGTTCACACCTTTACTCACAGGTGTAATTAAAGATCACTAAGTACTACTTGCTTATCCACCAGCTGTTTCCATTATCCAATCATTCCCTTAAGGCTGAAGAAGCCACAATTAGGAAAGGTGAAACATGTAGGTATCAATATTCTAAAGGCATTAATCTCACAGAATTATCACCCACTTACCATGCAGAACCGATGGATATTCACCGCTATTCTCACACATAGGGACAAGTTTACAGCTGACACCACATCGCAAACGCTTGCTGCTCAGAATAACGGTGCTACTACAGTAGTTGCACCTCACCAAGGACTAGACTAGCTCCAGAATCTTGGCGCCAGCAACACCATAACCATTGGGGATATGGGGTGCACTCCACGTGGATTGTATACACAAAGGGCCTGAGTCATTAAGGAAAGTAAGGCAAACAAAGGAGTAAATGTTCCCCTGGGGCAAACCATGTTACAATGCAAGGGGTGCAAATTAGTTTATTATTTTGCACATAAGTTAAATGCTGGCTGCTTTTTCATCTAGCACACACATACTTGATAGCTTTATTTCTACACTGAAATTTAAAGTTGATCTAGGACGTGCCCTACCCCAACTATAAATCTGTCCCCACATTTTAAATTTACCTCCCTTCCAATGCAACATGGTTTTGCACACGTGCAAAGTTATTCCTTTTTTATGCTTTGCTCTCCTTAATGACTCAGTCCCAAAGAGTATAAGCGGGGTTAGTGCTGCTTTTTCCATTCCCTTCTTTCGCTACATTTATTGCTACAGTCATTTGGATAATGTTTTTCTAGACAAATTTGTGGATGCTATTTTTATTTTCATTTTTATTTTCCAATTCTATTTGCATGGTCAAAGATTAATGTTTAATTCTAAGCTGACTCTCATCAATTTATTAATTCTTCACCTAAGAGAACTGTCTACACTTTTATCTTTATGAGGAAAAGCCGTTACGCAGGTGGAGTGTGCTCTAGTGATATACTCTGTTTTACATGTTATTTTATTCTTTATTCCGTTCCATTTTTCTAAATGTGTACAACTTCATTAAGAAATGTTTATGTCCTCCATTTCAATAGCAATTTTGCATTTTCTGCTTTTATTAGATAAAGTGCATAACACTAATTCAATTTACCACTTTTTGTGATACTTTATTTCTTGCGATTTTAACTTCATACATTATTTTTTTATTTTCCATACTGAGTGACATATCTCCTTTCCTGTTACATTGCTACTATGATTTTTTTTGGGACAGTTTGCAAATGTATTATCATTACCTTCTGATATGATTACACTTTTTGCTCCATGTACACGAGAGCTAATAAACTTGACCCAGTTCTTCATCAAATTATCTGAAATTCCCATATTGTAAAAACACCCATGAGGTGGTTGCCCACTGTCATTTTCGGTTTTTTTATATTAAATGTTATCCAAATCCATCCACAGGAAGGCCCAGAACAGGCTCACTGGGTCAAAGTTCTGGCCAGCGTACACCAATGGGAAATCTGACCGGGACCACATCCTCCAAGTATGTCTTCTGGGATCCAATGTTACCAGTCTGTGAAGTTTTCATCCAAATTCATCCAATGGAAGGCTCAGAACAGGCTCCACAGGTTAAAGTTCTTCCCAGCTTACACCAACGGGAGATCTGACTGGGACCCAAAACCTCCTAAAACCTGGCCAGTATAAAACTCGACCACCTTGCGTTGTTTTCATCCCAATCGGTGCAGCGGTGTCCAAATGCTTAACCGGACAGACAAACAAACCAAAAACCATCCAGTGGAAGGCTCATAATAGGCTCCCAGCGTTCACCAACAGGAGTTCCAATTGGGACCAGAACCCTCCTGGTATGTCTTCTTAGATCCAATATTACCAGTCTGTGAAGCTTTTGTTTAAATCCATCCAGTGGAAGGTCCAGAACAGGCTCCCCAGGTCAAAGTTCTTCACAGCATACACCAATGGGAGTTCCGACTGGGAAACAAAACCTCCTAAAACTTGGGCAGGATCCAACTGGACCACCTTGCGTTGGTTTCATCCCAATCCATGCAGAGCTGTCCGAATTCATGACCAGAAAGACAAACATGTTGGTTAAAAGTTGTACAAACTAACAGTTTCATCATTTAGACGAAACCATAATCGTGTAATCTTTAAATATTATCCACCTATGTCTCTAAACACTCTTCTTATAAAGGTTTAATCAGCCTTTGCTGTTGGCTTCTATCCCTCAAAAGAGATTAATTTTTCTTTAAGAGTATGGACTTGTTTTATTTTATGTCTCATGAGATTCCAGACAAATCAGTTGATCTCTTAAACCTTATTGCCATTTTATAAAGAGAGTGCAGTGGTCTCTGAGATATTTATAACTTTCATCATCCTTGATCATAAGTTAAATAGGGAGCCATAGAATTATATCAGGTTTCATGATGAATTAACGGTAGTAGTTACATTTTACTCTTTGCCTGATTCATATGTTTAAAAAACAATGCAGCAGAAATAGTTCTGTAATGTAAAAGGTCAGAATGTGACGGAAAGGTTCTTCATTGTAGTAAGTGGTTGCGCAGCAGATAGAAATGTAAATAGATGTCACGAACAGCTACGCTATTCGCGACTGCTCGGCTTCTCTCTCTGATCGGATCCAGCTGTTTGACAGCTGGGACTTCACTTCCGGTCAGATCACCCCGGTCACCTAGACATATGCTGGGACGATCTCTCTGCTCTCAAGTCGCACCCGGCAGTCTGAGAGCTTTCCATACACAGTCTTTGTTCTATTGAGACTGATTACACCTTCATAGGTTGCCCTTCTCTGATTGGTCCTGTGCAGTATATAAAGCAGGAAGGGCTTAGCCTTCCTGCCGGTAATAGCATTTTTGACCTGCTTTGTATTGTCTGCTGGCTCCTAATTGATTTCCTGTTACTGACCCTTGGCTTGTGCTGGATTATGATTGTAACCTGAGTTCCCTGACTGCTGGCTTGCTATTTGGTTACTTTTGCTTGCTGCCAGCCCTGACCCTTTGCCTGTTTTTTGACAACTCTATTTGCTACAGACCCCTGACCTCGCCTGCCTTTGACTATCCACTGCCATCCTTACTCCCGCCTCATATTTCCTAGGTACCGTATTGCCCATAAGCATACACTATGCTAGAGTTAAGACCTGGGGGCATCTGAATGCCTATGAGCGCGACAAGCTCTACGGGAAAGGCAGCTGCTATAGGCGAAGACCTCTATCACTAGTTCTGCAAGCTTATGACAGTAGCTGCTAGCCGTAACTATAGATTAATCTGTAATTCTTGACATCCTTCTCTTTGTATGAATATAATCCATACAGAGCCCCTTAAAGGTCAGCAGCCAGAACGATAGCTGAAGGTGTAAAGGGCAATATTGTGTAGTAAAATGAAATGATATTTATAAGTCAATAAGAAATACATGTATATAATAATAACAAAACAGTTATTTTATCTGGATAACCGGGGTAAAGTCAGCTTCATAATCCTTACCCATGAATGGACTACTACATTTGTGGATAGTTAGTTTCCAAGATATCAGAAATACATTACAGAAGTGGAAGTTGCTCAATCAATTTATAGGCTCATAGCAGGTGCATGGAAGGTGGGATTATCCTGAAAGAAACAAACACAAAGTAAAATCCCCCAGCACACTGCTATAGCCAGCAATGAAGCTGCCATTTCTACTTGTACATAAAAATGCAAAAGTCTCAGTTGCACACATTTGCAAATGTATGTTAAGCCACCCGCTACTCTACGGCGCTTTTGCTAATAGAGTGGTCCTAACTCTAAACAGTGAGAGTCCCACATATTTGGGCTATGCATATATGTGTTTTTAAATTGAGAGCTTACTTACCAAGAAGTACCCTAGAAGCCTCCAAATGGCAATACAGCACCAGCACTCCTGATCAGCTACTGACACCAACACACCTCTCAGTCAAATACAGAGGTGGAAGTTGCTCAATCAATTTATAGGCTCATAGAAGGTGCTTGAAATATATCAGAATTGTCCTCTAGTCTGGGGTAACATGCTTCATCTTCTAGGGGATAATAAACATAGTCTATGTTTGTCCTCTGTTTGCTTATATGTAAAGTGTCATATTGCTAGTTTTTTTAATTCAAGTCTACATCACGGCAAGGATGCCAATTTCTAACTCCGTGGAAATTTGTGCTAATCTACCTCTGCTATATTACCAGTTTGGACTTCATCATGGCGGCCTCACTGACTGATATATCTATGTTGTGTTTAATTGGTATAGTGTCAGGGATGCTGATCTGAACTTATCCCCCTGCCAATTCCAGCAGCTGTGACACTTCTGGAGTAAGAATTAGTCTATTAAGATCATGTGTTGGGATGGTGAACACATCTTGAGAAATGACAGGACCCCAAATTATGCTAGTCTGCAATTTTGTCTTCCTAATCCCGAGGGCACATCACCGTTATCACAAACTAAGAATCTGAGCACGTGGGTGTAACCAGAGGTGACATATCAAATCAGAATGGGGGAGAACTAAAATATACACTTATATAGACAATATACACAGATCGCAGGCCTTATAAATGTGATAGATTTTGTGTAATATGTTTGGAATATCTGACAGGGCTAGTTAATAATAATAATGATTTTAAACTAACTATAGAAAGAGACTAAATATCTAGGTTTATTTTAATGTGCCACCAACAGGAAGCTAGTTCTGTCCTGTGAAAAAACATGATAATCATCATCACCATTTATTTATATAGCGCCACTTATTCCGCAGCGCTGTACATCAGTCCCTGCCCCACTGGAGCTAACAGACACAGACAGACAGACATAGAGAGAGAGAGTAGGGTCAATTTGATAGCAGCCAATTAACCTACTAGTATGTTTTTGGAGTGTGGGAGGAAACTGGAGCACCTGGAGGAAACCCATGCAAACACGGGGAAAACATACAAACTCCACACAGATAAGGCCATGGTCGGGAATTGAACTCATGACCCCAGTGCTGTGTGGCAGAAGTGCTACCGTGCTGCCACCGTGCTGCCCCACTTGTGTGGACCCATGGAAAATAGCAAATTGAGTCTATCAAACTTCTGCAGTCTTGAAGTGATTAAATCATTTTACTGTATTCTTTGCACTATGTCACGGTTACAGAACAAAGATACAAGGTAGATGTTATTTATGCATTTCAAGAACTATAAACAGAAAGTTGTATAAAATTCTTCTTATCACTAGTTTCTGAATAACGTCATGAGGTGGGACCTGTATGTGACCATGTGACTGTCTATTATATGTAAGTCTTCCTATGGGATTAATAAGAACAAGAATACTCCCCTGAGCCCAAGACAGGTTTGACCACATTTTATGATGAGATTGTGGAGTGTTGGGTAAAACACAGCAGTAAGTCAATGAGTGACAGGACACATACATCACGTTACTGAGAGACCTGAGTCACACACCAAAGGGATTACTCCTTATAACAAGGCAGAAGTGAGAGCTCAGTGTCAGGAATAATCTGAGAAATGATGAAGGACGTTTGTTATTTCCTGAGCTTTCTACTGGTGTCTGGTAAGTGGTTTATATATTGTACATAGGAGGAACCTGGCAATGTGTGTTCTTTATGTCATACACTACTAGCTGTATACAATGTCTGTGTTACTTATCACCTGGTGAACTAACTGCTCCAGAAATTTATTAAAATGTCTTAATTTCATTATATGTCACACTCTTTATAACATCTCCACCGTTATGTTCTACATTTGCCTTATACAGAACCTTTACCGCACTTTCAACAGTTTTTCCCCCAACTAGTAGTATGAGTCTAGCAATGATCCCAGCAGTACCCTCTCATATATAATTGAGTGACATGGAATTCATGTTAATTAAAGTAACAAACAAACTCCAAAAAAAAAAAAAAAGTACTGCAAAAATGCCCTGTTTAAAAAAAAATAAAAAAATAATAATAAAAATGATATATATATTGTTTTCTAGACTTCTGTGAAATATGAATTATGTTGAATGTGATCATTAGATTTCCAGGCTGTAAGGACTCACTGGATGGGAATGTTTAAATAGTTTCAGAGATGTTTCCTAATAACAATATTACATTATGATGCTCAAATTTTACAAACTAAGGCTACACCCAGACTATTGTTTAATTAGTGGGGAAATGGTTCCAACGTTCACTTAAAAAACCTGTGTATAAACTCTTTTGTTTTGGTTTTCTAAGAACATACGTGGAACATGAGCGGAACGTGGGAGCATAAAAACACTTCTGGGGCCTGATTCATTAGTGATCTTATCTTGTGCAAAAGTTAAGATGCTTATTTTTAAGAAGAAATGGTGAGATAAGAGTGAAGTTAAGATGGATTTTCATCTTAACTGAAAATTTTTTTCACTTACGCAGTGGATTTTGCTTCTTATCTCCCTTTCCTGAGCATGCACAGAGTGGATTTGCTTGAGATAAGCAAAAAACAGAAGATAGGATCACTAATGAATCAGGCCCCTGGTGTTTCTAAAAAGGAAGAGACATCCATCTGGGTTTTACATAAATCATCATCCCCACAGACATTTTGCCTTTCTATTTTTATAAACTTTTACCAGTGTACTTAGATTTGTAGTGGTGCTCAGGAAAGACTGGGAAAATATGAATTTTTCCCACAATGGGATCAGATATTTTCAATATATGAAAGACTTGCACACTTTCTTATGTTTCCACAGGAGTGAATGGGGGAGGTATTTTATGTGTGTCTTTGAACTTTCTCCTCCTGTGCAATTAATTTCTCCCCTGGCTAGTCACGAGGACAGACCTATCCTCTTGCAAACAGAAGAGTTTTTAACGCTGTAATATTACATGTTAATGCTTAGCATCAGAAAATAGCTCTCGACTCAGAGAATAATGGGCTAAAATCTAAAATTAGAATTTAAACACAATTTACAGTAATCTGTGATTCCCAAATGACTGATGGTTCATCATTGGGTCAGTTTCCACTACTAACTATAACACACATACAGGAAGACTCTTTGGTTAGTATTCAATCAAATTGTTGTCCAGGTGATGTATCCTTGGACTCAGACCACATACCTCATTAACAAGCAATATCTTAAGGCACAAAGTTATACAAACACTCTGTATGTATCCTGTCTCAGAAATATCAGTAACGTAATATGTTTTCTGCATTTATAATGATATACAATAGACACACTATGCCAATAATATAAATACATTTATGCAATAAGTCCCACTTTCATCTGAGGAAAGTTGTACCAGCCACACATCCTAAATGCACATTTTCCTCCCCTTGAAATTAAGTATCTATCTCTCAACATAAAACATATTTTGCCTGTAGACCTGCATTCAGCAAACGACATCCTGATCCGCCCAGTTCCTCCCATAATAAGGAGGTAACTTTACACCCCTTAGGCACCATAAACTCTCCGTTCTGTACAATTGGTGTTAGAGTGAAATGGGTATATAATATCACAAAAATGTTTCTAGCATTGTAAATAACATTCAATATCTATCAAGACATATGCAAAAATAATCATGTATTGCATCATTTTAAACAGCAGTTTTGGGTGAAATACCAGCAGTTGTAAGTCATCCAAATGTTTTCTTTATGGGGATTAAATGGTCCCACAACATCTTGTGAGCACCCAACACTATTGGGATGGCTTTTCTTGGCTGCCACTGGCTACCTGTCTGAAAAGACCCAGTTGGCATGAACGAGAGGATTGCCATGATTTTCCCCCAAATATCCAGTCTTCTCAACCATTTCCCTGTGTCTATATAGAACAACCACGCACCATAGTATATGCCTAGTATATTTATTTTCTCAGTGGCCCAACTTTATACTGAGCTACAGACACATATTGTTCCCATGGGGATGACGGGACATCGGTGACACAAATAAATAGTCAAACCCAGCTGACAGAGAACAAGTTTCTGAAGCAGATGTCACAATACATTAACCACTTGTTTGCTGACACTCAGTGATTTTCTGGAAGCCATGTTATCTAAGCCAATTAATTTCATACTCGTAATCATGACCACATTAATATAGCACTTTCCTAATATTCCTGATTATGCTAGAATTATGACAGCTGTTATTTGAAAAATGTATATATATTTATAATATGAAATATAGGTAAAAGTATCACTGTTTGAAATGGGTTTGGTTACAATCAATGTGAGAAGGAAGTGGCTCAGAGGTTAAATACACTTGTTGTAAAACAATGATGCCTTGTATGAGAGAGGTGAAATGCAGGAGGTGCAGCTGCACTGACTGACAACTTGGCACTTCGGATATTAAGTCCATTCTGTATTTACAATAGGGACTGTCATCCATAAAATTGTAATATGCTGGATTAACTATGGGAATACACTGGGCCCCTATAGTTAATTTTTTCTCAGTGGCCCCAACATTTCAAATGACCATTCACACTCTAAAGGGCTTCATGGGGATTTTACTATTATCCATATTGTTTTGGCCAAATCACTGAAGCTCTCTTACATCCTTTTACATATTTAATTGCAAGCTTAGCTGGACAGGGCCATTTATGATAGGCAGTACAGTACAAATCAGTGGACCTATTTATGAATATCAGAGTGTGGAAATTAGCTTTGGTGCATGCGGTGGTAATCGCTTCCGCGGCTACGAAAAATCCAAAAGCGACAACAACTGCAAGAAAGCAACGGTTTAATGTAAAAAACGACATGAATATTGACAGACTTACCTTCAGAACGACTCTGCAGATATCCGATGGAGGCAGAAGGATGACAGGACCTCCTTCCAACTGGCCAACTCTAAGACCCCGATAACATATCTGATGTTACTATAATACTCAATCCAGTCCAAACAAAGGAAGTTCCATTTGACAGTCGCTTACTAGTGAAAACTAAGTCTTCCTCCAAATTTTGTTGATGATATTTGCTCTCCATATACACTGTCAATCTAAAATCCAGTAATAATAATAAACATAAATATAATTGGAGAACTATGCGTCCACATATACACATTCACGTGCGTCTTTCTGAACGAGCTCCATGCAACCAATGACATAAATGTATAAATATGTATGCGGATATAAGGAATGGGAAATCCGGGGAATAAAGAACAAATAAAAATTATATTATCAGTTATAAATGAAATCACATTGTGAACCTCGTCCACACTTATATCTATTCCAGTTGTCATAATATACTGTTTAGATCTATGTTTTCTTTCAGCTCATCGGGATAAAGAGTGCTCATTTGATAAATCTAAAGGCTTCCTGAATACATAATCTTTTATATCTATAACCCCCTCTTGAAGTTTGTTTAACTTGTTTTATTCCACAATAATCAAAGTGCTAAGGTCACTATTATGAAAGGGCTCAAATGTTTAGGAACACTATGAGTTTGCGATTTATTGAGAATATTCCTCCTATGTTCTGTGAATCTTCTTTTTAGTGGTCTCATTGTCCTGCACATATATTGTTTATTGCATCCACATGACAGCATATATATTGCATAACCAGTATCACAATTTATAAAGCTCTTAACATATTTTTTTTTTTCACTTTAGTTATTCGATTTTTAATATATTTGCATATCAAACATGGGTGCTTGCCACATTTATAGCAACAAACGTACCTCACCGGAAACCAATTTACATCTTTACCCTCTTGTTGTATTTTTGTAACATAACATCATTCTTTTTGGTACCAAAGAAACTTGGTGCAACCAAATTTTTTCACGTTCCTATTTTTCCAAAAGGTTTCTGTGGTAGTACAGTCTTTAGAACGGTATCTTGCACTAGAATTCAATATTTTTTCTGATATTTTTAAAATTATGTTAACACATATTAATTTTGGAGAATTGTATCTGATGTGCCAGAAAAGGAGGTTATCTTTTGTTGTTTATCCTTGCTGGTAATTCCAACCTATCCCTTAGATCAACTTCCCTAACAGCTTTTTTCAAAAGATCCACTGGATAGACTAACTCTATAAAACTCTGTATCATCGAGTCTGCTTGACTCTTAAAATGATCTTGAAAGGGAACTATTATATTTACGTCACATTAGTTGCCCCTTTGGTATATAGACATGACTTTGAGTATGTAGCAGTGCCTATTGTAGAGTGGAGTGGGGTTTTATTTGCACCAGTTATAAGATGGTGGGAGTCAGGCATCATCCAATAATGTTAATGGGAGGGATGCTTCATTGGAGATGCAGTTGTTCTAGGTGCACTTTTCCCAATGTTAAATAAGCTTCATACACGCAAAAGAGTTACCTGTAAATAAGAGGGTCCAGATATCCCCTCACTCTCACGATTCATATAAGCAATAAATGATGCTAAACTGAACAGTATTTTAATAGGAAAGCATAAGATTTTTGATTTAATGAAAGGAGTTGTTGTAAATGGTTGGAGATTCCACTTTGACGTGACTTTCTACACTGCGCCACTACTCCATCCAGTGTGCTCCATAAAATAAATATTGAGTTAAATGTATCATAGCAACCAATCAGGTTCAAGCTATCATTTGTCTAGTATATTATAGAAATGATAGCTACAATCTGTTTGGTTGTCATGGGCAACGCCTCCACTTTATCTTTTTAGAAGTTTGATACATTTACTCCCTTGTGCATCCTGCATAGTAAAATCATATGAAATCCAAAAAATGTAGTATACAGATGCACCAAACATAAACTTGGCATAATTAATATATCATTTTCAATATTTGTCTTTATTTCAATATTTACCTGTGTACTGTTAGACCAAGACAAGAAATATGAAGAGATAGAATTAGTAAGTGACATTAATATTATTATTATAATTATTATTATTATGATTATTTATTTGCATAGGGCTTACAGTTTAAATTCTCTAGCACAAAACCACATTCTAAGGTCCACTTTGTTAGCAGACAGTTTATCTGCCAGTATGTTGTTGGTACCCGGAACACCCAGAAAAAAATTCCCTTCAGAATCCACACAGATAGTGCCCGGGTCAAATTCGATCCCATGGCCTCCTCCATTTCAATAATTGAGTTCCTTTAATCTTTTTCAGTATATCCAACTGCGGCCCAACCAGTCTGTGGAACTCCAGTGATCACCAGTCGGATAGTTGGCGGGACGGATGCTACTGACGGAGCATGGCCATGGCAGGCCAGTCTGCAGTACCAAGGTTCCCATATTTGTGGTGGGTCCCTGATCTCTGACCAATGGATACTGACAGCTGCTCACTGCTTTGGAATGTAAGTTGCTCTCTGGGTGTGTACAGGGATCCATGACCAGAAACATTGATTTCTGATTGATACTAATGCACCCTCAGAGCCAATCCCCAAGCTGTGCTATACTATATTGTACTATATACAGTGTACATTGGACATTACACTATCATTATTAGGTACAGTAGGTGCCTATGTGAAAAATAACACAATTTATTATATATACACTGTCACTGATGGATAGGAATCAGTGACATCTAGATATATTTAATAATACCCAGTTGTGGAAAATACAACATTATATATTCAATATAAATGACTCTTTCTACACATAGAGACATTCCTACTGGTTATATATATGTCCTAATAGAGTACCATGAATGAGACAAACCTATGGTTCCTGCTGATGTTGGCTGTGTCCCTGGCACCTGGACCATACATGTACCTAGTGCTTTAGGTCCAGTAGGTCCTGGTACATATAGAGGTCACACTCTGGTCCTAGTCAGAAGTGTAATCTCTGGAACACCTATTGCCAAGACACTGTCCATAGCTAAAGATATAATAATGTCAAATAAATTTTACATAAATTGAGATACAACTGGTTAAACAGAAGTTCCAATGATACAATCTTCAAGTTCCACTTTATTTTGTCATTTCATGGATGTGGTTTTGCATTTTATGGAACTTATAGATAAGAAATAGAGCTGTGTAAAAAAACAAGAAGACATTTTTTTGTCATTGCCTCTCCTTACCACTGCATATCTGTGTGTATCTAGCAAAATTAAAATATAAGGTATTGGATCATATGTTGATCAAAACATTTAACCCTGCATCCCAGTGTCAATGGTACCTCATTGTGTGCAGGTCCTACCGTTTATGCCTCAAACACCAAGTGCTCTGATGATGGTGTGGTTGGGGTATAATAAAGCAACAAAAAGTGTAAATTCCACAGCTAAATGTATAACAAGGTGAAGATACAGTAGGAAAGTTTTAAAAAGTGTCGAAAATAAATTTCAAATGCATTTTGGACCATCTGCGTAGATGCGTCTGTGGAATGCAGCTACGGAGAAAGCAGCTGTATATTTATTAAACCATTGAAGATTTATGATTGTTTTCCTGCATTATATGAGAATTGTTAGAAATGGTCTTTATTAGTACACAGACAGAAATATAAGGAAATTGCAGGAGAGAAAGCTTAGTGAAACATAGCGCTGAGATTCGTTAAGTAATTGCTGCTAATCTGATAGAATGGGATATCAATGTATTGAGGACAATGGTGATGTCACAGGGGGTGTGGCTATACAGTCACATTTACATAATATGATAACAAAATGTAACGTGAGGCAACACATGTGTATGATGTCATCATAAGGGAGTGGCTATGAATTGTGATGTATGTATGGATTGTCATAAACGCTGCTGAATGCCAGTATCACCTCTAAGAGGATAATGCTCAACATTATCTATCTTTACCGGATCTTTCACCATCTGTATTGGCCCACATTATTTATAGTCGTTCTGAAATTTCGTCTTGGATGTCCTTTTGTCAACTCAAATTCAATTTTTCAAAAACTGAGCTAATTATCCTTCTATCAGTCAACAGAAGCTTCTTCCTGACATCTCTATTTCTCTTGACAACATAGTAATACACCCCAGTCATCAAGCTCTCTGCCTAGGTGTCATCTTTGACTTTGAACAGACCTTTGTCCCCACATCCGTTCTGTATCAAAATCCTGTTACACATAACTAACAAACTTTTCTAGACTGTGCACATATCTCACACAAAACTGTACATCCAGTTGTGTGCCGTATCGTGCCTTAAATAGCTCTAGCGTGCTCAGTAATGGAGTGTAGGCAATTAAATGGTATTTGCCTGATTCAAGGGAAGCTACTTGTAAACCTCTTATTAGAGTACATATGTATGAGTGTTGTATTAATAAGTGTTGAGATGCTAAAAAAATAAAAATAAAGAGTAAATAAATCTACGCAGTCACTGAGCTGTGTTCGAAGCACTCAGAAAACGTGTGAGCTGTCGCAAGGTGAAAGAGTAAATATCTACACAGATAGTAAGCAAGTAATCGGTGCACTGTGGTGGCTTAGAGCAGTGGATCCCAAACTTTCTCTGTTCGAGGCACCCTTAGAATCTCCATAATTTTTTGAAGGCACCCCTAAAGCCAAAATAATTACCAAATACTCCCATGCCTTGCTTACCACCACAAGTTAACCGTGCATGATACTCATGCATTCTAGAAAATGTTTGTTCCCCGGGGGGATGTTAGGGCGGGGCAATTTAGGCCCCGCCCCCTTTCCGACTTCTGAGGCTGCCGGGGGCTGCACAGTATGTGCAGGTCCGCTCGGCAGTGACAGGCAGGGACATTGTGCTGCCTGGCTGCTCTGATTGTGTTTAAAACACAGCAGCACACTGTCACTGCCAAACGGACCTGCACATACTGTGCAGCCGTCGGCAGCAAACCCCTGCTAAGGGGGGGGGGGGGATTGCCCCGATCGCACCCCCCTGGATCCGCCACTGTACACATGTGTGTTCATGAGGTAAAATTACCTCACGAAAATGAGTTTGACCCCTCAACTCGTCAATAATGTCAGTATACCAAATTTCAGCCCTTTTTGAGGTTTTTTTTCCCATACACACTTTGGGGCATATTCAATTAGCTTTTGGATTTGCGGTAACGCGCCGGAACAGCCGCGAAACGTAATACACGGTACCACAATAACGTGGATTTTCATTCGCAGCCCATAGGGTTGCAAACGAAAATCCGCATTAATGCGGTACCGTAATACCCGCAAGAACGCGCACTTTTCGCGGCAACGCGCGTTACCACAAATCCAAAAGCTAATTGAATATGCCCCCAAGAATTTAGTAGGTCAGTTAACCCGTGCATTATACTCATGCATTCTAGTCAAATCAAGCTACTTAAGGTGTTAAAAAGGTTCTTGTCATGCATTTGGGATATAGCCCAGGCCTCAACCACCAACCACTCCCCACTGTCACCCCCGGCAACCACCAACCACTCCCCACTGTCACCCCCGGCAACCACCAACCACTCCCCACTGTCACCCCCGGCAACCACCAATCACTCCCCACTGTCACCCCCGGCAACCACCAACCACTCCCAACTGTCACTTCTCCTTCAAGAAATATATATATATTTTTTTTAAATCTTTATAAACACTTTTAACAATTAACAAATTAAATTAACAAATTAAAAACATCTTAGTATACCAAATTTCAGCCATTTCTGAATTTTTTTTTCCACACACACTAAGAATTTAGTAGGTCAGTGTATAACTCCGCCCAGCAGGTGGCGCTGCAGCTTGGTTTTATTTTTTCCACACACACACAGACAGACTAACACACGCCACTAGACATTTATATTATAGATTATTATTATTATTATTATTTATATATATATATATAAATATATATATATATATATTTTTTTTTAAATAATAATAATTGTGTCATGACAATACTGCTAAGATGTATGACTTGTGACAACACTCTTCTTATGCTTAAAATAAAAACATTCCTTAGTTTACGACCAAAAGAGAGATCTTGTGATGTATTTTATGAATGTTTTCTGATTTACTGATAACATTTTGCAAGCTCTGATTTTTCACTTTTTTTTTAGAAATAACTCACCACAGAGCTTTGAGTAAATGCATCCTGAACTTTTAAAAAAATTATTTGGCTTTGTCATTTAGGTCTACAAATCCGTCAGACTACATCATTGTTCTGGGCGAGTATCAGCTGCAGATCACTAGTTCTAACCAGAATATGTCCAGCGTGCAGAGTATAATAGTGAACTCCCTGTACATCAATGAGGGATCCAGCGGGGACATCGCTCTGGTACAACTATCCAACCCGATCACCTATACTGAGTTCATTCTACCCGTGTGTCTGCCTCCAGCATCTACGACCTTCCCATCTGGGATGATTTGTTGGGTAACTGGATGGGGAAATACTGGAAATGGAGGTAAGAATACACATATTAGCAGTGAGATTTACCTTCCATGCATGTACTTCAGTGGCAATTTAGTGGAGGTGAGCAAATTTGTGTAGTACTGTTCCTCAGAATCTCCTCATTCTGCATTTGGCCGAGGTATGTGGCACCAAAGTAGAGCTGGAAGGTTCTATTGCTGGAACTCCTCAGCTCTGCAAAACACGTGTTATACTGTTAAATACAATTCACATGAAATTTCAATGAAGCTTTCAATGGCCTCTTACTATAAAGCAGCGCCTCATCAAATACCAATAAAACAGAATTACTAAAGACAAACTATAATAATACTAAAGTCACTGGCGCAACAGTGATCAAAGGCAGCTTATGGCAAATTAAAATAGGTCATACCTGTACCTACTAATCTTAATCAAAAAACAACATCGAAAATTTGCTGACAAGCGCCAATATATGTAGGGAAAAAGGAAAAGAAAAAGAAAAAATAAACAATAAATAAAAAATACCTCAAATATGAATCCCTATATAAAACAAAAACAAAAACAAAAATAAATACAGCAAAGGTCTAATCACTAATTCAAGCACCAAGAAAACATTAATGTTACCAAGAAAACATTAATGGTAGATTAAATATAGTCCCATTAAAGTCCACACAAAAGTTCCGTCCAAAATCCTGAATTCCAAAATTCTGAATTCCAAAATTATAAACAGGATCTTCTATGGTGTAGCCTCTCCATTCACAAATGGCCCATGGATGTACATAGAAGAAAACAGAAAACAAACAAACATATTGCGATCTGTAGAATCAATATGATGAAGGATAATATCCCTTTATGATGCCCGTGCACTGGTTAAGAATACAACAAACACCTCGTGGATAATTCTCTTACCCCACAGGGGTGTGTACTTACTAGAGAAAATACAGATCAAAACATGTAGTAAGCTCTTTATATTGAATCCTCAATCCAACAGGAAATTCACTCCACCGCGATAAAAAGAGAAAAAGGAGAAAGACTCCATAGTGTAAAATCTTTAACACAATTTATTCCCACATAAAACAGCAAATAGCGTAGAAATAACTCCAAACATAAGAATCCGGTTACGCCAGGAATGGCTGGACCCTTACCGTCCTTCTCTCTAAAACGAGCCTGGTAGATGTAATACAATAGCAAGACGTGTCCCGGGTAGCACTCCAGCAAAGCCCGCTCCGTAGGAGAGAAAAGGGCTTAAAAGGAATCCCAGCTATCGGCGTCTGACGTCAGTATCCGAAGTATAATCCCTCCCGTCAACCAAAGCGTTTCGGCTTTCTTGGAGCCTTTGTCAAGGTATATAGGAGGGGTTAGAGACCTAGATCCTTTTATATCCTCAAGCCGCTGAATTGTTCATAACAACTGTCCATTACATGACAAGAGATATCTGTATTGTGCATCAACAGTTGTCCGTTAGATGACAAAAGATTTCCACTGCATTGGTCATTAACAACTGTCCATTACAGGACAAGAGATTTCTTCCTCTATCAGACATATTTGCGACTATGCAATGGAGCTCCAGACATATTTGCATATTGGCAGGTGGTAGCATATTAAGGGGGTATTTAATTGTGCACTGAATTACTAGTAATTAGTGAAATAACAAAGCAATAAAAAAAACAAGTGATAATGGTGAAATCATTAAATTTAGGGCTTGTTCACATCTATCCACTTTTAATGTGCTTTTGGGTTGGGTGCGATATCCTGAGGCTTGGGATACCGACACCCAGTACACCAACAACAAAAAACGGACAGTTAAATAACGACATAATTAAAATGTACACTTACCTTTACACTGACGGTGGGCATTACCGAAACTACTGCTATGCGACTGTTGTTAAATGCGAAGATGGTGGATGCCGGCGATTCATTCTGACATCACTTAAGTTGCGTAAGTTCGGCGCACCCTAACCCTAGTCCTAACCCCTAAATCCCGACCCCTAAGCCCTAACCCCTAACCCCTAACCCCTAAAATTTACATAAAGCTTTGAATGTAGATGTTGCCGTTTTCGGTGACGTCAGAATGAAGCTCCGGCATCTTCGCATTTAACAGCAGTCGCCTAGCAATGGTTTCGGTAATGTCCGCTGTCGGTGTAAAGAAAAGTGTACATTTTAATTATGTTGTTATTTAAATGTTTGTTTGTTTTTTTTGCATGTATAGTCGGTGTCAGTATACCAAGCGTTGGGATATAGATTACTACCGGTGCTTTTTAGCTACTAAGTAACTAGGGTAAATAATTTTCTTAAGGGCTAATTCCCACCATTGGGCCTGATTCATGTTCAGACGTAGATCCATTTGTATAGCTTACCTTCCGTGAAATAACACCAATCAATGCAATTTCATGCAATTAATGTCCGAAATGCAAAGTACAATTACGACTGTCTACAACTGCCTACAACCTTTAGTGTCAAAACGGGGGACGGAAAGGACAGACTAACATAAGCAATGTACAGTGAGGGTGTTCCAGTGCATTGCAGCTGAGTCAAGTCTAATTTCTATAACTCATTATATTATATTATTATGAGTTGTTTCTAGGATTTATGTTAAAATTGTTTCTTTAATGAAATGTGACTTTTTATTGAACTATGCTCAAGTTCCATCTTCTTTTTTAGCAGGCTAGTTGCTTTTGGACTTGAATCATTAATCATATTTACTATGTGATGTTTCCATAGAACCGCCAATTCCAGGTGCTTTGATGTAATTTTTTAAAATGCCACTTTTATTAAAGACAAAGCCCATCAGGTTTTGATGTTAATAAATTGTCGTTTAAAAAAAATGACTTCAAAGCGCCGGAAACCGGTGGTTCTGCGGAACCGTCGCATAGCAAATAGACCCTATTGTGTTCTAAAGTTTTATTGCAGTGTTTAAAGTTTTAGAATGTGTCCTATTTATTTTGCATTAATGTGCAATACCAGTGCAATAGTTTACAATACATTGAAAGTGCTTGAAAAATGCAGGAAAAGTGTGAATTAGTTAGTATCCATTGTCCCAGTTTATGTGGGTTAATGACTGTGTATTTTGACTAACAAGAAAATCTATAGACTATGTCAGTGGTTCCCAAACTTTCTCAGTTTGAGGCACCCTTAGGGTCACCATAATCTTTCCAAGGCACCCCTAAGCCAAAATAATTACCGGGTAGTCCCGTTTTTTAGGTAGTTGGGTCAAAATGAAGTAAGATGTATTTAGGCCCCTTCACCATCACATTGTGCCCCTTCATCATATCCCTGCGCCCCTTCACCATATTACTCTGTCCCCTTCTTCGCCATCTCACACTCTGTGTCCCATTCTTCGCCGTCTCTCTCTGTCCCCCTCCTTCAGCGTCTCTCTCTGTCCCCCTTCAGTCTCCTTTACTTACCTTCTTTCTTAACGTCCTCTCTGCTGCTGCCCTCACTGAGGCTGACGGACATGATGACGTTACACCCGGCAATTAGTGAGGAGAAGGATCCGGCGCTGGATGATTGGTAATTTTTTTTTTGTGTTTTTTTTTTCTCTTCTTTTTCTTGCTAGGGTGATCGCGGCATCCCTGTGACAGCGCCGCGGCACCCCAGGGAGCGCACAGTTTGGGAACCTCTGGACTATGTTATATATATTTTATTTTTGTTATTAACAATATTTATTTCCATAGTGCCAGCATATTCAGTAGCGCTATATTATACATATATATGATATCTATATGAAAATGTGATAGTAGAAAGTGGTAGAGAAATGAAAAATATTGGTATGTTAATGGTATTTCTGGGTTTATGTAAGAAAAGACCCTCACTTGGCATGACTCTGGTAATATTACTATATTTTATTATATGTTTTGTTTATGGGAGCGTCCCAATGTTGACCTATGGTTTAGTCTATTTATGACTGTCTTCCCGCAGTGAGTCTACCGCCCCCGGGGACCCTGCAGCAGGTGATTGTGCCTATTATCAGCACAGCAGAATGTGACGAGATGTACCACATCGACTCCGACATTGAGTCCAGTGTTGAAATCATCCCTAGTGACCAGATCTGTGCCGGGTACCAGGCTGGACAGCAGGACTCCTGCCAGGTACATCAATCATATCTACACTGATAAGACCTGTCCCTGATAATACACTCACTAATCAGAGGAGTGCAGTATGGCCGGGAACCACAACAGTGGCCATGTCACCGAAACATAGAATGTTGCCTCCAGATAAATAGCAGCTGCCCATGTACACACTAATGACTAATCCTCTGGTCATTCCACAGTATAACTGTTGGTTTCCCTACAGCATCTGCTGGTCTGTACTTCCAGGCACCTACTACTCTGTCAGTGAGCTGAACATGATCTACGTAGAGTAAAACAGAATTACAGCATGGATGTCTATGAGAACAGCCGTACAGGGAAAATATGTGATAACCTATAGGAACAAATTCAGTTCATTCTCTAAACACTGATATGAAAACAATGAAATCTGGTTTCTATGAGTCTCAGCATTTCGTTCCCATTCACCAGTTTTCAAATAATTCCCAAATATATTTTACTACAAATTGGATTTCAAAGGTGTGTAGGATAAATAGTCAGCTTGTAATATAGGTCAATGTTAGGATGTTTATAAATATAAAATATACTTTTATACTATGTGAAGGTTCACAGAAAACGTCATCATAGATGACACAGTCTTATGGGTCTGGTTCAGAGTTGCAAATTTACCATAATCTACGTTCATAAGAGCAGCATGTAAAAATAGCATCTTTGCTCCCATATGTTGAGCTGTACACATCTTAAGATCTGTGCCGGCCGGAGCCAGAAGCATAGGCACATGGTTTACACCAAGCGTACGTCACAGACACTTACATCCCACTTGTTGCCATGTTTGTCTTATGTGCACCAAGCTCACATGCTATTAGGCATCAACAGAACTTTAGAAAACCTCTCTGATAGAGCAGTAACAACTCCTGGTCTTGTGTACTAAAACAAAACAATTTCCTTAAACATGCACCCAAAATTATAATAAATGCCCAAGCAATGAAGGAAGCAACAATAAGCATCAACCGTGAAAACACAAGCAGCCAATCACAAGCGGTTTGCTTGTGCCCTCATCATCAGTAACAATTTGCACCTGCACAGAACCACCAACAAATAATACGACTCTTTCAGGCGTATTCGTCTCTTTATCATGATCTGCATCCATTAAAAATGGTTTATTGCAGTGACTGCACATTAGAATGCCCCCATCCTACCCCATCCCACCTCACCAGGCGCGGGCTGGCGTAAGTGGCCTAACCAGACATATCATCATGGGTGCACGCTCTCAATTTCATGAGCAGAGTGATTTCCCACAAGATACTCTATGCCATCTGGCATAGTAGTAAGGATGCATCTGCCCCTATGTGTTTTAAAGATGATGTTTTTATGTCATGAGGTCACATTTTCATGTGCCTCACCGTTCTCCTGACCATCAGAGCCTGAATGTATTTTTTTTTATAAAGCTGCTGGAGCAAAATGGCATCATAACCTTCACCATTGCCTTAAGTCTTTGAACTTTGCCTTCAGAGACACACTCAGGGCTAGATTTACCAAGCTGCGGGTTTGAAAAAGAGGGGATGTTGCCTATAGCAACCAATCAGATTCTAGCTGTCATTTTGTAGACAGCACTAAATAAATGAAAGCTAGAATCTGATTGGTTGCTATAGGCAACATCCCCACTTTTTCAAACACGCAGCTTAGTAAATCTAGGCCTTGGTCTTAATAACCCATTTGAATCCAATCCCACACTTCCTTGGTGGCAACTTGGTGAGTTGCTGGTTCTGGAGCGAATTGTTAAATTCTCTCTCTATGTTAGCAGCCTTATCCCATTTTTGCTATTTATGGATAGGCATTCCTTGTATCTCCTCGCCCGGCTTTAATTGTGGTGATGTTCGAGCCATTTGGCTGGAATGTTCTTCTTCCATCTTCTGGCTCTTCTAATGTATGAGTGAAATTACTTCCTTTTTTGATAACTTATATCTGCATTTTATACAACGTGCTGTACTGATTGACCTTGCTTCTCAGACTGAACTTCTTGTGATATTTTGTGTATTCAGGCCCACTACCTGTAAGTAGAATCTTTGGCATTCTGCCAAATTTGTTGGTTACTTAAGCAAGTTTTTCTTTGAGTTTCTCTAGTACTTCATTCTTGTTGTGAAGCAGGTAGAAAACAGTGTATATTGATTATCGGTGAATGTGAGAAAATACTTCTTCCTTCCAGGGTTCTCAGTACTCTTTAGTCCACACATTTCGGTGTGTATCAAGTTTTGAGTCTGTTCAGCTCCGTTACCTCTGCATTTTGGATAATCTGTCCCAGCCGTCCTTTCCTTTCATACAGCTAGCAGATGACCAGTAACAATCTGCTCTTTAATTAGTGTCCTTTATTTCTCCAGCCTGTAAAATAATATGAATGTTAGAAGTCAACTTTGATTTCTTAGACCTGTACAAAAACACTTGGTCAATGGCTTTATATAGTCAGAGGACTCCTCAGTGACCTGTAATATCCTTACCATTTACAGTAAGGTGCTGCGTTATCTCATCTATAAATGTTTCAGTATCAAACATTGATGAATACATCAGGATGTTTCCAGACCTTGAGGTTTTGAGGTCATTTCTCTATTCAGCAAGTCCAAAACAACTTCTTTGATGATTGCAAGTAACTTTTCATGGCTGTTATATGTGTTTTAAAGACAGTAATGCCAACAAATTTAGAATTGTGAGATCATTTCTAAGTCTGTTCCTCAGAACATGTAAATAGCTGGTGATTTTCATTGTATTTGCAGGGAGACTCTGGAGGCCCCCTGGTCTGTAAAATTCAGGATGTCTGGTATCAAGCTGGCATTGTGAGCTGGGGTCATGACTGCGCCTTGGTTAACCGGCCCGGAGTTTATACCGATGTTCCCGATTACATTGACTGGATCAGCTCCTATGGAGCATCGAATAATGTTGAGTCCCTAGTATCTGTTTCCACTGCATCAGTGCTGCTCCTGGTGACCTGTTTACTACTGCACAGTTGATCCATGATGAGGATCCATCTTCATGTTTTGGCTTTGTTTTTGGTTTTGGATCTGGATTTTATTAAAAGTTGTGAAAAAAAGGTTTAAATCATATGATTTCAGCTGTTTTTGTTAGTATTTATGGCATTAACATTAATCTACAGTCATTTATATTTTGTAACGATCTTTTAACAGCTGTCAAAATTGTCACCAATTTTGGCCCAAGGCTTCAGCGAGCTGGCTAAACTTAGTGGCAACACAGCAGCAAAAATACATATAAGATACAATTCCTAGGAAACATAGTGGTAGAGCAGTGGCGGACAGGATGGCAGTTTAATAAAGTAAAGGACCAAGACAAAGAACAAAG
Source organism: Mixophyes fleayi (assembly GCF_038048845.1). Taxonomy (NCBI): domain Eukaryota; kingdom Metazoa; phylum Chordata; class Amphibia; order Anura; family Limnodynastidae; genus Mixophyes; species Mixophyes fleayi. Next base: position 5,950,264 of record NC_134408.1, on the reverse strand, counting down.
TAAAAGAGCACTGGCTGATAGGATGATCATTTTAGAAGAGAGAATATCCCAGAGTAGGCTCGCTCCACAACCGAAATGGTTTGAGAACATCACTGAAGCATAAAACTGGAGTTCAACCTCGTTACCACGTCTTGCCTCAGTTGGTGGCGTGTCAGGTCAGTTATTTTTCAGCTACTGTAATATTAGTAATGATAGTTATTTTATGTGCCACTGACATCATCTCCTGCACCGGCCTCTCATCTTTTAAGAAATTCTGAACAACCAAGTTTTGTGTGGAAAATAGTGGCAGAGCAATGACCGATAGGATGGTCATTGTAGAAAAGAAAATAGACAAAGGTGCACCTGACCCAAAAGTGAACTTGTGGGAGAAAGATCATGGACACAATATTTTCAACATTAGACAGCATGTGTTATGGGGAGTAAAGAGGCAGTAATCAAAGCTCCTTAGACGACAGTAACATCGTAAGACATTTAGCCAAGCAGACAGATGAAGGTGGACTGCATCCAGAGGAAATATGGTGAGATAAAGACCACGGACAGCATGCCTCATGGAAAGTAAAGAGTCAGTAATCAAAGCTCATTAGATAGACAGCAGCGTTGTAAAACATTTAGACAAGTAGATAGATGAAAATGGACTACATCTAGAAGAAATATGGTAAAATGAAGACTATGGACACAATATTTTTAACGTTAGACAGCATGCCTTATTGAAAGTAAAGTGTCAATAATCAAAGCTCAGCAGACTGGCAGGGGCTCAGTAGACATTTAGACAAGTAGATAGACAAAGGTGGGTTGTACCCTGAAGAAAAATGGTGGGAGAAAAACCACAGACACAATATTTTTAACGTTAGACAGCATGCCTCATTGAAAAATAAAGAAGCAGTAATCAGAGCTCAGAAGACCTTTTACACAAGATGATAGACCATAGTTTAACATACCAAGCACTTCAGTGACAGGGACTGCCACTTTTATGGCTGAAGTGCTTGATTTGTTTGGGTCCCCACGCAAGAGAATATTTTGGTTGTTGGTTGGTGAACTGAAGAATAGATAGGGATTTTAACAATTTACTACTGGGCATTAGGCTAACAACGGTCATCATCCTCTTTATTGATAATGTCATCACACTCATCATCATCCTCATCACTGATATCAAGATCATCATCATGCAATATTAGTTCATCTCCAGTGGATTCTAGCGTTACTGATTATGTTTGTAATTGGTGGCAACAATGGTATTCTTCATATGATTTAAAGTAAATTTTTATTAAACCCTGTTTTTCTACATTTTTGGAAAGTAGTCTCCTCCAACAATCACTCACAATGTTCCCATCTTTGCTAAACCCTCTTTCCGAGTACACACTGGATGTTGGGCACATTAAGTACACCATAGCAAGTTTGTACACTGGGCTCCAAATAGTAATTTTTTTTCCTCTCAGAATTCACTGGGACTGTCTGATATGCTAATTTCAACATTATCATTAAAGCAATTCTCCACATTCTACTATTACAAGGTGTATCAGATTGAGACAGGGTAGAGGTGGCAATATATTTTGACATTTCTTTTAAGGCTGAGTAGATGTCATAATAACCTTTCACATTGGTGTGCTGAGTTGACTCATAATCAGTGTGACTCTTAGAATAGGTAAGTTTTTTATTGGAGGAGCAGATGTGTCATGTGCTACTTCAGCTGACAGCTTCCTCACAAGGAGTTGTTTGCATCTCTGAAGACTTGTGCCAGTTGGAAAGAAAGACATTACATATGTTTTAAACCTAGGATCACGCATGGTTGTCAAACTGTAGTAATCCAATTTCAAGATGCTGAAACCCTTGGGTCCCGGTGAATCGAATAAAGAACTTGATCTACAAGACCTACTTAGCAGAATCGCTTATTTTCATCTTATCATTCAGCTTCTCCAGTTTATTTTCCAGTAGTTTGATTAACTTCAGTTTGAACTCACTTCATTTGTTACAATTTCAAATGCATTGAGTAGCTTGCATAAATCAGTAAGGATTCTCCAATGTGCTGTAGTAAGGCAATATGTTCCCCCTCTCCCTATCTCATGGTTAGATGTGTAGGTCTTGATGTCTTGTTGCTGTTTCTGTAGTCACTGAAGCATATAAAGTGTGGAATTCCATCTTGTTACTACCTCTTGCTTCAGTTGGTGTCATGGCAGATGACAGCCGTTGCAGCCACTGCAATGTTCTACATACAGTCGCTGAATGTCGAAAATGCCCAGAAATTTTATGGACCATAGATAGCATCTCCAGCACTGACCTCTCATTTTTAAGAAATACTGCCCACCAAAATTATTTTGTGTGCAAAGTATGGTATTTGTTGAAATTCACCAGTCATAATGCACACACGATGTTTGCTCTATTATCGGCAATGAGGAATGTTGAGCAGAGTCCTAGCGGGGTGAGCAATTTTGCTATGACATTTCTGAGTTTTCCCAATAGGTTGACTCCGGTTTGTTTCTCCGTGAAACCAGTGATACAGAGAATAGCTTTCCTGTGAATGACCTGGAATTGTGTGCAAGCACAACTTGGCTGAAAAGACGATTATAAAGTAATTCTATCGTTTTCAAAAAAGCATTGTCTAAGCGATTTTGTTGTGTTTCCAAAGCACAAAGTAATTTATTTTAGCAGATGCAAAATTTAGCAGTTCAATACATAATTATAATACAGTACAGCCAATACCAAAAAGTTACATACATACCGCACCCGCATGCGCTCACTAAGCTGCGCTCCACTGGTACCAGCTTACAGTACTTCACTCCAGAATACTGTGGTAAGAGAAGACTGGGCTAATACCAGCTAGAGCTGTATTATATACACCCAGTGTGACAGTGAAAACAATGCAGATGGTGTGGCTTGCTTCTATTGGTCCAGGTATCAGGAAGATCCAGTGTGCTGCAGGCCATAGGCCAGTCCAAACCAAAATATCCAAAGGTGGGGGTCATCTCTCCAGGGGTTGTGCTCTGACTTTCCGCCAAGACTCCAGTTTCAACTAGTCTATTAACATTTTACAGTTGGTATCACTCTGATCATTAATTCCCTAACATCAATAACTAGAGTATGCAATGTGCGATCTCTTCGGCGAATGAATCGGACAACGGCTGATGAATAGGGGATTAAAATGATACTAAACATGACACAGTTCATGTAACCTGAAGCTCAAATAACACTAAAGTGTACATATAATCATAATATATAAACTAATAATAAACTAAATACTATCTGCTCATAAATCTCTGTAGAACGAAACCAATATGAATATGAAATATATAAATAACTAAATGTTAGAGTGCGAGTGTGTGCGTGCGTATTTTACAGCGTGATCGCGCTATGCCACGTTTTACGTGGCATACTGATCGCAATCGCACGGCAAAACAATATTAACCAATATACTTTCGTTCATCCAATTATACGACTTCGACTTCGGAGGATGATAATAACACTACCGGTTCACTTCTGCAGATGGGGATACACCTACCCAGTGGGCTGTTATGGTCATGTAGCTTTTTGTTTGATCAGTATCGCTTGTCCACATATCTGTAGTTAAGTGGTTACAATGGACTAAATTTCTTTTTGTTTAACCTCCTGGTACAGTTGGTGAATTACTGTTTGGGAGAAAAGGAATAAAGTTGGAATTTGGGTGCGTGGACACATGACCTCAACTAATTTGCTAAAACCTGCTGCATTGATGGCAGAAATTGGACACCCATCCAATGCTAACATAGCAGTCATGGACTTAATGATCCGTGGTTCAACAGGATACTGGCTGTTATCCTAGGTTCCTATTGCAAACGCTTGCTTCACAGACAATTGTTGTTTAAGACTATGCTTTCTCATCTTGGTCCTCGTCTGTATAGAAGTATCTTGCCCAGCAGCAGTATCAGCAGTTGTAGCATGTAAGGATGCCTCTTGGGAATCATGGATTGTATTAGGGGAGTCAGTTGGAATATGAAAATGGATGCTGGACTACATGCTAATAATTAGGAGGATGATGATGAAGGTCTTGACGGTGAAGACTGTATGAGGTGTTTATTAATTCTGCTGATAGCTGATGCTGGACTGCTTGTTACTATACCCAATTTTCCACCTTTTGATAAACTGCTTGAATTCACTGCAAATGACGTGACAGGTAGGAGGAGCCCAGTTGATCAACATCTAATTGTAGCATCACAAAGGAGACAGATACCTTAACAAATTTTTTCTTCATTGGGAAAAAAAAAATCCAAACACAAGAGGTGCTTTTCTTAGTCTTTGTCCCTGACATGACAATTCCTGCACATTAGCAAGTTCCAAAGTAGCGTCCTAAATTTCTATGTCTAAATCATCATCATTACTGCTACTCATCTTCACATTTCCAAATGGTTAAAAAATTTGAAAAGTTTCTATGACTACAGTGTCAGATTCTGAAATGTCAGACTCACATATAGCACTCACGGATACTCTTAGACTCTCCTCAGGATTCTGTGAGTGCCTAGTTTGTTCTTCAGCCTCAGTGTTGTTTTCATGCACTGATGGGGCTGTCTTGGAGGTGACAGACCTACTCTCTGAAGGAGAAGATGATGTATGGGAACTTAAGTGAGATACATGACTAGGTTGGGCACTCACTTTTGCAATAGATTTCTAGCATGTGTAACAGCAGCAACAGGATCCCTACAAGCAAAAAGTGGACATGATCTGAGCCTTGTCTTGCCACTGGGGGTGGTATATGGAATGTTAGCTATTTTTATTTTTTTGACAAATCACCACATTCATCAGGAACTTTTCCCTTAATTATCTTCCACTAATCAAGAGCTGATGTTTTCTTTGAGATTTACAAACAGTATTAGGATTGTGAGCATGCTTTATTACACTTTTTTACTGCAAGATCGTTTTTTACTAATAGAGGTTAAAAAATCTACTACTACTGCCAGTACTGGTTCTGGGATGCTCCTGATCTGTAGACTGATCCATGGGTGGCAAGAGGAGTAATGCTACTTGATGTTGGAGCTACTTGTAGCTGTCACCACACCAGGTGAACGCACAAAGGACATGTGATAAGTGACTTGGATCAGCCTCCACATCCTCATATTACAAAGGACCAGCAATAAAATTCATAAACCATTTTTACGATAGTAATTTTCAGAATATTTTGGTTATTTTCCTCCCCCACCCAGGAATGGGATGTGAAGGAGATGAGAATAACTCCAATGAATGGAATAACTTCTGTTTGAGATAGACCAGGATGGAGGATCCAGGAGCCCTCTACGCAGTACAGTATAATCACATAATAATTCTGTAAGGTCTAATCTGTGTTTTGGATGTTGCCCATGAGAATGTAACATTTATAGTCCAGTACCTAAATTATGGTAATCAGGGGAGGGCTGGGAAATTTTGGCCCCGGAGGAGAAGATTCGATTAAGTAGCCTATTTTAGAAGATTAAAAATGCAGGTTCCCCAGTGACTCAGCCCAAGCTAGTCCACTATGGGACCAGCCCGGGGGCAGATGCTCCCCTACCCCCCAGCCAAGACTGCTCCTGAATTTAATATTTGTTTGAGGTGGACTGATTTACACTCGTGTCTGGAAGCTTTTTTACCTTATCAGCTGCTAACGCTATTGCATATAGGGACTCTAATATGTGGATCCGGTTACTTCTTGGAAAAAATCCATATAATATTACCATCTTTGTGTGGCTAAAGACTTTTGATATTTATTTTATCCAGGACAACAGACTTCTATTACATACCGTGAGTGCTGTCCTACTCCGGATATACAGATATCTATCCATTGACAACTTAAATAAGATCTTGTATTAAATCTGAGACCTTTATGTTATGTTCCTAATGTTGTTGTGTTGGATGTAAACGTATTGCATATAGAAGTTTATATTTGAATAGTGCAATGTTAATGTTCTTCATAATTGTGAAACTCTGAGCTAGTAAGAGGAGTGCTCCTTTTCAACACGGATTCTGAGAACACTAAATATTTGCCGTATCAGAGTGTTCTGTATCCAATGGTCTATGTTATATTATTTTAATATATTATTATTTTATTAACATACTTTTAAGGTGATTATTATTGTGCTTTTTCCTCCGTGACAGTGAGTTATTTTGCTTGAATCAACTACGAGGTCATTAGAGTTTGTTCTTACTATTGTTATTGTTTATTTGTTATACGATGGGGATTCCCACGTCTGATATTGGAAGCTGCAACATGGTGTCTCCTCTTTTGGGATTAATTTGATAATCGTATTGTAATTTTGCAAGGGTGAAAGGTGCTCCTCTTGAGCCTGAAGCACTTTAGTGCCATTTAGGTTTTTTCGACTTATAAAAATGAAACGTAAGAACATTGTGATAAAGCATTGTTAGGAAGCATGGATAGCACATTGTTCAGTAGGGAGTGTCCAAGCTATACACAAAGCTACAGGTGCACTAGGTAGAAGGTAAGAGGAACTGACAGAACAGGGTTGGATTTTTGATCCTATGGCAGTATATCTCACCACTGCCTCCTCCTCCCCTGATGTTTAACTATAACAATACTAAACTCTACACACTTATTACAAACACGCACTTAGAAGAAACACACACAAACACTTGGCATACAACCTACACAGACTGAATATATACAAGTAACAGAGACATGTAATAAGTGACTTAGATCAACCCCCACAACCTCGTATTACGAGGGCCAGCTATAAAACTCGTAAGCAAACCTATTTTATGATAGAAATTTGCAGAATGTTTAAAGGGTTAAAGGCTATTTTGGTCTTCTACCACCATTGTGTTGCTGAAAATACACAGAATTGGGTCAGGTGTTCAGGCATTTTAGGGCGGGCTGATCTCCTATAGAAATGATAAGGAGAGAAGCCTGAAGCTGAGAATCAAACACATTATTCTGAGGAAGGAAGGAGCAGAACAGAAATAAGATATACAGAGATACAGAGCAGAGAACCAGTGCAAGTAATAATACCCTCGGGAATGGGGCTAGTAGCTGTACTGATCATACTGGATGCCGGTAAGTACAATGTCTGTGGGTTTTTAAAAAAAAAAAAATCTTTATTTAAAGAGGAAACAGAAAAAATACAGATTGCATAGTACTCAATAAGAAATATGAATGTACAAGGTATTTCCTCTAAGTTTTATGTATTATATCAATGGGAAGCCGGGAAGGGGTAAAGGATCGGAGATGAGGGGTGGGGGGGGTGGAAAGACAATAACAGAATCAGGAATATTGCTAAGAACAATATGTGTAACATGTCTGGGGACAGAATGTCCCATATAATTAAAAATTAAACATTAGCAAAGACAAGATTCTTACTCACCATGCACCGCACGCAGCCCGGGGGCGGCCCAAACACTATGTTCCAATTGCGGAAGGGGGAACTGAAATGGATAGGCAGCTACGGCTTGCTTGCAAGAGCCATGGGGCCCAGACCTTGTTGAATTGATGGGGTTTGTCATGAAGATAGTATGTAATACTCTCCATGATTGCGACATGCCCAATGTAATTCTGTAATTCCTGAGGGAGGTTTAGGGTCTTTCCAATGTTTGACTATTAGGGATTCAGAAGGTATGGGGTGAGAGAGAAGAAATGATCAAGGGTCCATATCAACCTGTTGTTCTGCCATGGAATTTATAAGTACAAGGACCATGAGTCCCATAGATTGTAAGCTTGCGAGCAGCCTTCTCACCTCTTTGTCTGTTTTACTCAGTTTGTTTATTAGTTTACTATGTTTGTCCCCAATTGTAAAGTGCTACGGAATATGTTGGCGCTATATAAATAAATGATGATGATAATGATGAGGAGCCAGAAAGGAACTATACGAGGGCAGGTCCACCATACATGTTGTCTGTGGCTTTTAACATATACAAAGAGCTGGACTTACATGTTCCAGAATATTTATATATAGACAATTTCATGCGTATTTATATAGGTAGACACCACAATCATTTCAGATTGAAGGTGGCTTTTCATAGCGCACAATCGGGTCTATTTATCAATCAGTGCTTTCACCAGCGTTAACCCTAGAAAATAAAATGTGGCCATTTCTCCGGAGATACGGCTTATGGCCCGTTAGTAAATAGACCCCAATGTCACTTCTACGCCCCAGCATATTACCGCACTGACTCACTGTTGTCAGATTAGAATTGTTTGTCTCCCTTGTGCTGTTTGTTTGATATGTTTTATATAACACCTAGCAGTATGGGGCCTTTATTTCAAGCGGCAAATATTTATCTTTAGCTGTCTCAGCAACGCTTTGTATTGCACTGTGTACACCACTAAGCCAAGCAAGAAACATAGCTCCAGGGACAGTAGTGATTTCTGACACGTACAAGGTCACGTTTCATGTCCTATTGTGCAGCTGAAATGCCCTGAGGACCCTGAGAACACAGGAGCACAACTTCCAGCGCTGACTGATTATTTAACTTTCTTCTCCGGCAAAGTAAAAACCTGTTTCATCCAAATGACTGCAGAGAGAACTGCGCTATTCAGATGCTGTAACAAACACTTCCCATCACCAAATTCTGTCTGTCGTCTCAAAGTGAATTAGCCTGAACTGCAATGAACGGCATTTTATCACTGCCATGCACAGTTTCTGGGAAATAGGCGCATGATCCACAGGGCATATAGTCTCATTAAAGTGGACCATCACCTACTCACAACAGAGGCAGCCATTTTGTCATCTGAAGCAGTTTGCCTGTAAGGAGGGAGTGGGGCAGGGATAATAAGTCTCAGACTTAACTTTGTTGCAAACTCCAGGGAGAAAAGAGTTAAATGAGAGACAAATGGGAGATTCACTGTAGCAGATTTTTAGATTTTAGCCAGGAGGTGGCGATATAAGTCCCCAAATAATATTATATTATATATTATATGCTATACAGATTAATAGTATGCCCAATGCTTTAGCAATTTGTTTGGGTGGTGATTTTAGGTATAATTTTTTCTCCTTTCCATGTTATTTATTATCTATTTATTAACATTTATTTACATGGCACCAGCATACTACACAGCATAAGCAACTGGGATCAAATACAGTAAAACAACAAAGCAAACAAAAAGGTAAAAAGCTCATAAGTTGGCATACTACAGTAAAGCAGGAGTTTAATACATGAAGGTAGCATATCCCATCTTCTCCACCTAACTGCTTAAATCATTAGTGGATAGACCCATTGGACCTGACTTAGATTCGCACATAAGTGAATTTGTGTGATGTAAAGAAGCATCCTGATGTATAATTCACATACTGAGCATGTGGACTACTTGCCCTGTATTTATGTAAAAGGATTTCTAGGGTGATTATGGGGTTTTCATCTCCTTAATAATCTGGCAAATGTATGGATGACCATTTAATACCTTTAATTATGCAACCAACTCCTGGCAAAGGTACTTCTGATTTAACCTGATGAATATAATTATTATTTCCCCTAAAATCCACAGGACCAATATTCATATAATAGCTTATGCTCATATCTTCAAGTAAAACTACGCACGTAATATAGTTTCATTTAAAATGTGTTGTATTATTAACCTTCTAATTGTAAACCTTATGTATATATTATAAAACAGTAAACAGCATAACAATATTTTACACAAAGTATAGATTTTGGTGCAATACATTACATTTACTGCCTGTTATATAAATATACAAGTCATTGTGTCCGTGTAAGTGTATGTGTGTGAGTCAAGCTTTGCCTATTGTTCCCAGTGTGTGAATGCATTGTGTGTGTGTAGGGGGAGGAAAGGGGGGACTTGTGGGGAACAGAGAGACACATACTCAAGCATACATTATAACCTTCCAAATGTTCTCACATACTCTACCACATTTATCCCTCTATCACTTCATTTCCATTATCTTAGTCAAAGCCCAACAGCCATTATTCACTATCCACATTCCTTTCACATGAGAGTTTCTAGATGGCAGCCATTTTACAAGCATGGAGCTTCTAGATCCATTTCTTCTAATATCTGAACTCAGCATGCTCTAAACACATGGTATTTCACCTTGCTGCCATATTAACAAAATCAACATTTCCAGCAATAAACCACATTATTTCAGAGTTTCAGAGTTACAAACTACCCTTTAAACCAACAGTCTAACAAACGTTTTATTGAACAATCTGACCACTTCCTGAACAATCCAATCACTAACTATGCATCTAAATCCTAATTTCCGCCATACTTTTCCACAGCAGCATAGCAGACTTTCCAATACCATCTACACAGTTTCTTCACTTTACCATTAAATACTTTTCCAACACAACCATTCTATCGAACAAACAATGTACAACCATTTCCATACACTTACTATAAATTTACACTAAACTGCATTAAACAAACTATTTCCATACACTTCTATTACACAGCATTTGCAATTTCCATTAGCCTTTTCCAAGAACTGAAATAGCTCACAATATTTAAAATGGCCGACTTGCTTTTTTAGAAGTTACAAGCACATGTAAAACACGTGCTTGTAATAGCCTAATTGACTACCAATGAACATAGTCCAGTTCTTGAACCTCTAGTGATATGCTTGTAATTCCACCACAAATATCTATTTTACACAAAAGACATCTATTCCAACTAACCTTTGCAACAAACACAAATGCTTACATGACCAAAACTTCACTAACTCCATTTTATCTGAACTAAGACAATTCCATTCAAATAATCTAACAAAACTCCATTACAACATTAAACCAACCCAGAACCACACAGACACAGAACCACACAGCAACCATCTTCCATTTATTTTTTCTGCTAGCCAGGTTCTAATATAAATGGCCTCTCCAGGCCCTTTATACACACCGCCATCCCATTTCAGCAGCTCGGCCATGTGTGTTCTCCCAGGTAGACAAACAGCCAGCAAGTGAGCTTCACTTCCCTTGTTACATGAGAATCTCATGTAACAAGGGAAGTGAAGCTCACAGTGTTGCCAAATCTGAAATGAAAAATAAGCAACCGGTAAGTGAAAAACAAGCCCAAACCAAAAAAGGGACCAACTTACAGGGGACAGGGTGTTCTTCAAGTGAAAGCCACAAAGTTTATTGTTTGTTATTATGTCAACACATATACATTTATCTTCTCTGTGCCCACTCCTGGAGACTGTACATAAACTGCTTATAGGGCACATTCTAGGCCTGCATGTTAGAACAATGGGGAATAATGAGCAATGAAACACTCACTAGCAGCCACCCCCAGCTACACATGAGCTGATATAATACCAGCATAAGACCCTTGAAGAATATAAGGGCAGGGAAAGGGGTGTAGGGGTGCAGGCTCCCTCATATACTATCTCATATACCCTCTCACCGTTAATAAAGCTGCTTGAGATGAGATGATGATGAATCTGATGATGAATGATGAGGCTGCTGTGGATCGCTGTCTCCGTCCATACATGTGTTGCCCTTACGCTTGAAGAGGATGATCAGGAGCGTTAATGTGCAGTCAGGGCATACAGACACATGTTGAACATGTACCTTCCATATGCATCTTATTTCGAGTTATACGGCTGTTGAAATACATTATCCACGAGATATCAATTTTCCACCTACATAAACCGGGTGCAAGTTTTAGATTTGATGTTAATGTTAAAATAAGGATTTGAATACGCAATGGTGCAGATGTATCTTCACTTAAACGGAAACAATGCATATGTATATTTAACTGTAACACAGTCCCTATGTCTGCTCCACTCATCTCCACTACCCCCGCTGATTGCCCCTCTTACCTCCAGCCCCTCCATTTCCTTATTGTGGCGAGATAGATCATTTACCTTTACCTATAAATATATGGTTTTGCTTGTCCTGTAAGACACAGGTGATGATAAGTCACACAATCTTTGTTGTCTCCACCTTTTCTCTTGCCTTCCTCACCTATATCCCTTTAGAGTCATCTGTTAGTGACCTGTGACCTCTGTGTGTACAATTGAGGGTGGAAGAGTAACAATGATGTAAATTCAGTTAATGAATCACTTGTTGACCAGGCAAGAAGTTAGTATGTAGAACATTGTTACATTGTCTGGTACATTTTCCACACCACACACTACCAAACTATCACAACAATCTCAATTACTAATTCATGCTTGGTCCTACATAATAATTGATATTAATTTAATTAGAGATGTCATGATTATGGAGAGTAATTAGAAATGTCATGATTATGTAGAGTAATTAGAGATGTCATGATTGACACACATATTCATCATCATCATCATCAACATTTATTTATATAGCGCCATCAAATTCCGCATATTGTATGTTATTATTAAGCATTTCTTTATGGAGGATTAAACTATCAATTTAATATTCTTTTCTCACTTTCCTGCAGTTCATCGTATTCTGTCCATCGTCCCCAAGGCAGAGGCTCCAATCTGCGGCTCCCCGACCGCCTCCAACAGGATAGTTGGGGGTACCGATGCTGTAGACGGGGAATGGCCCTGGCAGGTCAGTCTGCAGTATCAGGGTTCCCATATTTGTGGGGGGTCCCTGATCTCCCCACAATGGGTATTGAGCGCAGCACACTGCTTTGAAAAGTGAGTAAATCTTCTCTCTCTCAGGACAAAGGTTACAATGAACGAGCTGTTCTGTTTGTAATATCTTCACTGGTTTTTATACTGAATCTTCGCCCTCTAGACTCTGAATCTTCACCCTCTAGCTCAACTTGCCCTTTTATTATAAAATGATCATGATAATAAACTTTTAGATGTTCACATGTAAAGTAAGTGCTGTGGTTTTATGACATGTGGGGCCACTAAGAATAATCTTGAGCCCTGGCAAAACTGCATCTTGAGGCCTTCACTAGGCTGCATGTGAAGCCTAGGAGGGAAGTGACCATGCAGACCAATCAGATTCTATTGGCCGCACTGTCACTTTCCTATCTGTTAGATCTGGGCAGACTTGCCCAGAACCCCATCATTAATGTAATCTGGTATTATCTTGCACTAAAGATCCAGTGCTATGATTTTCTCTCCTACTGGTACAGACCTTTTTGTCATTGCCCCTCTGCCATGATTTTGACATTGATATTCATTGGACGTTCACGCAAGAGGAGAATCAATAACAACAATGCTTGTTTGACTTGGAGAGAAGACTGCAGAACTGGACTGGAGCTTTAGGGAGACCCTGTCAGGCATCCATCATATCAGCGCAACATCAGGCTAAAGATCAGTAAATATTAATGTTAACTAGCTGAATTTCACCCGAAAATACTTCTTTATTTTGGGTGGAATTCTTCTTTAATTATGACATCAAAATCAAGCAACACTACAACGCACTAAATACATATTGTATATACTAATTTGTTATAGGTGTATCTGTCATCATCATCATTTATTTATATAGTGCCACCAATTCCACAGCGCTGTACAGAGAATATTTGTCTTTCACAGAGCTTACAGTCTAAATTCCCTAACACACAGGGAGGAAATCGGAGCACCTGGATCAAATCCACGCAAACACGGGGAGAATGTACAAACTCCACATAGATAAGGCCATGGTCTAGAATCAAACTGATAACGCCAGTGCTGTGAGACAGAAGTGCTAACCACAAAGTCACCTCAGTATTTTCCATTCCAAAATACCACTCACCATTATAACAAAGAATCATCATCATCATCATCAACATTTATTTATATAGCGCCAGCAAATTCCATAGCACTTTACAATTGGGAATCCATCTTTACCATTCTGACACAGTCTGAACTTTATATACTTTGCTTCATTCCTCAGTATCTCCATCCCATACTACAAAAGCCTAAACTATAAACACATTCATTTGATCCTTGGTGTACTCACCAAAAAACAATACTTAACACTGGAAAATACTATTTACATATTTTCACAATCTCATACAGGTACCTGTATTACAAACACATTACCTCTGATCATCAGTTACTGTAGTATTATTATTACTGTGACACAGAGGATTTGAAGAACATCTGAGTTAACTATTTTAATTATCATTGCCCCCATTTAACAGATTACATAGTGTTTCTTTATTATAAACAATAGTGAGTCTATTACAGTCACACGACTTATTCAGTCTCACCTATGATACAAATTACAATCCAAGTTACTAAACTAGAGATAGGTGGGGCCAGTGTATAATCAGAGTGCACAATGAACATGCTTGATGAAACTGTCATAGGAGATCGCTACATTGTGTTCTGTACAATAAATTAACATCACATAAATAGGCCGGTGCAGACACAAATAATTGGAGCTAATGTCTTTGTAGTGGTTACAAATTGTAACACCTCTCTTGCGACAGTTGACTCGTAAGTGGTGGATGCTATCGCTGATTGAGGGAACAAGCAATTGTGTGCAGTGTTCTGGAGATAGTTGGGAATAAATTGCACATAGTATGGACTAATAAAGACTCTCTGGCGACCTATCATGTGTTGATTCCCCTCAATATTAAAAATTATATTACTATACTCTATGTTTAATAAACCTCAAAGAGGTCAGGATATCAATTCCATTTCAGTAGCAACTACAACTGGGAACCTTCCACCATATCTCCAAGGCTGCTTCAGATGAACCATAAGAGTGGGCAGATGCCACATCTATTATGGTGCCAATAACACATCAGTTTGTGATGTAGAAATATATAGTAATCTGTGATTTATGCTCATTTGAATCCAGAGTTTGGGAAGGATTTGTGCATATTTATGAAAACATAAAACATTGTGACTTTTTTATTGGCTATATTAAGCATCCGTCGTTGGGCATTTACATCTTGGCAGCTATGCACCATTGCCGATAGTAATTACTGTGGAGAAATACAGATAACGCCTTGTGCTGTCTCCATTTGCTCTGCTCCATCCGCATGCGCATGCGCGATGCGGTCTGCCTATAGTGTATATTGTGTATGTGCTTCTTCCTTGCTGCGTATAAGTGCTGCGGTACTGCACGGACGAGATTACTTATCTCATTTATCATGTTTCTCAATACCATTTACTGCAAATACAAACTTGTATCCTGTGTTCAATAAACCAATGTTCTGGTAAAGACTGCAATGTGTGAATTAACCTCCTTACTCACTTCAGCTGAAATCTGTTGCAATCTAATAGACATAATTACCACACTGAAATACATTACCTAAATGCAGATGTCATGTCTAACACTAATCCGTATGTAGATGGATGCATTTAGTAATACCTGAGCATATTAAAGCCTTTTTACTGATTCAGAAGTTGTGCCAACGATATATCCTCATATTTTGAAGCAAACACACATTGTATTTAAGAAGCATTAAACAAACATATTTATCTTTAGACACTGATGTGTTCTTGGCATAGACTATGCATAAATCAAAGTTTATTTCCAACAGCTGAAATAGACGCAGGTTTTTCCCACTTTATTGGTGATATTAAGGTTCATGCCTGCTGGGGAAATGGAGACTCTAGTCCAACATGAAGACATCGGGCGGACAATGAGTGGACTTCTTAGGGGCTTGAGAAAGCAAAAGCTTTGCTACAACTAATTGATGCTATCTTTTCCAGAAAGGGTGATTATTAGGTTACTGAAACAATTCAACCCATGCCCCCGATCAATCCTAATCCCACCCTGATGCACCCATAACCATGATCATTTTGGGCAAGGCTACACTGCACCACTTTAAAGTAGAAGGCACCTTTTCAGTCACTGAAAATTGGTATTATACTAAAAAATTGTGACTCTTATAAGGTAAGAAGTTCTTTAATTACCAACTGTTGACCCACTGTTAGTTGTGTGTACTGACAATGTTTATGGTGCGCTGTCTATACCAACAGATGTTGTTTTATTAATAACTTGTGGTGTTTCCATTCCGCAGGTCAGTCGTAGAAGAGGATTACAAAGTTTGTCTGGGTTTATATCAGCTGAACGTGATGAATCCTCACAGAATTGTCGTTGACGTACAAACTCTCGTAATTAACCAGGAGTTTGTGGGGACAGGAAGCATAGGAGACATTGCCCTGGTGAAACTCTCCAGTCCTGTCACTTACACACAATACATCCTGCCAATCTGTCTGCTATCAACCTCGGTCACCTTCCCCTGTGGCATGGAATGCTGGGTTACCGGCTGGGGTAAGACGTCCTACCAGGGTAAGTCTGTCAGTTTACTTTTATCTCTGGCTGACCTTTGCTTATGCTTAAGATTCCTAGCAAAATAATGTTCACACATCCGCCCCAGGACACATGTGATTATAGTCAGTTTCAAAAATATATTAACCAATATATTTCATTATTGTAGATAGAAGCACCTATAATTATTTAGAAAAATATTTAATTCTGTCTGGCCTTTCTTTTATATTGGTTGCCCGTATATAGTTCCAATAACATTATATGCAAATCAGAGGGAGGAGTCAGAATGAGAAGAAATTCCAGTAGTCAGCAGTGTAACAAAGTCAATGGGCCGGGTGCCAAATTTAGGCTGGGGCCACCTCATTTTTCACCACAGCCACCTTCCTGCCCTTAATAATACTCACCTGCCACCTTGTGTCTTGTCTGCCCTTGTTCTTAGTTCCTTATCATCTCTTCTCAGCACCTCTTCCTGTACTTTAGGTTCTGTTTTATGTCCACCTTTTGTTTGTCTCCATTTTGTCAATCACCCAGTCTTTGCCTAACTCTTAACCCCCTATTGTCTATCATTATTTGACTCCCCTCTTGTTTGTAACATTTTGTTGTTAATTATTTGCCATCCTTCATAAGCGCCCCTTGGCTTGTGCAGCCTGTGGTTGCTCGGCTATTGTGGAACTACTACTTCCAGCATACACTATCATTCTAGAACGCTCTGCAACGACATCAATACAAAATGAATAATAAAAAAAATGGTCTTATTTACACACACTAGACAGATTATCATGCAATAGAGAGATGACCAATATTGTTTTATGTGGAGAAAATGTCAAAACACAAATGTAAATAAGAGTAAAAAAAAATAATTAATGTTTAGGGGGGTCCATAAGTGTGGAAACACCCTTTTAATATGGAAATGAGGAAGGAAATATTAATCAAGAAGTCAGACTTCAAGATGGCCGCCATAGTGGCCACATACCCTAAAAAGTTTTTCCATCATACCCAGATCATATGTGTAGACACTGGATAAATATTTGCTTACTCATTTTCATGTTAAAAGGGTGTTTCCACACTTATGGACCACCCGGTATATTAAAACAAATGATAGTCATGTGTTCAGTCGTAATTGTGTCTTGGTCAATAAATGCCGTACTAGTAGGTATTTAGACAACAATAATGCTGACAACACTTACAAAGCGACAGGGAGGAAATAGAGACCTACTATATAATAGACATACAACATTCTCCAAGTGTTGTCGACATTATTGTAGCCAAAAAAAGTTTCCCACCCAATAAATGATACAGTGAGAGAAAATTAATTTCCATGGCAACACATCATGTTTTTTAAAAAATTAGACTTGTAAAGTAAGACAATACATTGCAAGCTGATGATGTTTGTGTCATAAAGAACCTTGGAGACATTAGACTTTAGTAGCGTCCAGTCATCTCATTGTCATATGGTAGCACCATGTTGGAGGGAGGAAAGGGGTATGCAAAAATGGAATAAAGGTCAAACTGTGAGACCTCACTTGATTCTTCTAGTTGTCTTTATTTACCACCAGGAACACTGCCTAATGACGGGACCCTACAGAAGGTGATGACCCCACTAATTGACAATAAAACATGTGACCAGATGTATCATGTTCAGTCTGCAGAAAGTGCTAGCGGGGTCATTGTCCAAGAGGATAAGATATGTTCTGGTTACAGAAATGGACAAAAGGATTCCTGCCAGGTGGGTGTCACATTTCTTATAAAGAGATAGATAGATAGATAGACAGACAGATAGGAGATAGATAGATAGATAGATAGATAGATAGATAGTGAGTAACTGGATTTATTCTGAATGGCAGAGGAATATATCCTAGGCTTTCTGCCTTGTGTGAATTGAAACCCGAAGTGTATTTGTGTATGCTGCTTCTTGGAGGGCTGGAGGCCTGATTGAAAGCTGGAAATCAGGAGCTGCACCTGAGTGGTGCAGGTAAAATTCTACAAGGCAGCTCAGTCAGTCTCTCTCAGACCTGGGGAGGAGGTTGGATGTCTCCTGAGGACTCTGCTAGTGGTGAGCAATTACCTCTATGCCTTGTATGTGTGTGGGACACAAGGTCCTGCACAGGAGAGAGGACTTGCCTGAATGTTTTATTAGTGCCGGACAGGCAAGGTGTTTATTTTTGAAATATTCTTCGCTTTTCTATTTAATAAAACTGGCTGAGGCCAGTTGTACCGAAAACAATGGACTTTTGTGATTGCATTGCTGCTGTTCACTATAATCTACCCCAGAATATGGAACCTGTTTTCCTCACGCAGTCATAATAGATAGATAGATAGATATTAGATAGATAGATAGATAGATAGATAAATAAATATAATGGACAATGTTTTGCTACTTTTAGGGAGACTCCGGGGGACCGCTGGTATGTAAAGTGCAGGATGTCTGGTACCAAGCTGGCATTGTGAGCTGGGGATATGGGTGTGCTGTTCCTTACCGCCCTGGGGTGTACACCCTGGTGACAGCCTATGATTCGTGGATCAGCAAGTTTGTGGAAGTGACGTTCCTCGATGTGACAAATATTCCTCAACCAACTCAGAAATGTGGAGGTGACCTCAGTAATGACTTCAGTACTACAAGAACCTCTGAGAATAGTGGAAATATCAACGTTTCATGTCATCAGTGGACTCTGGTTTTAGCCACTTTTTTACTGAGTATTTTATAATTCATAAATGTCATCTCAGCCAGAAGAAAGGCCTAGAACAGTACTGTCCTAGTTGGTGACAGTTAATTTTTAAAGCAAATCCTTCTAAAACATATGTAGTTATCTCTATTATCACTATACAGCTGATGAAGAGTTAGGAGCAAGTACCAGCTACTGGTGCAAAGTTTGCACCTGGAAAAACATTTTGTACATCACGGGCGGATGATAAAATGTGAGGGGAATGCGGCCTAACAGAAATCTGAAATGCAGAGTTAAGACAGAACTGTCCAGTATGTATGTGCAGCATGTAAGAGCGTTCACTATTTGTCTTGCATGCAAGGAAAAGTTGGTATTATTGTAGTGCAACAGGTTTTGCTTTGCTGCAATTCTGTATCTGGAGCAAACTTGCACCTAATTCTCAATCAGCACCAATGCAAGTCAGATGCTTGGTTGTATAGGGAGAGGAATCAGTAGCAGAAAGAAAGAAGTAATAATGCCACTGTATAGGTCATTGGTATGGCCTCATCTAGAATACTGTGTTCAGTACTAGAGGTCATATCTCCAGAAGGATATAAATGTATTAGAAATTGTACAAAGAAGGGCAACTAAAATGGTGCATGGCCTACAGCATAAAACTTACCCGGAAAGACTAAAAGATCTTAATATGTATAGTTTGGAGCAGAGAAGGGAACGGTGGTAGTCAGTTTCACGGTACTGACTACCCCGGCACAGAACAGAATGACACGAGGATTCCGAATGAATAGTACACCGACCTGTGAAAAAACCTACTCACTGGAATGCAGATGACTTCACATCTTTCTCTCTTTCTCTCTCTCTGTCTGTATATTAGGGAATTTAGACTGTAAGCTCCAATAAGGCAGGTACTGATGTGAATGAGTTCTCTGTACAGCGCTGCGGAATCAGTGGTGCTATATATATAAATGATGATGATGGTGACTCCCTGTCTTGCCGGCTGGATAAAATGACGTAATCAGCAACCGCGACTTGCCTTAAAGCGGCGTTGGATGGACCCGTCTGTCATTTATGTAATGTAAGTATTATTTTAGGGGTTAGGGTTAGGGTTAGGCTTAGGATTAGGGTTAAACCTAACTTCTAACCCTAATATCCCTAACACCCCTAATCCCTAAAACAGTAATTACATTACATAAATGACAGGCGGGTCCGTCCATTGCCGCTTTCAGCCAAGTCGCTTAAGAGGTAATAGTAAACATTAAAGTAATGGAAGTAAACATGGTAAATGAGAATAATGAAAATGACAAAATAAAATATATCATATTAATAAAATCATTTAAACTAATTTAATCACTTAATTAAATTGGCTCTGTTCTATATTATTGCTATCCAACCATGTAGATAAGTAGAATTAGTGCTAAATAGTAATTGAGGAAAAACAGGGGAGATATACAAATGAATACATAGAAAATAATCAAATATATTAATGTTAAAATGTAAATTGTGGTAAGATAGTTTAAGTAAACTGTAGGTGAATTTTGTAAGTGAGAAATAGATATCAATGCAACATAGAAAGAGAGAAAATATAAAGAAGTAATAAAATAGTTAAATAAATAAAGTAGCTATAACTATTGCAGTGGTATTCCACAGTGTAAAACAATCTAGCGCGTTTCGCTACCTGTTAGTTGCTTCATTGACGGGTTCTTACTGAAGGGTCCCTCAAATTCCCACATGGCTCCAAACTTTATAATTAAAACATCTGACTTCATTTTACCCCATGACAAAGCTGATTATCATAGAGGCACACATACTAATAAAGTCAACAGGGGCCATTTATTAAGGGCAAAAGTTGCTCTCTAACCGTTTTTTTCCAGGATAGTCTCAGGTTTTCTGCACCCTAATGTTGTGAGAGTGTGCCCCAATGGGTGCGTGGTTTGGATGGATAAGAATATGGTTTCAGTAGATTAGGGCACGCTCTATGTTGGCGGGTATGCCCATCCATTTCTTTACTTTACTTCTTTTTTTTGTAACCTAAATACTTGCTTAATTTTAATTTATGTTTCATATAATAATTTCAGCTGACAAATATTTTATATTGATACACACAGACAATGGGTTTGCAGCAATGTGAGCAGCTCCACCCGCTATCTATTGTTTCATATATTTAATTAGATTATGACTATATCCATATATTTTATTCCCATTGTGTTGATGCCAGTGAGGTGTAATTATGGAATTTCAAATAAAGAATTTAGAATAACAAGAGTAGATATTTACTTGTGACACTATGTGCATTTATTTAGGACACGTGATGAATAACACTATATGCGACTGATTGTAAAATAGCACAGCTGTGCCTTAAAGTGTACCTGTGCCCTACACAGTGTGGAGGCAGTGATTTTGTGGGCTGAGCCAGTATCCATGAGCATGCAGCCTATCAATTGCTCAATGAAGAATGTAATGTATTAACTGGATGAGATCTACTTAGAGATGACCAAAGCTATACTGAAAGTTCGTTAAAAATATGTGCATAACAAAAGTGATTGGGAACATTCTGCGCAGAACCCTTAAGGCCAAATCCCGCCAGAGAAATGAGCAAAGCTTCATGGCCTAACCTCTACTATTAGTTCAAAGTAAAAAGTACAGTAAAGGGTAGAGTATTATATTCTGGACTCCTGCAATATGTGTCAGTAGTGACATAATCCATCATCTGTCCAAGGGACAGTGACAGATTTTGAAGGAGTCATCTCTGGGAATGTCCCTATTTTTTAGCATATCTCTATCCCTAAATTCCTATTTTTCTATATATTTCATGTAATTATCTCCCCAATTTCCATAATTTCCTGTCCTAACCTGGCTGTCTCCCGGTACAACAACACTCTCAAGTCTGCCCTGGACTGTCACCTCAGCTGTCACAACTAGCCTTCGTAGGTCGACATCACAACTCTGGCATTACAAACACATCAGATAACGCCAAAAATGCTCTCATACCACTGAATGGCAGTGAAGGAAATCGCACTCTCACATGGACATTCTCTCTTTCTGTAGCTCTGAATTATCTCACTCCAAACAATATTATTTCACATCTCTCATTTCCTTACACTCCTTTAAACCCCATCATCTCTTCACTACCTTCAATTCCCTTCTCTGAGCTCTGCCATAGATCTCACAATCCACTTTACACCAAAAATTTATTCCATCCATCAGGACATTCCAATCAAACTTCTCTCACTCTACCCCATCGTTCCCCTCCAGTTCCCCCCCTTCCTCACTCTCCATGCTTGCCCACCCTGTCCTCCTTCTCCCCAGTCTTTAGGGATGACGTCAGATAATTTTTCTTTTCTACTTGCCTTATCCTGCCCCCTTAACCCTATAATCTCCTGATTCCTTCACTCTCTTCTAATACCAGGTTCCTTCTTTCCTAAATCTTTAACCTGTCCCTCTCATCAGACACCTTCCCTCTTTGCTCAAGCGTGCCCCCATCTCTCACATCCTCAAAAAACCCACCCTAGAGCCTGACTATCTCATAAACTGCCAACTTATCTCTCTCCTCCTCTTGAGCGGATTGTATATAATGCTTCATCACCTTTCTGTCCTCCAACTCCCTCCTTGACCAAAGGCAATCACCTCAACCGCATAGAAACTGCCTTCACCAGCATCACTAATTACCTTCTCACTGCCAATTCTAATGGTCATTTCTCTTTACTCATCCTCCTGGTCATTACCCCTGCCTTTAACTCTGTGGACCACCTTTCCTTTTAAAAAAAAACTACACTCCATTAGTCTGCAAAATACTCATCTCTGCTGGCTGTCCTCCTACATTTTTACTGCTCCTTCTCTGTCTCTAACCTTTGATTGCACTTCCCTTTCCACTTCCTCTATCTGTCAGCACCCCCCCCCCCCAAGGTCCTCTTCTATATGTCCACTTCCTCCTTTAGCGATCTCATCAGTTCTTCCGGCCTCCAATACCATCTCTATGCTGATAGCACCCAGATCTACCTCTCCTCCTCTCTCACATCTCCATCTGTCTTCCTGCTCTTTCTTACTGAATGTCCCTGTTACCTCCTTAAACTTAATATGTCTAAAATTGAACTCATTGTGTTCCCTCCCTCCAGAGTCTCCTCACCTCCCCCATCTCTATATCCGTTGACATTACTTTTTCATCTGTTTCACAAGTCTGCTGTCTCAGAGTTATCCTTGATTTCTTCCTCTCTTTCAATCCCCACATTCAATTCTTCTGCCAATCATGTCGCTTCCACCTTTAAAATGTCTCCAGGATCAGACCCTTTTGTACCATGGACGAAACCAAGACCCTCATCCACTCACTTGTCATCTCTTATCTGAACTACTGAAGCCTGCTCTCTCTGGCCTCCCATCATCCCACCTCCTGTGGGATATTTCCAAAGTGAAAGTAGACAGGTATTTTCCCCATGTGACATCACCTAGGTGAGTGCAGGACAGATATTTACCCCTTTGTGACATCCCTCAGGTGAGTGCAGGACAGATATTTACCCCTGTGTGACATCACCCAGGTGACTGCAGGACATGTATTAACAACTGTGTGATATCCCCCAGATGAGTGCAGGACAGGTATTTACCCCTGTGTGACATCCCTCAGGTGAGTGCAGGACAGGTATTTTCTCCTATGTGACATCCCTCAGGTGAGTGCAGGACAGGTATTTTCTCCTATGTGACATCCCTCAGGTGAGTACAGGACAGGTATTTACTCCTATGTGACATCCCTCAGGTGAGTACAGGACAGGTATTTACTCCTGTGTATATTGGTGTTTGTGTTTTTAGCCCTTTCCATGAAAGATGCAGCAGAGAATGTGATTCCTGCACTGGTTCCACATGTGACAACACAATTCCTATGTTAGTCACTGAACCATGGAACGATGTCCTACTATATCCATTGTTTAATATGTATTGTTCTTTGATCCAGTTATTTAAAAACAAGGTTTGCTCAATGGGGTAATTAGCCTCATCTGTAATTTCAGTTAATTAAATTACTTGAGTAACATTAATTGATACTATAATATTACAATTGTTGCATGACTTTATTATATATGTGAGAAAAAAGAAGAAATACTGTTCATCATTACTATTTATTATTATTATTATTATTATTATTATTAATAATAATAATATTTTATATAGTGCCAGCATACTTTGCACTGTTTTAATGTTGGAACCATACACAGTAATAAAACATGACTGGGTATAAACAGACAGGTAAGATGGCGTAACTCAGAAGCTTACAATCTATAGGAAAATAGGAGTTTCATAGATAAGGGTTGTGTATTAATGTATGTTATATACATACAGGGCCGGATTAAGGGAATGGAGGCCCCTGGGCTAAGGGGCCCTCCATTCCCCGCGAGGCCCCCAATGTGAGCCGTCCGCCGCCCCCCACCCCCCGCGAGGACCCCCCCAAGCACTTACCTGTCAGTGCAGTCCTCCGTCCCGGCGCGCTGTAAGCTCCTTACTGAGGAGATCTCGCGAGAGTTCATGAACTCTCGCGAGATATCCTCAGTAAGCAGACTACAGCGCGCCGGGACGGAGGACTGCACTGACCGTACTCAGCAGCATCGATCGGGCCGGGGGCGCCCCCGCCCCCGACCGATCAATAATGCTGCTGAGGAGTTTGAAGGGCCCCCTGGATGCCCGAGGCCCCTGGGCTATAGCCCAGTTAGACCTCGGGTTAATCCGGCCCTGTATACATATCGTGTTATATTGATGTGTTATACTGGGAAGGGGATTAGTTGAATTTTACTGTTAGGCTAGGTACACATTACAGGGTTTTCAGGCGATTATTGGGTCAATCACACGATAAAAGAGCGTTCACCCCCGATATTGCATCAGTGTGCACACTCCAGCGATGGACAATTATCGTTCCAAAGCACATGTTATCATTTCATTTGATTTTTAAACTGAACTAAAAATCTCATTCAACAAAGGAACAGTGTTGTTCCAACCCTGCAGTGTGTATGCACTCAGGACCAGCAGCGTCCATAGATCTCTATGTCGTGTACAGAGTCACCATCTTTTCAGCTGATATTTATTATTATTATTATTTTTATTTTTATTTATAGGGTGCCACAAAGTATCCGTAGCGCCATACAAGGACAAACAATGGCACAGTACAAGGTGAAACAGCACAGTACAAGTAACAGTAAGCACTATAACTCTGGGGGCTCAGGCACAGCATGAAAGAGAGGGAGGGAGGGGAAAAGTGAGTATAGGCAGGTAACTATAGCCCAAGAGGGTGGGCACGGATGACAGGTTGAGAGTCACTGAGGGGAGCGGAGAGAAGAGAGAGGAGACAGAGGGCAGAGGGACTGAGAGGAGGTGAGCTGAGTAGCTGGAGAGCGCAGTTAACAGTGATGGAAACAGGAGGTAGGAGAGCCCTGCTCAAAGGAGCGAACAATCTAAAGGGAGGGGAAGACAGACAGACACATGGATGAGACTATGTATCTGATAGGGGGTGGGGTGACCAGAGCAATAAACTGCATAATTCTAGAGTAGCTCTAGTAAATTCTAGATAGATCTCTTGTGAACTGCAAATTAATTGGTTTAGAAAATATGTAGAGAGTGCTCTAGAATAGAGAAACAATTATTTTGTTATTGGCAGAAGCCTAATCTCAGGGCACTTGTTCTGTTATATGTAATATTTGTCAGCGGCGTTGGTGGTAGATGATAATCCACAAGAATCTTTTAGACTTAACCAATTTGTAGTATTTTTTTCAGAACTTGTTGTAACACATGATACATATACACATGCAGCTCCAGTTATATGCGTCTTTACAGTTCAACTATCACTGGAAGAACCCGCTGAGAGCCGAACTTCCTGTTTGTGCATGTTCAGCAGAGCGATGTAGACAGCTGGAGACTACCCCCACTTCCTGTCTTCACTAGATCACAGGGGACACCACTACCAAGACAGGAAACAGAACATATGGCTCCATATCAACAGTTCTTCCTGGTTGAGGTTTTAGGTTGATATATTCAGCAGCTATAAGTAATACAACATACATTAGGTCCCAGGTTACAGTGAAGCAGAGAGAGGGAAAAACATAGTATGTTATTGGTTTCTGGGCATGAATGCTGCAATCCCTACATTGAGGTTCTGTGCATACAGTAAGAACTGAACATACTCTCTTCCTTGCTCCTATATTGTTACTTCTATCTAAAACTCCACCTCACCAGACCCCTACCAGAGTAAATCCGGGGGATGAAAGGTGTACATCTTATTGTAGCAGTGCTCCTCGCAGTGACTGTAGGAGGTAGCACTTGGTGATCATGTCTGTATGTATAGCATTCCCTTCATTACCTTGTGTAGCAGCGCTCCTCACAGTGACTGCAGTAAGGAGCACTCAGTGATCATGTCTCTGTGTATGACATTCCTCTTCTCATTACCTTGTGTACCAGCACTCCTCACAGAGTATTTCTTCACTATGTAAGGCCCCAAACCATGAAACCAATTGCGCTCTTATCTAAGCTATTTTATAGTGTCCTGATGAGAGGTATAAGAAGTGTGCACACATTTTACTAGTCTCATAGCCTTACACAGAGAAATGGGGCACTTTAAAGTGGACAGCATGGAAAAGCCGACTGTTTAAAAGCAGCACTGTCTCAAGTTGGAGATGAAAGGGATTTAAACCAAAGATCTAGCTATATTTTGACATGTCTGAATGTATGACATTATTACCAAGTAGCAGTAATTATTTCCTCCATGGCTCAGACTTGTTCCAGCACATCCCACAGATGCTCGATCGGATTGAGATCTGGCGAATTTGGAGGCCAAGTCAACACCTTGAACTCTTTGTCATGTTCCTCAAACCATTCCTGCAGAAAGAGACCACTGCCATCAGGGAATACCGTTACCATGAAGGGGTGTATATGGTCTACAATAATGTTAAGGTAGGTGGTACGTGTCAAAGTATAATCTGCATGAATGCCAGGACTCAAAGTTTACAAGCAGAACATAGTCCAGAGCATCACACTGCCTCTGCCAGCTTGCCTTCTTCCTATAGTGCATCCTGGTCTCTTCCACAGGTAAATGAGGCACACACACACCCAGCTGTCCACATGATGTAAAAGAAAACATGATTTATCAGACCAGGCCTCCTTCTTCCATTCAACCATGGTCCAGTTCTGGAGCTCATGTGCCCATTGTTGGTGCTTTAGGCAGTGGTCAGCCCCATACGCAACCATCTGTGATGCACTGTGTGTTCTGACACCTATCTATCATAGACAGCATTAACTCCTTCAGCAAATTGTGCTACAGTAGCTCTTCTGTGGGATTGGACCAGACGAGCTAGCCTTGGCTTTCCACAAGCATCAACGAGTCTTGGGCACCCATGAACCTGTTGCTGGTTCACTGGTTGTCCTTCCTTAGACCACTTTTGTTAGGTACTTATAACTGCATACCAGTAACACCCCACATTATTGTGGGGTGATACTGGAAGGACAACCGGTGAACCAGCAACAGGTGCATGGCTGCCCAAGGTTCATTGATGCGTGTGGGGGGCCAAAGCTAGCCCGGCTAGCACTGCTTAAAGCACCAACAATGGGCATGTGAGCTCCAGAACTGCTCTGACCAAGTCGTATAGTCATCACAATTTGGCCCTTGTCAAAGTCGCTCATATAGTTGTCCACCTTTCCAGCTTCAAACACATCAACATCAATAACTGACTGTTCACTTGATGCCTAATATATCCCACCCGTTGACAGGTGCAAATGTTATGAGATAATCAATGTTATTCACATCACTTGTCAGTGGTTTTAATGTTGTGGTTGAATATATATAATGTATGTGTGTGTGTGTTCATTCACGTAGCTGGAATGTTTCTTATCAGGAACATTGTATTTTAGATTTCTGTGAGTATATTGGCAAGAAATGACAGTTTTCTTTGGTGAACATATAATTATTATGGGAAAGCACAGACTAAGTGCTGGATAATTACAGTTATGATCTATCAGAGATTTTATAATTAAGTAGTTAGGAGCGAATCCTCTGCCATTTCTACGTCTCTCGTCATTTTCCTTCCAAATGACTAATGCTGTCCACTGAGAAGTAGAACAATGGAGGGAGTTCTCCGCTGATGTTTATGTGATGTTTTCCAGGGTAATACTTAGCACCTTTCCTATTCTGTCTGTGGCCACGTGCTTGGCTATTGTTTGTAAATATCTGCTTGTAATGTGTAGAAGATGAAACAGACAAAACTTCCATCCCTCAAGGATCCAAGAACAGGTCCATCCACATTCCTGGATGCAAGACCTCCGCTCGGTCAATGTGTCAACCAAATCACTGACAAAACTATTTCAGCTGAGACAGTGAAGCCAGAAGCACTCAGGATTTTATTCTCCGCACACACAGAGCTGCTACTACAAAGTAACCAGTAACAAGAAGTAATGAGGATCATGGGTTGTCTTCTGCTTATTCTACTCCTGTCTGGTAAGTGACTGATGGTCTCAGGACTTCCATCATAGACAAAATGTCAACTTTTGTGAGATGCTTTAAGGCACATTCATGCGTTTGTGTCTCTTGACTATAGCAGATTTGGACAACCTGAGTGTCACCTTCCACTGTAGAACTACAAGTCCCATTGGCAATTACCTACATTTAAACTACAGTTTAGTTCCTCCAAGGAAATCTCTCTGCAATTCATGAGACAGAGCTGAATCCTAATTCAATCTCATACTCATTTCACAACTAGACTATTTTTACAAAGTCTTCCTCAACTCACAGTTACTGTCTTTCACCCATTGAAATTAGATTGTAAGCTCTGCAGGTCTGTGGTGTGAAAAATTCCCTGCCCATCACTTAGTGGAAGGATCATAAGATAAAAAGTTGTGGCTTGGAAAATACACAATAACCTCCGATAGCAACAATATCTACAGCACTGGAAAAAAAGGATAAAACTGAGTTTCGCAACTGTGCTTGCCCACAGAGCTTACAATCTACAGGATAAACCATACATACGCATTAGCAGTGTTAGTATCGGTGAGAGCAACAGAGTGAAGCTGTGTAAAGGGATTTTCACAGATACTCAAACAATATACATGAGTAGACATGAAGGGACTGACATACATGTGGTACCTGGGGGAAAGCAGCTGGGGGCTAGGGAGAAACCTGGGAACATTAAGCTTAATACATGGGAGATTAGAGGAAAATCTCAGCGTAGGAGTTTTGAAGATAAGAAAATGCTAAACACTGAATCAGCCTGCAGGGCAGACGTATGTGGCATTAACAAAAACTTGTGCTTTTATAAGGACAATATTGGAAAGTATTAGAGGGAAATTAGAGAGACATTTTTACATATTTTATTTATATTAGAATCCCTATATTTTTCTTATCCATACCGCTACAGATTACCTCTATAAGGCCTATAGCCTGCATCACTGTGGTTCTTCTGCAAGAGTGAATGACATGTTTGTTGCAATGGAATCTGCCTACTACCCTGATACATTATAAGGATATTAACATAAAAAGCACTTTATCTGTAGCCTCCTATATCTATATGAGGCCTGGCCAACCTGTGGGTCTCCAGATTCTGTGAAACTACAAGCCCCAGCATGCTTTGCCAGTAGACCACCAGCCGATAACTGGCAGGTTATGCTGGGACTTTCGCAAAACCTGGAGACCCACAGGTTGGCCAGGCTTGATCTATATGGTGATGAACATCTGTGATCACTAACATCCCTGGTGCATCCTATGAACAATGTGCACAATATATGGTGCCTAATCTGTGCCAGTCTTCCAGGCGTGCCATGCGTAACATGATAATGTGGGGATGTTACACAATAGCACATTTATCTGTTGTCTTGTTCCCAGTTTACCCACCAGCAGTAATCCCTGACCAGCCGGAACCCCCAGCTTGTGGCTCACCGTCGGTCTCCACCCGGATAGTGGGGGGTACAAATGCAGCGGAAGGAGTATGGCCCTGGCAGGTCAGCATATGGTACAATGGACGACATTCGTGTGGAGGGTCTCTGATCTCCAACCAGTGGGTGTTGAGCGCTGCACATTGCTTTGAATAGTGAGTGTTTTCTCCGGCTCTCTAGGCCAATCAGTAGTAGATGTAGATGGTGGTGGACGTGTGTCATGTAATCTGGAGATCCGATGTAGAATATCTATAGTGTCTATATACAAGAGCTATCTCAGATTAAAGTGTAATAAAATAATAATGATTGGAGAGGGAGCATAGTTAGATTATTTCTGGCACTGTGGGTGTCATAGGAAACATACATTACTACAATGCCCAATTTCTGGTTACAGTTTCATCTATTTCAGATTTACTTTTCAGGTCAATAAACCCTAATCCTGCCCACACCATAAGCACACAAGGAGAAATGTTACCTGTAACTGAAGTTGTTACAATGTTTTCTTGTCCCTGTCTCACTGGAGCAGTAATAAGGGATATTAAATATATACTGATGCATTGTTCCCTTAATAGACAGAAAGCTGATTTGGAAACATGGTATCAATTTTTGTACAATGTATCATTTTCTCTGCTGCTCTTGGTGGTAACCGTTCCGCAGAGCACCGCAGCGTCGTCATTTCAATAAAGGCTGCAATAGGACAGTTGTCAGCTGAAGTCACTTATTATAATAATATAACAAAAACTTGCAATTAAGCTTATTACCAGTTGGGGAGTTTATGATTTTACTTCCCCTGTAAAATATAACAGAGGCTGCAATTGGAAATGTTGAGATCCCGATACAGGAAAATGCGATCCATAGATGATACATAGCTGTCTGTAGCCAAGGAGCGCATGGTATGGGTGGTGGCTTTGGTTTAATGGGAATGTCAATGGTTAATGAGGACAGACAACCTGGATCTGTAGATGGAGGATGGGAGAACGGGGATGGAATAGGCTGTTGAACAGTTACTGGGTGTGCAAGAAAGGAATGCGCAAGAGGATTATTACTGCTCCACAACTGTGTATCACACAACTTGCGCCATCCTTTCTCGCGCCCCAGAGCAGCTCAGGCCTGGAACAACCTATCTTCCATCTCTCCAGGCTATATTCTCCCCTCAACAACCATAGTCGGACCCCTGCACCTGTGCAACGGAGACCACCACCCAGAAGGACCGCTCCATGGCTACGGACAGATAAACACATTTTATTTCTAGATTTATTATGTGGAGGATACGGTATTATTTGCAGTGCATACATGTACTTTCCCATGACAGCCAAGCACATTAGTGTAAAGATAACTCTAACAATAGATAAATGAATGAGTCTGGGCTGACAGGGTTCCTGAGGGTGAAGTTGGTGTTCTGTCTGGGTAACAGTCCAGTTGTCATTTTCTTCCCTAAAGAAAGACATTCCTGCTTAGTGGGACTAGAATAAAAGCTCTAGAATTGTTGGTAAATTATTTTTTTTCCAAAAGGGTCTGTTTATTAGTCCTATCGAGTATGTGTTACAAGTTTTATGGTGTGTGTTCATCTTTCAGCTCAACATTACCCAAATCGTACATCATTAAACTGGGGGCGTACCAGCTGGATATGTCTAGTTCTAGTGAGGTTACAGCAAGAGTGGACAAAATAGTCATTAGCCCGCAGTACACTAGTCCCGGAACCGGTGAAGACATCGCTCTGATACGACTCTCACGTCCTGTCACCTACAGCCAGTTCATTCTCCCTGTGTGCATCCCACCAGCATCGATGGTCTTCCCACCAGGCATGAGTTGCTGGATTACTGGATGGGGATATACGCAATATGGAGGTAAAATTCTAATCCGGAGGCAGTTCTTTATTTTTCTATGCTTGAACACTCAATCCATAAGTATTAGCCCATGGACTTTTCATGTTTCATTGCATATTAATATGATCATGTTCAACCCATCGACTTATGTCTGCTGGAAAAAATTCCTAGTCTGATTGATATAATTGGTGAACTGTAAGTAATCTTTCTGCAGAGTGCATCACATACTTGTGGTCTTATTGAAGTTTACTTGCTTAGTTATAAGTAGTCTGACATATTCTCTAGTACCGTACAACTGCTACACAGATAGAGCTGGCTTTATCTCTCCATTATGACTGTACAACCTGACAATAGCTGAGAAGGTCCTAGTTGTAAGATCTTGCACTCTAGAAGGAAGAGAGCCTGAGAGAAATATGTAGGACTAGTGACTTCTACTTTTCCAAAGATGGCCCACCCTCAAGTGGTCCCACAGATGAGGTGTAAGATAAGTAGTGGGGTGAGGTTGAGAATAATACTGATATGGGGGAGTAGGTGGGTTTTAATGGAACATCTAAAGGGTGGAAAGTTGGTAAAGAGTTATCGAGTGAATTTGAGAGCTCCATAAATGAGACGCACCTCTGGAGAAGTCTTGGAGGTGTGAGTGGGAGGATTTTAGAAGAGAAAGACTATAATTGTTATAGGGCAGGTTTGATGGGTATATCTAAATAACTGGGTGACTGTCGTACCACTTAATGAGATTTCTCCCAAAGAGAAACAATGAACCCCTACTAATTATTATAAGAATAACTTGGAGTTCCATCATTTCTATAATTATAAATGGCGTGTTCCTTTACATGGTCATAGAACGCTAAGATGACTCCTAATATTATTATAATATACAGTAAAGAATATATTCTCCCCTATAACTGAAGTATCTGCGAATCACTGTATACTCTGCAGAATAACTGGAATTTTAATTTCCAGCTACAATTAGACATGAACCAGATGCTGTTACGGTGTATTGTCTAGATCTGAAATATTCTGCGCACAGTAATCATTTCATTAAAGCACCTTAAATATTTACACACTGAATTTGCTTTAATCCCGTATTATCTGTATTTACATTGTGCTTAAATGCATGTTAAACTATGACATTAATCAAATAGCACAATCCCAAAGGACATGTGCTGGGCATGAGGCCAGTGCCTGCCAGACTCCATTCATAGCCAGTGTGTGCTCTTGTCTATGAGACGGTTTGACTTCCTATTACAGTGGTACAAAGTGCTCTCTGAAATATCATTTTTTTTTATATTTTATCCTTTTGAAACAAAGCTTTTATTTACTTGGGGCACATTTTAATATTGGTTGTTGATATTGGTTGTTGAGCCGTGTGCTGCCGTTCTGTGTGTTCCTACGGTCACTGATCTCACTTGTGTCTCTGTAGAGAGTTTATCGTACCCCAGGACCCTTCAGCAACTGATGCTGCCACTTATCAGCAGGGAGGCATGTGACCAGATGTTCCACGTAGGGTCAGACGTCGGCGCCTCTGTACCCATTATCCAGAAGGGCCAAATATGTGCCGGGTATCAAGACGGAAGAAAAGATGCTTGCCAGGTGCGTACAGAGGTTTGCCCTACAGAGGACTTATATGTTTTTAAATACTATGTATATTTTTTATTTTATTTTTTATTTTGGCTAAATATATATCCTTGTGCCCCAAATAATGATGAAATGGCTTACAGTTGCGTTCTGGTCGGAAAATAAGTTCATATTAAATTTAGTTCTATTAAATCCGTTTAAAGTAGTCTGATCTCTCCCTACAACAGAACAAGGCAGTGGCTGCTGTGTTTTACTATGTTGAAACTTGCTGATCACTGCGACGTGTTTAAACCATCGTGCAGCCGTTGAGTTGACACATTAAAATGTTTTTACATTCACAAGTGAACATAATTGCAGGAGACACCCATTTTTTCTCATTGTGACCAATGTAATGTGGTGAGATTATTTCAAAGATATATACCCTACACAGCCTTAGGGACCTATTAAACATAGAAACAAAGAAACATAGAATTTGACTTCAGATAAGAACCGCTTGGCCCATCTAGTCTGCCCATTGTTTTATTAACCTATGGCAACCTTAAACCTTATTTGATCCACTCTTTATAAGGATATTCTTATGTATATCCCAAGCATTTACAAACTGCTCTACTGTATTATCCTCTACCACCTCTGATGGGAGGCTATTCCACGTATCCACTACCCTTTCTGTGAAGTAGTTTTTCCTCAAATTTCCTCTGAACCTACTTCCCTCCAGTGTCAGTACATGTCCCCGTGTTCTAATACTTCTCTTCCTTTGTAGAATATTTCCCTCCTGTACCTTGTTATAACCCTTGATATATATGATACTTTCTATCATATCCCCCCGTTCCCTTCTCTGCTCAAAACTATACATATTAAGATCTTTTAGTCTTTCCAGGCAGGGCCATCTTTTCCATTGGGCACGATGGGCAGGTGCCTGGGGGCCCCACGGGCAAGGGGGCCCCATAGGCAGGGCTCTGAGAATAAATAATCCTGCAAAAGAAAAAACCTGCAAAAAAAAACCTTCAAGGGTCACTGAGCAAGTACATCTATCTCTATCTCTATATATTTATATCTGTATCTCTATACATCTATATCTATATCTATATATATATATATATATATATATATATATATATATGTATAGGGGCCCCGGTGCACTGCTTTGCCCGGGGCTCATAATGTTGTTAAGATGGCCCTGTTTCCAGGTAAGTTTTGTGCTGTAGGCCATGCACCATTTTAGTTGCCCTTCTTTGTACAGTCTCTAATGTATTTATATCCTTCTGGAGATATGGCCTCCAGAACTGAACACAGTATTCTAGATGAGGCCGTACCAATGACCTATACAGTGGTATTATTACTTCTTTCTGCTACTGATTCCTCTCCCTATACAACCAAGCATCTGACTTGCCTTCCTCTTTGCTTTTTTGCATTGCTTACCTGCCTTTAAGTTACCTGAAATAGTGACTCCTAAATCCCTTTCCTCCTCAGTAGTTTCCATTATAATGCCATTAATACTATATTTAGCCTTAGGGTTTTTGAGACCCAAGTGCATGATTTTGCATTTTTTGGCATTAAACTGTAGTTGCCACTCTCTTGACCATTCCTCTAGTCTAACTAGATCATCGATCATTTGTTTTACCCCTCCTGGTGTGTCTATCCTGTTGCATATCTTTGTTTCATCTGCAAAAAGGCATACTTCCCTTCAATACTATTTGCAATGTATCCAATAAAGATATTGAAAAGCACTGGTCCAAGTACAGATCTTTGGGGTACTCCACTGGTAACCTTTCCCTCCTGTGAATGCACTCCATTTATTATAACTCTGTTTTCTATCCTGCAACCAAGATATTATCCATTCCACCATTTTTTAATCCAATCAAAGATGGTGGAATGGATAAGACCT
Organism: Mixophyes fleayi; assembly: GCF_038048845.1. NCBI lineage: Eukaryota > Metazoa > Chordata > Amphibia > Anura > Limnodynastidae > Mixophyes > Mixophyes fleayi. The sequence goes on along the minus strand of NC_134408.1, from coordinate 5,915,375 downwards.
ATTCATTAACAAGCGATGATTATGAAGATTTTTTTAACTTTTTTAAAATCTCTTATTACCGCAATTTATTGATAAAATCTCACAGAGCCAGCGGAGCTTTGCATGGGAAAGCTATAGCCAGAGTAAATCTTACCGCTGACCACCCTTGATAAATACATCCTTTGTGCGCGTGATTAATGTTTGCACATCCGTCTATTTGCGTAGCGTATCCTGTGTGATACCACACTGCGCATGAAACCAAACTTACGCCAATCAGCGCAATTGCAGGTAGTTCATATACGCACGCAAGTGACGCAACTCCCCGCGACTTGCGAGGAGGAACAGGGGAGGGTAGGTGGGAACTAACGTAGGCCATGTGCATAGAGCGTTTTGACGCAGATGCAGCCAATCCAAGTCCTGTGTTTCTCGTAAGTGCCCTTGTTTTCAGCTGTATCTCTACACCCGCTACAGGGCAGGTGTAAACGAAGGGTGACAGTGATGACCAACAAATCGTTGTCTTTGATTTAAAAATAAGCCCGTAGTTGGCACAGAACAGCCGTATGCAACTAAGATATACTATGAAAATGCCTTGTATGCACTGCTCGCATTGAAGAGATCTTTATTTATGTAAATAATGTACAAAAAATGGATTATATTTGAAAAAAAAATATTTAATATACTGTTAACATTTTTAATTTTATTTCATGATCAAATAAACATTTCTTATGTGTTCTGATGGGAAGTTATTGTACTGCAATGCGCATATACTGCAGTCCGATATGTGTGTCTACGAACGTCAGGTACTCTTTAGGCATCTTCTGATACGCCGGGATCTACATACGTGTGGAACTGCTAACAAGTTGCATGCTCTTTTCATGCAATAACACAATGCTGGCTGCTTTCGCATGACGCACACAAACACAGGACAGCTTTACTTTCACACTGTGATTTAAGGTTGAGATAGGACACATCCTCCTCCAAATTATAATGCTGTCGGCACATTTTACATTTGACCCCCCTGCAATGCCACAGGTCAAGGTGCAAACCTGCCGCGTTGTTTTCTTTGCCCATAACTCTAATTGAGGCCCACAGTGACGACAAACACTACAAGTCCCAGCATACTTTAGATAGCGGTAAATGGTGTCTTTTCAGATGTTATGGAATTAAAATAGCCAACCGGCCTCTATGCTGTAACTTGTAGTTCCACAACACCTGGAAAAAGACAACATCTGATTGTAGATTTTATTTTTTTTCTTAAAAACCTTAATATGCCTGTAACTGAGGAGAGTGTGGAGGATCGGCCACTGATCTTACTGACTGTATGTATTTGTACTTTGCACACTGATTGGAAGTTTCTGTGTCTTGCAGGGAGACTCTGGGGGGCCTCTTGTGTGTAAAATGAATGGATTCTGGTACCAAGTTGGCATTGTGAGCTGGGGTGAAGACTGCGCCCTTCCGAACCGGCCTGGAGTTTATACCTATGTTCCTGCCTATGTTGCGTTTATCAACTATTACAGAACGAGTCTTGGCTCCTCCTCCCCCAGTCTCTCTGCCTCAGTGCTGTTCCTTGTGGCCTGTTTGGCTCTGTACAGCACACTCATGGACAGACCTATGTCTGTGTTCTCTGCCTCTTGCTGCTAATTATCATCAACACCATTTATTTATATAGCCCCACTAATTCCGCAGCGCTGTACAGAGAACTCACTCACATCAGTCCCTGCCTCATTGGAGCTTACAGTCTAAATTCCCTAACATACACACTCAGAGACTGAGAGAGACTAAGGTCAATTTATTAGCAGCCAATTAACCAACCAGTATGTTTTTGGAGTATGGGAGGAAACCGGAGCACCTGGAGGAAATCCACGCAAACACGGGGAGAACATACAAACTTCACACAGATAAGCCTTGGTTGGGAATTGAATTCATGACCCCAGTGCTGGGATGGAAAAGTGCTAACCACTAAGCCAACCGTGAATCTATGAAGTCAGCGTGGAAAAACTGATTGCAGGGGCACAAGAGGGAGCCAGCTGCTTACACCTGAGCAATGACTGTGAGTACAATCCCTCAGACCTCAATAGCATTGTATGACCTACAAGAATAACAAGCCACATCGGGGGCCGGCTAGGCAGGGGGGCAGGGGGGAATATGTCCACCGGGCCTGTTCCATGCTGGACTACCTTGGCCTGAGTCACTGGGCCACCTGCATTTTTTTTCCCTTTAAAATATTCCTAATAGGCAGCTGAGTCGAGTCTGCCCTCCCCGGGGATAAAGTTTGTCAGCCCTGTCCTGATCCACATGTACAACTCACAGTGGGATACTGCAATTCTCAGATATATTTGAAGACATTAATAACATTCTAATATATTTTATGTGAGAACATTTTTGTGGTCATTAATGCCTATTATATTAACAGGTGACATTAGTTGAATAGTTTTTTTAATGTGCGTTCTTTTGAGAATTTATATCCCACATAGGTATAGGACATATCCTGCACTGTCTTGTATAGTAGAGTACAGCAGACCTACACCCGAATCCATCACCGCATGTATCTTCACATCCGCTCCTTGTTGAAGTCGGTCATATGTGTAACCGATTTACGTGTGTTTTAAAACAACCGCCCTTTACATTTACTGTGTGCCTTAATGTATCAGGCCCCTTATCTACTAAGGGTGAGGTTGGTGGGTGTTTTGATGACTGATAACTACTTATGTTTGATGACCAGAGTCTTTCTAACATCACGGTGTACAACAGTCTTCTTCCATAGAAATATATGAAGAAGGACTTGTTTGGTTGTGAACAATTTGGACAATGCTATAATGAGAAGCTGTCTCCTGGTCAGTTGCTGTAAGGCTTATTACAGTACGTGTCGGGAGGACTAATGCACAATAAGTAGAACTTGGACGGTCCTCAGTGGTTCCTCTCATGGTGACGTGTGGAAATTTTGAACATTTGCAAATGTCTTATTGTAACTGGAAAGCTGAAGTTAGTTACAGGGAGTTCCTGGATTGCTGTGTAATTGTCTGGAACCAGGGACTTGCAGGCGGATCTGTTAGTGCGAGTACGAGCATGACTTGTTGGATTATAAAGGCAAATGACACCACGCCCTAAACCCCAGCTGACCTGCCACAGACTCTACCTGAGAGGACATAACCTTCCATGTTTCTCTGACTACTGAAGATCAGGACTGCTGCAAGCTATACCTGAGTTAATGAGAATATGATTATTGCTCCTTAGGTGACAAAAAGATACAGCAGAGATGGTCAGATCTCAATACTAGAACTCTCCAGGACAAGCTGCCTCTTGTCCTCTTGACTACCAGTGTGGGTGACCAACATGCTGCCAATCCATAGTGCTTCTAAGGGGTATATTTACTAAACTGCGGGATTGAAAAAGTAGAGATGTTGCCTATAGCAACCAATCAGATTCTAGCTTTTATTTATTTAGTGCATTCTACAAAATAACAGCTAGAATCTGATTTGTTGCTATAGGCAACATCTCCACTATTTCAAACCCGCAGTTTAGTAAATATACCCCTAAGTGTGAGTTCTGGGCTCCCTCTAGTGGTGAAAAGCTGCAGAACAATATATTTGCAAACTGTGACTAATTTTCAGTTATAGTCCCAGGTTTTAAAGGTTTGTTCCAGAAAATGTTCCTGTGTTTTAGTATTGATCGAGTGTGCCATAAAATTGCCCCCATTCTGCAAGATAGTTGCAATTCTTATTGTCTGGGTTTAAAATATAATATTTGTTGGTTCAGGGACATTTCAGCAAACATGACATGATGGCTGCTCTGTTCCAAGGTCCGCCAAGACAGCATCATGTGTCACCTGCAGAGATGCCCCAGCTCAGCAGTAATGTGTCTCTGGAATATGCTTTAAACTGTTGTCAACTACACAAAATCAACTGTATGAAAAAAAATTATTTTTACAGGTGACTCCATTCATTTTGTGGATTCACAAATCATTTTGTTAACTGAATGCACAAAATGTGGAGAAAAGGGGCACAAAATCAAAGTGCTGCCGTCTACCCCAGAAGACGGTGACCCCGGTCTGATTAGCTCATATTTAATAAAATATTTTTATTGGTACAATTCTATTTGGTAGAAATTTCAACAATAGGACTTTATGTAAATGTAGAAACCAAGGACTTGTCATTTGGATGGTGCTACTTTATTTATTTATTTTTTTATTTTATTTATTTATCTATTTTCTGTCTATATTATTACACATAGACTGGATGGGACATTGAATGACATTTGAATTGTGCTAAATATATTATAGCTATATAAATTATATTTTTACTGTATATCAATTGATGTCTTCAGTACATTGTGAAGATTATGTATTATTAGTTTCCCTTAATAATCAGGTATGACAATGTATATTGTATGTAACCTTGCAATTTAATCTCAAAGTGTGCTTTGCTAAATGACATCCATCTGAATCTATGCAAGTGTCAATAATCTTTGAAATTAGTCAGAAAGAGATAGATAAGCATCTCTAAGTAGTTTTTTTGGTATGCAGAGGATGTGGACCTGACCAGCCAAGCCGAACGAGCAGTGGTGAGAACTCTTGCCATGTGAACATTTCAGATTTCAGGACATTCCTAGCTCACTTGGAAAGTCCTGTGACATTTGGGAGATCAATCTGTCCATATTGACATCTAAACTCCAAAGGAAGGGGTGACAGCTTTGCGGAAATAGGTTTAAAATCTTCTGCTTTAGACATTACATTGTGCATTTTCATGAGAGGGTCTATCAAGACTGAAATGTTCCATATTTCTCAATTGTGTTCCCTCACACACAACACGTCTTAACTATTATTTCTGAAACTTATTTGCGAAACGTATTGTATGTCTTGGTATTACCTTTTTGTAACTAAACCTTGGAAACATTTTTTGGATTAAAATTGATTTATTCTAGCGTATTCTCCGTGATTCTTTGTATTCTAACGAAGCCCAGGGAGGCTCATGCTACATGTGTATATGATTTAACCGTGAAACATTAATAACCACTTTTTGGGGAATGCAAGGACACCATAGAAAATTCTTTGTGGTGGCAGAAAAGGTGTATTCCTTGCTAAGTGACTAAGGTGATGCCAGTCATGGCCAGCTGTTCAGATTGCTGTATCTGGGATAAGCTGGGTGTTCGTGCCATACATGTATTATCACTTAACTGCTGGTCATTTTGTGCATTTCATGGTCACATTTCTTCTTTTTGTGCTATAAGTAATTTATTACCCCTTATTTATATACACGCCAACATATTACGCAGTGCTGTACAGAGAATATGTAATTATTCACATCAGTCCCTGTCCTAGTGGAGCTTACAGTCTATCTAATAGTAATCCCATTGAAGGTCAGAGCAGTCCGTCTTTCCAGGCACAGAGAACAATAGCTTCACTCACCTACACAGCAAATTGTGTACACAGCAAAGGTAATGTCAAACATTTCTCATTTCTGTCAAGGTGTGGAAACTTGTATATATATTTAGAAATGTTATTGTTAGGTCTTACATAAGGCAACTTATACTTAGTATTAAGCTTAGTGTGCCTCCAGCCATAAATATAACATTGTTCTCCTATTGCCAACTAGAAATAGTCAGATGCAGAAAATTTTTGAAGTGTATAAGTCACCTACCTACAGTGGATGCAGACATTTTTTTGGGCTTAACATATATATATATATATATATATATATAGTAGTGAAATCACCAAAGTCTCTGGAAACACATACATGCCCTCCGACCGCATCCGTGTCATGTTTCTGCCCTATTAATAACTTTGGTTGGTGCTGAGATCATCTCTTACTGGCCATGTCAGGGGCAAACGCAGGATTTGTAGAGAGGGGTTTCCACACCAGCCACCAGTGGGCGTGACCAGGATGCATGGGGGCGTCGCTATAATATTAGACAGTACTTGGCTGCTCTCCAACTCTTCCTATCCCCATAATATACATGGGCAGTACTGCGTGTACTACTGTTAGGTGCACGCAGCTCTCCCTTTTCAAGCAGAGCCGTGTGAAGCGGGGGCAGGGTCCAACCACCTCAATTATACAGTGCCCCAGGCTTGGAGGGGGTTTCCAGGCACTAGAAAACCCACCCTCGGTTTGCCTATGCACGTGTTCACCTCAGGCATCACTAACAAATCGTTGTCACATTTATATGACATGTTGATTCCTAGTAATTTGATAGGATTTATTATCCTCATCCCTTCTGCCAGAGTCACCACCTCCCCTTAAATCTCCCTCACCCTCAATAACACCACAATTTCCTCAGTACACCGAGCCCACTGATTTGGTGTCACATTTGACTCTGTCCTATGCTTTATTCCTCACATCCAGTCTCTCTCCCAGTCCTGTCACCTTCACCTTTGAAATATTTCCACAATACACCCTTCTCTTACCCAAGATGCTGCCAAAACTCTAATTCACTCTCTCATCATCTCCCGCCTTGGCTACTGCCATCTCCTGCTCTTTGGCATATCCATCACCCATCTATCCCTACTTTAATCCATCTTAAATGCCATGGCAAGGTTAAAATTCCTCTCGGAGCTTCATATCTGCCGTAGCTTCACGCTGGTCTTTGTTATCACTCTCACTCACCGTCCCTTAAATAATTTGATCTGCATTATCATGCTATCTATATATAATTTGTTTGTTCCTTATGTATGGTCTTTGTGTTTTGGTTTTCATGTATCAATGATGTGTTATAGATCATTGAATTCTGTAAATGTCATGTACCGTGCTGTAGACCTTTTGTGGTGCCTTACAAATATAAAATAATAATATTAATAATAATAATAATAATAATAATAAAATCATCTACAAATCCTTACACTGTCTCACTGTGCCCTCCAGAATCGAATAAAAACCACTCGCCCTCACCAAGACTTCTCCCGTGCTGCCTCCCACTTTCCCTACCATGCCCATTCAGACTTTCCCACAGACTTCAAATCTTTGTGCTCTCCAAAACTCCATCACTTAATTAGAGCTTACCCTACACTGATACTACTCACACTAATACACCCTCACAACTGAGCCAATCTCCACTCTGAGCCACATTCAGTCCTCTTGTTTCAGCTGTGTTCTCTACCAATTGAAATGTTACTCTGGCTCTTGAGCAGGGCCCTCCCTACCCTTTGTGATCCTGTCTGCATGTACTTTGTCTACCTTGTATGTACCTGTTTTATGTGTGCCTGTTTTTCCCCACTGTCCGGAGCTGTGGAGCACTGTGACGCCTTACAAATCAATGATAATAATAATAAAAACAATGTTGGTTCAGCTGACATGAAACTTTCTTTTAAATCCAGAGCACCTTCCATATTCTGGTAGAATGAAAGGGATTTTCTTATTACATTTGATGTGCATCTTTATTACAGCTTCAACTAATAATACAGCTGTCTACATCTTACAAAGGTGAAACAAGAGGAAAATAAGCAAACGACAAGTTGTTCAGTCAATAGACGAAAAATATTTAGTCAAATAAATTTTTTAATAACTTGTTAAAATATTTAATTTTAATTGTAATTGTCACATTTTTTTTATTTCTATCTAACAGAAATGCACACTCGTATACACACCTATAGTGCCGCACTTGCATTATTTGTATTTACATATAAATAGAGGTATGCATAGAGACTGCCACTACAAGGTTAGATACAGTGGTTGGTGAAACAGGAAAGTAATAAGACTCCAGCTACTTTTCGTATCTTAGTGATGGTTTTCAGGCCATTACTTAGGGGTTCCCCTAACAGGTCAGATTTGCAGGATAGTCTTCTACAAGTCAGTCAACCTAATCAGTCGTCTATGTCTAGAAAATTCCACCAAGTATTAAACAGTAAATAAAGACTCAATAAATAGTCTTGGATTTGCCTTATTGACATGATGATTGATCAGTAAGGGTCTGAGTTGTAATGTTGAAGGTATGAGGCTCATGAGAATATAAAGGGTCGTATCAACCTTGCACAATGGGTCTCAATGGAATATTTCTGGTAATAACCTTACTCAGTTTTGCTCGTACTTCATAGAGGTGTGAGCAAATATGAGCCATGTTTTATGTATTGTAAAACCTGGTTTTGTTCATAAAAACACATGGCGCAAGCTTCTGTTGTGACCTTGCGGTTAATTTAATCAGCCCTTTGCTGGTGGAGGTCCATTAGAGGATTGAGGTGAAGTGCCACTCATTGAACTGAGACTCCTAAATCATTGATGATTAACCATGTCTTAGGGAGAATTGTAGTAGTATAAATGTGACATTATCTCAAGAATGAGATCAGTCATAATGGTGAGATGTTGGATTAATCACAGAAGGAGCATCAAACCCAGGAGAAGCAGGATTACATTGACCATTGACCCGACATGAAAGTAAGCTCCTCCTGATCCCAGTGCCTCTGCCTTTGGACCACTTTCATGGGTAGTTTTATTTCCTCCCTCTCTACCAGTTTGACCATTTAGATTAGAGCTAACACCATTAGAATGTGAGTTCAAGGTGTAGTGGATGTTCATTGTGTTGGAAATGCTGCTTGGAGTTAAAATGTTTCCTCCACTGCTGTACTGCAAAGACGGCACATACTTATTTATCCAGGACTCATAATATTGCACTGTTGTGTAGACTCCTGGATGGTCCTGCTGTCCGCATCCCAATCCCCAACTAGTAATACCAGGCTGCAGCCAGACGCCATTCACATTGCACGCAAGAGGTCCTCCTGAATCACCCTGAAATAACAAAGACCATCAATGATACAATGCCTCTAGTGGTCAGATGTCCATGAAGCACCATAATATAGTGTACCATCAATGCAATTTAAACAACTCGTCTCTCAGCTCGGTATCCAAACTTTTAGAAAACCACGTCTGATGTGAGCTACAATTGTGAATTTTTTTATACGATTGAATATAACTGAGTCTGCAATTTATTGAAGTGTAAAATATATTATTTGTTCTGAGATTCCTTCTCTTTAATATTTTGGTTAATCTGTTGTCATCACTTTCCATGTAGATGTTTAGCTAGGGCCTAACATCTCTCCACAGTAACATTTTAAAGTGGAACCTCAGGACAAAATACCAAATCTAATTAAAACTAATGAAATAAACTGTATTATTTCGTTTTATCTTTGTTCAGACAATGTTTAAAGCACAGGAAAATGACTGAAGTCCTAATGTCAAGATTTACTTTTATAACATAGCATGGATAGCAGGTGGACCTAAGTACCTCTTTTCTTCTGGCAAACACAAGTACCCTTGTTACTCTGGTGTACTCAAGTACCCTTGATCCCCTGTGGGACCCAAGTACCCCTGTTCCTTTGGTGAACCCAAGTACCCCCGTTCCTTAACTGGACCCAAGTACCCCTGTTCTTCCACTGGAACTAAGTACCCTTGTTCCTCTGGCAGACCGAACTACCTATGTTCTATTGGTGGACCCAAGTACCCCTGTTCTTCCATTGGACCCAAGTACCCCTGTTCCTCTGGTAGACCGAACTACCCATGTTCTATTGGTGGACCCAAGTACCCATGTTCTTCCACTGGACCCAAGTAACCCTGTTCTTCCACTGGACCCAAGTACCCCTGTTCTTCCATTGGACCCAAGTACCCCTGTTCTTCCATTGGACCCAAGTACCCCTGTTCCTCTGGTAGACCGAACTACCTATGTTCTATTGGTGGACCCAAGTACCCATGTTCTTCCACTGGACCCAAGTAACCCTGTTCTTCCACTGGACCCATGTACCCCTGTTCTTCCACTGGACCCAAGTACCGCTGTTCTTCCACTGGACCCAAGTACCCCCTGTTCTTCCACTGGACCCAAGCACCACTGTTCATCTGGCAGACAGAAGTACCCATGCTTTTCAGGTGGACGCAAGTATCCCTGCTCCTTTGGTGGACCCAAATTCCAAAGAATACTAATATGTTCTGCTATGCATACATAGTTCACACAATAACATGCAATACATGTTCACACAATATTTGTACATTTCCACATACCTGGCATGCATCTTTCTGGCCCTGCTTGTACCCAGCGCAGAGCATGTCCTCCTGGATCATGTGTGCACTGGTGCTGTAGCCCATAGATGTCTGGTACATGGACTCACAGCTCTTGTTGTCTATCAGAGCCACTTTCACCTTCTGTAGGGTTTGAGGAGAAGTGAGTGGGACTGTTGGGAACAGAGAGAGGATTTCTTCATTAAAACACTGATAAACATTTTGTAACGGATCCCATGCTACCCACATAATGAATAATACTAAATACTGTCATTTTACTGTTATCAAACAGTCCCAGCAGACACTACAGGCTATATATATCCACTCATTGCATTCATCTGCCAGCTATATCTCTAGCTAACTATATTAGAATTAAAGAATTTCTTCAACTGAGAGAGAGGATTACCTTCTTTTTGAGTGTTCCCCCATCCTGTCACCCAGCACATGGTACCCGCTGGGAGCTTCACAGACTGAGAGGGGAGGCAGATGGGAAGGATGAAAGTGGTAAAAGTGAGAGGTTTGTCCAGCTCTATTAGGGCAATGTCTCCAATGCCTCCCTCGTCTATGAAGGTAGGGTGGATAATGACTCGCTTCACATTTCTGGACACCATCCTGGGGTTCTGCAGGTCTGTCAGCTTATACGCTCCAAAGTACATCTTGTACGATGAGTAATTCAGAGGTCTGCAATGGAATTGTAACTTAATTATAATACATGGAACACCACATCCAGAGAATGATAGAGTGCATCAGTGTGTGGATAAGCAGGAGAATGACAATACCGAGCGCTGTATCTTGCAGTACTACATGGCCTTTTAAAGATTATTAATGTAATAATGAAGATTAGGAAATCACACTCCTGTACAAGCCCCATCTGCTGACCCTGGTGTCAGTGACAGCTGGTTGGTCTATCCTTAATGCCAAGAACAATTCCCATTGGCCCATTCATCAATACAAACCACATTCAAAGATGGACGCTCTTTGGACAATGCTGAAGCACCAGAAGCATTTTTCTGCAGTATGATGGGAAGTCCCTGTGACATCAACAAGTGACATCATCAAGGGATGCTTGAACGGCTGTCCACTGCAAGGCATTACTAATACATGCATGCGGACGGGGATCTAATAGCAACTATCAGCTTTGAATTTAGTAAGGATAAAAATGTGGCACATATGAGTCTCTAGTGAATATGAACTTAAGGAAATGAAAAAACAGGACGACATTGTCAAAAAGTGAATATTATCAGGGAATATTAACATTTACCTCTGTTTATGCCCCTGTGTTTTCTACGTCTTTACAGTAAAACATGTATGGGGAGAATTGTGGGAAAGTGTATTTTTGAGATTTTCGTCTATATAATGCTCTTAAGATACAAAACTATCTATTTATAAAAGCTAAGAAGCTCATGTATTGTATGTTCTAAAAAAGAAAATAGAAAATACCCTTTATGAACATTAAAATATGTGAAAGCAATGCAGCATGAAAGTGTGAACTACCTCTGGTCTTATATGGGTTATGGTATAGCGGAGTTTCCCAGGATGCAGAGAGGGCAGGAGAGTAGACAAAGGGGCAGGGACACATACATTGTATACCGGCCATTTAGTGTCTGTAGCCGCAGAGATTGTTTATGAACTTACGCAGTAAAGCAGTGAGCAACCGTCAGTACCCAGGAATCAGTGATAATAGACCCCCCACAAAGGGCAAAGTTATCCACCTGGAAGCTGACCTGCCAGGGCCATTCTCCATTCAAAGAGTCTACACCTCCGACAATGCGCTCAGATATCATCTGCCGACCACAGCCTGTTTCATCGGGAGAGAATAAGGATCAATACATTTACAGATATGAAGAGTTCCCAAATATGTGTTATAGGGCACCATGTTATCATCATCATCATCATTTATTTATATAGCGCCACTAGTTCTGCAGCGCTGTACAGAGAGCTCACTCATATCAGTCCCTGCCCCATTGGAAATTACAGTCTACATTCTCTATCATACACACAGACTAGGGTCAATTCGTTAGCAGCCAATTAACCTACCAGTATGTTTTTGGAGTGTGGGAGGAAACCGGAGCACCCGGAGGAAACCCAAGCAAACACAGGGAGAACATACAAACTCCACACAGATAAGGCCATGGTCGGGAATTGAACTCATGACCCCAGTGCTGTAAGGCAGAAGTGCCAACCACTGAGCCACCGTGCTGCCCCAATTAGAGAGTTGAAGGAACCTAGGATGCTGTACTGTCCACCTGATGATTTACTGGCCAGACTGATAAAAAGGGAGTCTGAACCAAAGTCTGTTTTATGGGACCATTTTGTTGTCTAAAAACACCTAAATGGAAACTGAAAGTGAGATGGTTTTTTTTGGGGGGGGGTGCGCTAAATAGGGGGGAGACAGATGTTCAGGAAGGCACAATTCTAAATAAATCTGTTGAGGTACTATGCAGTTCTGGATGAAGCATTCACTATGGAAGAAATAGAGCACCTCCAGAACTTGATAGAAGCCTTCTTGATATGTTGTTCTTATCTTTTAATGGAAATTGCAACTAGTAATCAAACAATGATTGTTTAACATATCTTCTAAGTTTCATTTTCCTGTATACTGGAGAAGGCAGCCTGTGACTCTCCAGTAGTAGCAAAACTATAAGCACCTTCGTGCTGTGAAATGCAGAGGCCGGCGGAGCATTCTGGAACTTGTTGTTCCACAGCTGCTGAGAAGCTACAGGCAGCTTAAACCTTATTGTGAATGACAAATATTCTCTGCATAGTGCTGCATAATATGGTGGTACTATATACATTGAGCCTGATTTGTTAAGGAAAGTAAGGCAAAAAAATGAGTAACTGCACCCCAGCAAAACCATGTTGCATTGCAGGGGGAAGTAAATTTAAGATTTATAGTTGGGATAGGACATTTCCTAGATCAACTTTACATTTCAGTGTAAAAATAAAGCTATCAAGTATTTGTGTGATACATGAAAAAACAGCCAGTATTTAACTTATGTGCAAATTAATAAACTTATTTGCACCCCTTGCATTTTAACATGGTTTGTTCCAGAAGAAAACTTACTCATTTTTGTTGCCTTAGTTTCCCTAATGAATCAGACCCATTATCTTTAATATTTATATTGTTATAAGTTAAACATTTTCTTACCTGTCAGCGCCAGACTTCCTATAAACCCTGGGAGAGATTATGGATAGGAAAGGGGGGGATGGGGTGTGAGAGAGGACGAGAGAGGGTGATGGTAGAAGAGGTGAGAGGGAGAGAGAAATTGGAGAAAGATGGAGATATAGAGACAAGGGAGGGAGAGAAAAAAGGATTAATTAGATTTACTGTGTCAACAAGATCATTTTATATATATATATATATCAAGACAAAAATATTACTATGCTATCACCATACACCTTCACTAATCAAACATCATCCAACAGAATAGAAAGTTTACTTAAATAATACATAAATACATGACTACATGAGTGTAGACAGTCAGAACATTAATGAACAGACACAGACAAAGTAAGAGTCATACACAATAACTACAGCTGGGTGTATTTTAGATATTTCTGGTATTCGTGATTATGTGTCATTTTTTGAAAGTGAGTAAACAACCTCTAGTAAGAAAACTTGTTGCAAATAAGCAAACACTGTACTATGGGATCAATGTTCGTTATAAAGGTGAATGACAGCCTGGAAGCCTAGTCAGAGGTGGACGGTTATAGCCATGTACTTACCTTGTATGAAGAGCAGTACGGCAGGTACCAGAAGCCTGTGCATGGTGCTGGTGTAGATGCCGTGGGCTTCCGGCTGGTGTCTCCCATCTGCTCAGCACTGCTGTCTATTTGTAGGACACGTTGGGGACAAGCTGTCAGACCAGTTCCTGCTCATTAACGTATCAGAACAATGCCCAGCTCCACACGGTCACTGTGTGACCGATCCTGATTTGTATGGATCACCAGTGAGGGCCTCAGGCTGGAGGCTTTAAGAGTCTTCATTTTATTTTAAAATGTTTTTTTTCCATCTACATTAAAAGACATTTTAATCTTCATTATGTACTTGTTAGCCAGGTATAGATTGAGATCTTGCTTTTAGATGGTAAATCAAGCACTACAATCTCCCAGACTATTGCAGTAAATCTCTGGCATCATAATATAAATTTACTTTACAGGCGAGATTAAGAATTTACGTATAATATTTCCGTGTTTTTAAAAACCAAACATTTTGGAAATATCCTATATGAACGGAACATGTATTATATCATAGGGATGAATGATTCCCACAGATACAGGGCCACCATTCAAGACTATTTCTATAACAGTCACTTGAATAATAATAAATGCTAAAAATAACTTTGTATCAGTGAATATTAATCATCACATCATTGATTTTTTTTCTTATCAATAATTAGGCAACTTTTAAAGCACGCGGGTCGGCACAAAACCAGAGAATGCCGTTAATGACGTTGTTGGTACCGTGCTTAAAGGCTTGGCGACGTTTCGTGATGGAGGATGATGTCATGGCGCACATAGATGTGAATACAGAAATTGCGCATACAATGAGCGTTTCAGGAGAAATCAGTAGTACAAAGAACATGGGTTTCACAGAGGACAGACCAACATTTCGTATTTGCCTTTTTTCTTTCGCCCAAAGCTTTAAACAGAGGAAAAGTAACTCACATATTACAGAATCTGCTTTTAAAATAAACTTTTATGTCTACAATTTGTTGCATATTTTAAAAATGCACAATGAGTAAATTCCGTTTTATTCTACATGCCTGTAGGTCCAAAATAACATAATAAAATGTAAACATTTCAATATTTGTTTTCTATGCGTTTACAGTGGGCCGATGGCTATATCTCTTATATTTATGCTGGATGATGGCGTTTTAAGCATAGATGGGGACACTGATATAATAGGTTAGAGCTCTAAAAGGTTTGACATAATCAAGATGAAACAAAGATAAGAATGGAGAAGGACAGAGAATGTCCCAAACAGGGCTTGGTATATATTCTTCACATCTAGGAGACAGCCCAAAAACTTAGGATACAGAAACATTTTTAAACATTTTATATTATAAAGAAAAAAAGTCACAGAACACCATTGAAAATGAATGGTATATATTAAAATATTTATACACAGTATGTTTTATTTATGATTGCTTGTGTTCTTGAACAAGGGTGTACACATATCTATGCTTTTACTGCCATCCATCCTACGTAAAAATAGAAAAAGAGAAAAGCCATATTTCCACGCATAGAAAACAGTCTCAGGTGTACATAACTATGCTTAAAACGCCATCATCCCATGTAATTTTTTAATACAATTTATCATAAATAATATATATTAGTACAGCATAATATTACGCCCTATGGCAGTGATTCCCAAACTGTGCGCTGCGGCTCCCTGGGGTGCTGCCGCGATGTCACAGGGGTGCCGAGCGGTAGTGAACAAGGCGGGGGACTACTTGGAAATTTATTTGGCTTAGGGGTGCCTTGAAAAAACTTATGGAGACCCTAAGGAGGCCTCGAACTGAGAAAGGAATGGATCAATATACTCCTTTATTATAATAAGCCTGGTCCAGGCACAACAGACTCCTCACCTACATATAAATATATATATATGGAATAATTCACTTCGTATTGTAAATTCTATGGATATGGATATTATGAGTCACTTAGGAGTTCCACTTACAGAGTATTTAGTTTATTCTTATATATATGTAAAGCTATATATGTTTGTTGAACTTTGTAAAATCAGAATTGAAAATAGAAAGATACTAACATCCAGTGTTATGGAGATGAACCACAAGCAATCCTCTCTAAGACCATCTTCTTACTACATCACAACATTTCGCTTTACCAGGAGAGCGCAATTTCATCAATGCCCCAAAACACCTTACGGTTCGGTTTCGGCGCCTCCTGATACATAAAGGCACAAAACTGGTGACAGACGCATTTAAGATTATATTTTCCCATTCAATTAAACTTAAAATGAGGATTTGTGTACTCAATCCATCTGCTTATATTGGGGGGAGACTGATGGGTAACATTAGGAAACAATTATTTGCTGAGAGAGTGACAGATACAAGGAACAGTTATAGGTAAATAAAATAATAATGACCATAATGCTAAACTTGTAACTACAATAACTACTCTTTCACTTCCCATCCATTAGCAAAAATAAAACAAATAAGCTTAACAAGTAAAATAAAATAATAATAATAATAATAATATAAATGATGATAATAATAATAATAATAATAATAACAATATTTCTCAATAACTAAATGGACAGACTAGATAGGCCAATCAGCTCTTTCTTGTCGTTATAATCTATGTTCCTCTTTACAGAGCACACCTTTGGATGCTTCTTATTGTAAATTTACAGCATGGGAAAAATAACTTTAATTCTATTTAACATAGAGAATAATCTTGAATCTTCTTTGTTACTCTTGAAGAAATGAACACATGAATGTCTAGTTACTTAATTGCTTCCTTGTAAGATTTGCATATTGTTTCCTGACTGCTGTTGATAGAAGATCCTGGATCGGAGAGAATGAGGCTTTACAGTGCGGGCTGGTTGGTGTTTGTGGAGGTATTACCATCTAAGGGCATTGTAACAAAGAGAGCAGGGTGGGTCCATGTCACCTTTAAGAAACATAGGGAGGATTTAGACAATGAACAAACTACAATACAAGAATGATAGCTCCACCCACATTTATCCCGTATGGTCCTTCTATTACTCTTTGAAGTTGTAGAGTTTCCACCTTAGGGCAGGATTGTGCATGTAATGAAAAAGGGAGGGGTCTTCCTGCCTACACTCTCAGTCCAGGTTCCCAGACTCCCAGGCTGTGTCACACACAATTGTTGAGGTGGAAGAGCTGGATGCAACTCAGTGGACTTCACAAAGACAAAGCAGCCACTTTGTGGTTAAACACAGTGCTGAGGATAGCCAAACTCTTAAATATTAAAGTACCAACAGTGTGAATATAACAGAAATATACACTTTATTGTCAATACACATCCAAATATATTCTCAACAGCTTTATATAATATCATAATAAAGTGGTTGTGAATATATATATATATATATATATATTGATAATAAAGTGTATATTTATTTAATTTTCAATGTGTTGTTATTTCACTATTTATTTGTAGAATCAGCAGCTGCCCCTGGAGGACTCAGGTTGGACTCTGTTGTATTTGTTTAAATAATATACTAAATGTACGTATATATTTATATACACACAGTGGAGTGTTTCTTAACGTAAAAAAAATGAACATAAAAATGACTATAATACAGGGTTTTTGAGATAAAGTTGAAACACGTATTTTGATCCTGGAAAGAAAGGGGAAATATTGTTCTTTGTGCTGGGATGAACTATAGACCTCCAGGACTAGAAGAGGAATTGGACATTTTTCTACTGAGTCTATATGGACTCTCTTTATATGTAACAATGTGTATTTTATTCGGCAAACAGAACCTGGAAATGGATTGGATCAAATAGACACATTGTGAGTGGGGGGATACAAAGAGTTTAATATTAATTACTGAGCTAAAAAGCCAAGGATGGTGTGGGTAATGTTTGTGGGATATCTAGGGCAACACAATGTCAAGTCCGCTTGCGTCAAACTTTTTTTTTTTATCAAAGTAGTCCTTAATGTCTTGACAAGCGCCATGGAATTTGCTGGTGCTATATAAATAAATGATGATGTGGATTATTGTGTCAGGGGGAGTTAAAGCCCAATGTGGAATACAGCTGGTGGGGATTTGAGGATCGAGATGAGAATCAGAATTTAAACCAGATTTTCTCATTTTGTGTTCAGTGGCCCATGTGACTTCTCACCCCTCGTTTCACGACCTCTGATCCCCCACATTCACATTTTATAAAAGCAAGTTCTCCCTGAAGTGTTTATATGGGTGCATCAGAGCACAGCTAACGTTTACCATCTGCCAAATTGTAATATATATTAGAATATATACAAGGAAAAAGAGAAATGTTTATAAGGGGCACTCAGTCCTTCTAAATATATGAACTCTGAGATGCAGATTACATATTAGTGTATCTACTTTGGGACCATAGTGACATTCCCTAGTGCGGATATGAACCTTTCTGTACAATAAATTAGAATATAACAACTTGGTAGCGTTGACCGTTTCTGTTCCCTCATCTTACCACATCACTGATTTCCTAAAGTTTGTCTGTGATCATTGATTTTCTACTTGCACCCTTTTAGGTTGGTTATATTTCATATTTGTTCTCATTACCGTCATTCATGTTTTTGTGAGATCCTTATTGATTTCACATGTCAGAGTTGTTTAAATCCAACTTTCCTGCAATGTAGTTATGACAGCAATTATGGCTTCACACATACAGATCGTTGAGCTTAATATTTAAAATAAGGGGAAGATTATTATTACCATTTATTTATATAGTGCCACTAATTCCGCAGCGCTGTACAGAGAACTCACTCACATCAGTCCCGGCCCCTTTGGGGCTTACAGTCTAAATTCCCTAACATACACACACACACAGACAGACTAGGGTCAATTTTGTTAGCAGCCAATTAACCTACTAGTATGTTTTTGGAGTGTGGGAGGAAACCGGAGCACCTGGAGGAAACCCACTCAAACACGGGGAGAACATTCCAACTCCTCACAGATAAGGCCGTGGTCGGGAATTGAACTCATGACCCGAGTGCTGTAAGGCAGGAGTGCTAAGCACTAAGCCACCGATTGAGGATGTTCCATTTTTGTCTTCCTTGTTCAAAGACATTATATTTAAATAACGCTCAATGAACGGCTGAGTTTACCATCGAGAAGGCCTCTTGGTGGGTTTAGAATGAGAAGCTGTAGAGCCATCATTGCGTAGAGACAGAGGAGACGACTGTCTGATCCTGGGGAAAAAAATCTTCAATCCTGTGTCTCATCAGATCCAACCTAGAAACTTTCATGACCCTAATGAACAGCTCCCTATTGCCCTCATTCCACAATCCACATCTCAGTGATGGACAATGGTTTCTCAGATATCAGCAAATTGCATCAACGATTACTATGGAGGATAGAGCCTCAGACAAGTCCAACAAGGCCCCCAGGACAAGATAAGGTCTTCAAAGCACTGAAATATCATAGAGAGCTCACCCATCCATTGTATTAAAATTCAGGTTCAATGCATGGCTTCCTGGGCACATTTACATGATAATTCTTGTCTAAGATAAACCTGTTTTTTTGTTGTATCTAAAAGGGACAATCTCTTGTTAGAAATGTTAACTGTTTTCTGTTCAGATCCTTCTTGAAAAACCTGAGTGGTAAACAGAATAGAGAGCAGATACCACATACACAGTGCGCACCCCACCCCATATTATCTCTATAACAATCACAGTTATAATTCCAGCCAGTGGGAACTTTCTCCATAGGAATCCTCAGGCTGGAATCCCAGCTGGTAGCCCCAGATCAGCAGCCTGGTCAGAATCAGGTTAGGTTCCCCCGAAACTTACAATGTATAGTGCCAAAAACTCGCTTCAGCGAATTACTAAAAAATAATGTAATATAAGTACATAGAAAACTAAAATAAAATTTGTCCAGAGGGGTAACCCAAATAAAACCCCCAAAAACTTTATTCCTCCATCAATATGAAAAATATATATTTTTTTCTCTTAGGGTGCGCTTTCAGTGTTAGCAATTAAATGCTGCACTGTATAAAAATATTTAAGATGAGTAATACGTTTTTACGGAAATTTCAGATTTACAAAAAAAATATTTCATTGATTTCAGAACAATATTAAAAATAGCAACAAATTGAAGAAATGTACATTAATGGCTTTCTTTTTTAACTTTTACACCTGTTTCTTAAATGACTTCCATTGTGTGAATCTGTAATAAAATAACTAACAGAACAACGAGAGCCACTTGTTTGTCTCTATCAGTATGGCCTCCGTTATACATAGGAGCTTTGGGCCTTACGTACAGCTGGATGAAATTAACACTTACGTTGTCCCGTAGCGCCTGTGGTTTACTTAGTATTCTGAGACGCATATTTCTTAAAATACACGTGACTCAGAATAATATGCAAATTGAGCACATTTTTTGATTGATACGATTTAGGCGTATCCTACCCAACGGCCCGTAAGGCTGTTAAATTAATACATTGTTGTTTTTAAAAGTATGCCCTCCCCCCCAAAAAAAAAGCTTAACAAGCCCTTCTATCCTATGTCTAACCATTCGCTAAATGCTCTCTCTAACAGTATTGAATTAAAAAAAAAATTAAAGTATATTTGTACTATTTAAAAAATATTCTTCAAATAGTGTTTAAAATAAAAATGTGTAGAAACACAAATTTTAACGCAATTGCGATCCACCAATCTTGAATGGGTGCCGCACGTTTCGTATCGCAAATTCGAATCAGGATCTATTTATAATTGTACCGTGAACATATCAATGGCCTTCCTCCCCCAGTGTATAACAGCCTGAATAATGTTGAATGTACCAAGGTAAATCCTTTGCTCCCAGTACACACGTCTGTAGGTAGAGTGATACACACCAGAGGCGGTTGGAGGGAGATAATTCATCATGAAGCTGAACTAAAGGGCAAAACTGTAAAAATTGCCATTTAAAGCAAATAAGTGTGTAATCATGAAATTAGAATATAACAATGGAGAAAGAGGTTATAGGTCTGACTGCATTATATGAACAGCAGCACGTATTACTCCATATTCACAATATATTTATTTTTGGGGGGGATTCAATTGACCGTGAGTTGATTTTTTAACCCGCAGCATTGAAAAAAAAAATCCTGCGCAGGTTTTTAACTGCTATAGCGACTGTTTTTAGTTAACGCAGCGTTAAAACTCATGCATGTCAATTGAAAAAGAGGTAACGCTGACCCTGCGCATTAATCATTGGTGCTAGCAAATTTTTAGGGGGGGTTTAACGCGGTCATGTATATATATAAAAAAAAGGATTGGCATATATTTGCATACATTAGATTGCATTACACAACCTTTTTATTTGATAATATCTACATACGGTACTTTCTTTTAGCATATTTTTTTATTTCACTATTTTTTACTATAGAATCATCTATGCCATGTCAAAACACATCAGTACATACATATTAGTTCAAATAACATTCATAAATATAATTAATTAGTGATTTATTTATTTTTTATGGGGTTTTTTTATTCTTTTTTTTTTAAATAAAATCAACTTTTTCATGTTTTGCATCACTGATAAACATAAATTATATATTTTTTTCATTATTCATCACCATTTATTTATATAGCACCACTGATTCTGCAGCGCTGTACAGAGAACTCACTTACATCAGTCCTTGCCCCATTGGAGCTTACAGTCTAAATTCCCTAATATAGACACACAGAGAGAGAGAGAGAGAGAGAGACTAGGGTCAATTTTTTTTTTATTATTTATAACAGCTAATTAATCTGCTAGTATGTTTTTGAAGTGTGGGAGGAAACCGGAGCACACCCACGCAAACACGGGGAGAACATACAAACTTCACACAGATAAGGCCATTATCAGGAATTGAACTCATGACCCCAGCACTGTGAGGCAGAATTGCTAACCACTTAGCCACCGTGCACATGATTTCAAATAGTTTTCTTAGGTTTTTTATTTTTAGCACACCCCAAAGAGGTGCGAGATAAAACAGCATATTGGCCTGTTTAACGCGCCGCGTTAAAAAACAATTGAATAGCTTTTAACGCGGCTGCCTCTCGCCTACCCTATACTTTCCATAGACCTTCTACTGGAGCGCGAGAGGACCGTTTGATGGAAAAAAAAAACTGCGCTAAAAATGTAATTGAATCGCGGGTAAAGTTAACCCGCTCGAAAATGATAAAAAACCATGTTAAAATAAATTAGCGAAGTGTTAAAAAAACCTCACGGTAAATATGAATTCCCCCCTTGGAATAGACTAGAAAATGTTTTTGTGATTAACTCCATAATTGCCAACTTTTGAGGTCTGACTGCTGACAGCATTGCCCCTAGTGTATGTCTGTGTCTTTTTGTGTGTTAGGGGTCTATATACAACATTGCGATCAGCCATAGTTCTGGAGAAAAAAGCTGTGACCAATTTTATGACACTTATATTTCACACTGATTTTAAGTTAAACCTGTTCTTTTGCTGTATCTGAAAGGGACAATTTCTAATTAGAAATGTTAACCTTTTAATGTTTAGATCCTTCATGAAAAAACAGAGATGTACACAGAAGGGACCAGGAGAGCTGATAACACATACACAGTGGGCACCACATCCCATATTATCTCTATAACTATCGCACTGATAATTCCAGCCAGTGAGAACTTTCTCCATAGGAAACCTTGGGCCAGAATCCCAGCTGGTAGCCCGAGATCAGCAGCCTGGTCAGAATCAGGTTAGCTTCCCTGAAATTTACAATGTACTGGTGCCATACTTTCGCTTTAGCAGATGACTAAAAAATAATGTTATATATTATAAATTATAATCTTTATTTTTATGGCTCCACAAGATTTCCACAGCGCTGTAAAGAAAACAGACAGTGGACCATACAGGGTAAAACAGTACAGAACAGTAAATAAAAATACCAGTACTTAAATAACTCGAAACAAAGCTAGCACAGTGGAGTTGGAGTAGAAGACATGATAGAGACATAGCAGAGAAGAGGGTACTGCTCATAAGAGCTTACATCCTAAAGGGAGGGCAAACAGACAGGAGGCACAATGGGGAGTCAGAGGGGAACAATTGCAAGGGAAATGAAAATAGGAACATTGGGAGAGAGAGGAGATCTAGCATGGAGAGAAGGCTAGGTGAATGGGTTGTAGACTTTGAGGAACAGATGAGATTTTTGTGCCCGTTTGAAGGTACACAAATTAGGGGATAGTCAGATGGAGCGAGGGAGGTCGTTCCAGTGGAGGAGGGCAGGCCAAGAGAAGTCTTGGATTATGAAGTGGTATGAGGTGATCCTAGTGGAGGAGAGACAATGGTCATTGGCCGATAGCAGGGAACGGGAGGGAGTGTGAATGGGGAGAAGGTTAGAGATGTACGGGGCAGTGGAGTAGGAGGGAGCCTTGTAGGTGAGGGTGAATAAATAGATGATGATGATGAGTAGTTTGAAAAGGATTCTGTAGGGGAAGGGGAGCCAGTGTAAGGCAAGGCAGAGAGGGGAGGCAGAAGAGAAGCGGTGGGAGAGGAAGATGAGTCTCGCAGCCGTATTAAGTATAGACCTGAGGGGGCGAGGTGGGAGAGGGGGCGAGGTGGGAGAGGGGGAGGCCGGTGAGTAGATGGTTACAGTAATCAAGACGGGAAATGAGTGCATGTATAATGGTTTTCATGACATCCTGAAACCGGATGCGGACGATGTTATCTGTAAAATAATTTATAAAATTTAAACAAACTTTTATTAACATAGAAATTAAAATAAAATAAAAATGTGTCCAGAGGTGTAAAAAAAAATACAACATTATTCCTCCATCGATATGAAAAAAAAAAATGTTTCTCATTGTATGTTTGCAGTATCAGTAATTAAGTGTTGCACTGAATACAAATATTTAAGATGAGCAAAAAACATTTGAAGACATTTCAAATTTAGAAAAAAAACTTTATTTTTTTCAGAAAAATATTAAAAATATAAAAAAAATGATTGAAAAGACACCTTACACCTTTTTCTAAAATGATGTCCATTGCATGACCCAGTAATAAGAGAACTAACAGAACAATAGTGAGAGCCAAACTGTGGGAGATTTGCTTGTGTCTAGCAGTAGTGCCCCAGTTACATATGGGAGCTCTGGGCCTTACATACAGTTGGACACAATTAGCGCTTGCGTTGTCTCGTAGTGCCCATGGTTTACTTATTACTGTGAGCCGCTCATATCTTAAGACAGGTGACTCGCAATAATATTCAAATTGTATACAGTTCTGTTTGATATGCTTTAGGTGTATCCTACACAAACAACGATTACGCAGCCCTTCTATCTAATGACTAACTATTCCTTAATGCTCTCTGTAACAGTGCTTGCATGTTTTCAATGAAATAAAATTTAAAGCACATTTGTATTAAACCTTACACTGGGTTCCCCCCCCCTACAGAATCCTCTTCAAACTCCTCACCCTCATATACAAGGCCCTCTCCAAACCCACTGCTCCCTACATCTCCAACCTCATCTCCATACATACTCCCCCTCTACTCTATGGTCAGTCAATGACCATTACTTCTCCTCCACTCTGGTAACTACATCTCACTCCCTTATCCAAGGTTTCACCCGTGCTGCCCCCCACCACTGGATCGCTCTCCCAAATTCTATCAGACTATCCCCTAGCCTGTATAGCTTCAGTTGAAACCCAACCTGTTTAGAAAACGCCCACCAGTCCTCCACTTAATCATTTCACCATGTAGTATACCTCACTATCTTTCATCCTCCATGTCTCCCTCTGTTGCATCTTGCCCTCAGATCCCCTTACATTGGCTCACCCCCAAGTGTCAACCGTTTGTCTGCCCCATTCCCTTTAGATTGTAAGCTCTAGTGATCAGGGCCCTCTTCCCTCCTGTTCTCATTACCTATAACTTTTGCTCACCAGCTACACTGCTCTCCTCCTCCTCGGGCTCTCTGCCCATTGACTCCTCTCCTCCATTGTCTTTGCACCTCTTTCAGTGGCTCAAAACCTCTTAGTTACGCCCACGCTAATGGGCACAGGTTTCAGCCAGCGCTAAATATACCCCTTGTATCCCAGTAGCTGTGCTGAGATTTTTTGTCATTTGTTTACTGTATTGTGTTGTTATACAATTTACTGTCTTGTTGTTTGCCCTCTGAACAATGTTGCGGACCTCATGTGGTGCCCTATAAATAGATGTTAATAAAAAATAATAATATTATTATTAATAATAATAATAATAATAATAATATCTAAAAAAATATTTAAATAGTGTGTAAAATTAAAAGGTTTAGAAGCACAAATTTTATCACAAATGTGAGTCACAAGTCTTGAATGCATGGAGCAAATTTCGTATTGCAATATCGAATCAGGGTCTATTTATGATTCTACTACGAAAATGTTCATGATCTTTAAACTGGTGAAATTCCGTCAACCTCCAGTGTATAACAACCTGAATAATGTTAAATGTGAATGGTACTAAGTAAACTAATACAGAGATGATTTTTATGTTCAGATAACTCTATTACATGGTTGGAGCCCTGTGCAGGGGACATACTGTTCATTAGAGAGGTCACAGGTGACATAGAGAGAAGGTAAATTCTTTGCTCACAGTACACACATCTTTAGGTAGCATGACACACGCCAGAGGCGGTGGGAGGGAGATAATTCATCATGAAGCTGATCTAAAAGACAAAATTGTGTAAATTGTGTACATTTTTGTGATATAATGTGACACAAAACTATATATAAATTTGTGATTAATTCTATACTTGCCAACTTTTGAGGTCTTCCCTCCAGGGAGGTCAGTGTGCATATGTGGGAGGGGCATCACCATAGCCCCACCTCCAGTCACGGCAGTGTATGGAGGAATTAAATGGGGTTAAACGCTTTATTGAGCCAAACTTCTCCCAGGTTCCGTGAGAGTGACTGTTCTTCCGGGATTACTCCAGGACATTCTGGGAGACTGGGTAAATATGATTGATTCACATAAAAGCTAAAGATTTTCCTTGAATTTGACATCTCCTAGTTGCTAAAAAGAACATTACACAGAGTAAATCTATCACCATTTACAAAGAATGTCAGTTCATGTGACGGAGAAGAAATCTGGTGACAGGATCTCTGCTAAACTTCGTTTTTCTATATGTGGTGTTAATGCCGGCGGCAACTGTATGTGAATCAGATGGAGAGCGAATGAAAATTCCACAAAGAAACATCCTTTGTAATAGAAAACCTTCTTCTGCTACTTTCATGATGTTAGAGACTGGGGGACAATCCCCTTCGTAGTGACCCCCTGTATAACAATTAGATGGAGACTCCCATACAGGGCCGGATTAACCTGAGGTCTAACCGGGCTACAGGCCAGGGGCCTCGGGCCAGGGGGCCCTTAAAAGTGCTCAGCAGCAGTATTGATTGGTGCGGGGGCGCCCCTGGCCCGATCAATGCTGCTGAGCCTGTCACTGTAGTCCTTCCCCGGCGCTCAGTAATCTCCTTACTGAGAAGATCTAGTGAGAGTGTAACTATGAGTGTCACTCTCACAAGATCTCCTCAGTAAGGAGCTTACAGCGCGCCGCGGAACGACTACAGTGACAGAAGAAGGAGGTAAACGCGTTGGTGCTGTAGGAGGCTCACAGTGGGGGCTCACGGGGGGGCCTCATGGGGCAATGGAGGCCCCCTTAGAGCAGGGGGCTCCGTTCCCTTAATCCGGCCCTGCCCCCACACCAGAAAACCCTGTTAGTTATTATTACTGATAGTCCCTGCTCTCTTTACATCATAAATATAATTGTTATTGTACTGAAAATAGATGTCGCACACAGGTCAGACTAACTTTCATTGTGTGGATAATTAATTAACTGCAGCTAACTCTTTCTTTAAAAAAAAAAAAAAAATTAAAAGTTCTAAGGCTGCATTGTCATGTCATGTCATGTTGTGGGCAGCGTAGTGACTTAATGGTTAGCACTTCTGCCTCGCAGCGCTGGGAGCAGTATCCGTGCAGAGTTTGTATGTTATACCCGTGTTTCCTCTGGATGCTCCGGACTCCAAAAACATACTGGTAGGTTAATTGGCTGCTGACAAAACACTAGTTTCTGTGTGTCTGTGTGTGTGTTAGGGAACTTAGACTGTAAGCTCTAACGGGGCAGGGACTGATGTGAGTGAGTTCTCTGTACAGCGCTGCGGATTTGGTGGTGCTGGTGTAGATAGCAATGACACAACATTCACACGTGTAAGAGGAAAGCAGAACTTCACGTTAAACACTGGGAATAATTTACATGTTTTTTTCAGTGGGATCTCATCCTGCGCCTCCTGCTGGTGAAGAAAATTTCTCCCGATGCGACATCTTTAATGATTTTACAACTGAAATAAAAAGTCCCGATCAGCAGCCGATTCCTGTGTACACGCTGATGAAGTTTTACACAATTTCCTGTCAGATCTGTGCTCTTCATTTGAGAAGTTACAGACTCTACACACCCCATAGAGATCTAAGGACACTGCCCGTCCTGCGTGCTTACACACTGTAGAATTGGAACGTCATCATTCCATCGTTGAACGAGATTTTTAGTTCAGTTTAAAAATCTCGTTCAACGATACAATGTGCTTTGGAACGTTCGTCCTTCACTGTTGCAGTGTACACACTAATGTGATATCGGTCCATTGGTCGTTTATCATCTTATTGGCCCAATAATCGTGGGTACACAGCCTTAGCTGTCTATGTAATGATCTGATCTATATTGTGTCAATAAACTCTGTTAAAGTCTGTTTGTCTCCAATATGTTTATAGTCCTCTCTCTCCTTGTATATTATTGTCTGTTTAGTGCTGTGTGCTGTTTGATGAGCTGTGCTTTATGATATCAGTGTAAGATTAGTGTTCACAGTGCAAAGATCACATTAGTGTAGTGATTACATTACTTGACCTACAATCTTCTTTGCACTTACAAATGTATCCCAAAGTACAATGTATAAAATCTTCCGAGCAAGGATATTTCGACTGCTATAAATTATCCTGTGTGTGCCAGTGATAGTAATCTGATACACGTCAGGGTCACCTTTATGGCCCTCTAACCTTACAAAGGGCAACACATCACCCTCAATCCCAGTAATTAGACAAAACAATAGATTTAATCAAATAAAGAGAAACCTATTTGTAATAACACATCGGCGTGTATTTTATACTAGTGTTACACGCTATAACAAATAAATCTGTCAATAAAGCAGGATGAAGCTGGGGGCCATTGACAAAGGCTCGGAGGGCCATATGTGGCCCTAGATCCACGTGCTGTCATCACTGGTGTAGGGAGTTATAACATTCTCCGAACAAGAGGAGAATGATCAGAGATTATTTGATGCAGGTTCATGTCTAGGACTTGAGGTAATTTAAATGTAATGTATGCAGAGTTTGAACTCTATGCGAGTCTTCTCTAGGAAAACTCCAACACGGTTTTTAGTTATATATATTTGTTCAAAATGTGTTCTTTGCATACAAATAATATATTCACTTGTTTTACATTCACACTTTTAAGTGTGTCAGAATTCACACACCTCATGCCTTGAAAAGACTTGTATAGGGTTGAAATGCGTTAGTAGAGGTGTTTACATATAGACACAAATTCCTTCTCTTACCCACCGTCGATCTGATCAGTGTGCTTTTGCAGCGATATATGGAACCCAGTTTACATCTTTGATGCTAATGACCAAACATGTAAATACATCTTTAGATAACAGTAATTAAACTTGCAAATATCGTTGAAGGATGTTTTATTTATTTATTGTCGTGGGTATGTGTTTGATAGAAAAATCTTTTATTAATAAAAAATTTATATATATTATTATTTATTTCCCTCTGCTCACTTTCTATTCTATTTTGCTATTGCTAATGTATTGCTAATGTATTTTGGCTCCAAAATTCAAAAGGCACCTCCTCCTGATGTTTGGTGCCTGTTCTTTTAGTTACCTCTCAGGTGCTAGACGTGGCTCCATTTTCTCCTGCTGTGTTTTCTTCCTTCTGGTGGATTGCATTCTATTTTGACCTGTTGTACGCAGAGCTGACACTCTACAGAGTATTTCACCGCCATTCCAGTGGTAACCTGCTGACTGCAGAGCTGACACTCTACAGAGTATTTCACCACCATTCCAGTGGTAACCTGTTGTCCACAGAGCTGACACTCTACAAAGAATTCACTGCCATTCCAGTGGCAACCTGCTGACTGCAGAGCTGACACTCCACAGTGTACTTGCCGTCATTCCAGTGGTAACCTGTTGTCCGCAGAGCTGACACTCTACAGAGCATTTCACCGCCATTCCAGTGGCAACCTGCAGACCGCAGAGCTGACGCTCTACAGAGTATCTCACCGCCATTCCTCCAGTGGTAACCTGCTGACCTCTACTTCTCCTCTCCTCATGTTGTCCGTCATTGCTGACCATCTCTGCACATTCCCCTAAAGATTTCGCCTGGTACTCTTAATAGGGGCCGCGACCTGTGGGACAGACGCAGCAAAGACCAAACCGCGGCGGCCCCTGGTGAAAACATTCTCCCCGTTAGACTCCGCGCCTTACTTGAGTAGTGCTTATCTAGGCAAACCGAAGGATCCATTAATTACCAAATCGTGATAGTATATTATATAAGTTGTGTTTAGGTTTTATAGAGTAAGGACTGCTAGCACAAGAGTGCTTCAATTAGTTACCATGTGTGAGCACCTTGTACTTCTACCTACAGTTTGTTCACTGTGTTGTTATAAATTTAATAAAACCTATGTGATCCTCCTGAATTCTCTGTTTTGTAAACTTGTGTCCATTGAATATTAAATCCACTTAAATGTATTGTAATATTAATATCACAGTTTTCCAGCCTCTGCTTTTGATTTGAACTCAGACAGCTCTACATATTAAACCCCCCCAGACATTATGTATGTACAGTATTATATAGTGCTTTGTGCCATATATATCAGGAATACAGTGCCCTCTATCCCTTTCCTGTAATGTAGCGTTCTCTCTATGCCACTGCTATGACTCCTGAGTCCCGCTTCGGTATTCTGCACCCCCTGCCAATCTGGCTCAGTGCGTATCTCATTGATACCTGTCATGCTCATGGACAAAGAGAACTACAACAAATTGTGAGGATCCCACCGGAGACACCCATATCTGCAGAGGTGACACACACTGCAGCCTATGGGGTGGCCTTGGTCTCTGGGTTATTCGCTCCTTTTATCACACTACTGGGAGCTTAAATCTATGTAATCTTTGTAAGCCTTTTATTAGGGCAGCTGTTTCTGAGAAGTTACTGCTTTTATCCCAATGCAAATATTATACATATATCAATGGAAAAGCAACTTTATTATTTCTTAGTATACATGTCTGAATTTTATAGTGTTATTTTGTAACTGATAGAGTTTTGGTACCTTTTGGTTATATAGTACAGTGGAATAAATATTCACTTGTTTTATGGGGGAAAAAATCCCTTTTTAGTGATTTGTAACCAAGTTAGTCCTACCCCAAATATTCATCCCAGAATATAATTAGCTGGTTCTCCTGACAATAGGGATACTTTATATAAGGTCTGATACTGTAATGGGGTACTGAGACAAAGGTCAGTATCTTAATTTTTATCCTCCCTCAATGCTGCCACCACCCGTGGACTCGATGAAGCTGCAAACACAAATCCTTAAGACGAAAGTAAGTTGGGATAGGGCCAGCATTGGGTGGACCATGGATGGAGAAATTTTGGGGTGACCTTCATTCTGTAATTTTAACACAATGTTGCAGTGTATGAAACATGTGCGGTACCCCTGATCCACCTGGGTCTGCAAAAACTTCAACCTTCACTGCTACCATCATCTCATTCCACCAGGCAGCCGTGCCGGTGATGTCCATAGCCAGTTTACTTTCCATTTACATACATGTTTAATGTGGGTGTTGTTATATGTACACTGCCAGTGAAATACATGAAAAAATATAAATCCAATGCAAAACTATAAGAACAGTATTCAATATAGAGTATCCTGGTGGCCAATATGCCATGCATACCCGAGATCTCTTGTTGTAACCAAAACGCAGACCCGAGATCTCTGGTGGTAACTATAACGTAGACCCGAGATCTCTGTGGGTAACCACAACATAAACCCAGGATTCTGGTGGTAACCACAACATAGACCAGAGATCTCTGGTGGTAGACAACTGGACCCGAGATCTCTGGTGGTAACCACAACTAGACCCGAGATCTCTGGTGGTAACCACAACTAGACCCGAGATCTCTGGTGGCAACCACAAAATAGACCCAGGTTTCTGGTGGTAACCACAACATAGACCCAGGTTTCTTGTGGTAACCACAACGTAGACCAGAGATCTCTGGTGGCAGCCACAACGTAGACCAGAGATCTCTTGTGGTAGCCACAACGTAGACCCGAGATCTCTGGTGGTAACCACAAAAAAGACCCAGGTTTCTGGTGGCTTTGATAGTCCAGATACCAGTTTGCTTGTTGCTACTGCAATGCAGCCCCCAGGTCTCAGTGAATTACTATAATTCAGACCCAAGATCTTAGTGGCTACCACAATCCAAGACCCCTAAATCCCTCTATTAATCCCCAATTTGGGATTTCCAATTCTATGTGCCATGTAGGGGTTTGTGAATAAAACATCCCCTGCCACTCTAAACAGTGAACATTGCTGAAGGCTGTATCTACACTGGTTGTTAAAACAACGCCCGTTGCTCCCCGAACAAACAGCCTTGTATCTGCTTTACACATCCCAATTGTCCTGAATGTCATTGGACAGTCCAGATTCTTGTAGTACAAAGGACGTGAAAGGGTATAGGAAGATCGGTTCATGGTTTGGGTGGGTCAGAGGTCAGGCTGTGTCACTCTGTACACATGTAATGAGTATGTAGAATTATTCACATAGCAAATATAGATTATTTGTGTTCATTTATCTACATATGAAATATTTAAGAATGAAACCAGAAAGTCTGGCCACACAAATGTTCCCCCTCTGCCTTTCCGTCTTGCTTTCATATAAATATCAGATACAATTCCAGGAAATGTACCAGGCTGTTCTCTTTCTCTCTCTCATGAGATTTACAAAGGAATGTAATTATTGCCGCTGAATGTTTATATGTTAATCACATGCACCGAAATGTAAACCCTGCGGGCCATTACTGTATGTGATAGTCAGCTAGTAACTCTCTCCCCTATACTGTAAGTTCTTCAGCATACAAGTACACAACTGAGTATACTACCAGCCATTAAATATCTTATTGTCTATATGTCACATAGGGAAAGACCTGCGTGTTGGAACGTAAACCTACAAGTGCCATACTAATGACATGTATGTGTAGACATGAAGAAATTAACCAGTTCTAAAAACACTTTTATTGATAGTATAGTTATAGTGCATAGAACGGACACCGGGGTCTGTATGGAGAGAGACTGAGGAATGGCCGGGCTCTCTGTAATGTCATATCTGAGATTTGTGTGGCCCTCTTGAACAGTGTATGAATGTAATATCCGGGCACTGTGTGGCCCCTGTTTGCTGGATGATATTTCCCAGCTTATGCAACATTTGCCCTTCATGCCCCCAGCTAGTAGATTGTTGTGAGGTAGGTTCTGGCTCTTCCTGCCACCCCGACCGCTCACAACTTCTTCTTGTGGGGTCGACGGAGGTAGGTGTGGTAGTAGAAGTTAAGGAAGAGGATGATGAGGGTGAGGATGTAGAAGAACACGGCTCCGTTAAATCCATCAGGGAAGGGACAGTCTGTGAAGAGGTTGTAGCCAGAATGGAAAGCGATTGCGGCAAACTGGGTCTGTAGGGATAAAAAGACACGTCTCAAACTAACGTCGCCACTAAAGAGTTATTTAATGCTCTTCAATGTACTATGGACTTTACATCATAGCTGTGATATCAGTGTAGTGTGTTATATAATGTCGGGATGCGTTATATATCATTAGACATTGTAATGTCGTATCAGGAGGTGTAAGATAACATTCAGAGCTGTAATGGAATATTTGTGTGACATAATGTTGCAAGCTGTGGTATATCATTGAGAATGGTGATGTAACTTAGGGAGTTGTGATGTAATGTCTTAGAGAACTGTGACATCATTTTGACAACTGAGATATAATGTTTGGTGATGTAATATTGCGAGCTGTGATATAACGATGTGAGCTGTGATATAACGATGCGAGCTGTGATGTAATGTTGGGCAAAGAATAGTTACCAGCTGTAGCATTGTGAGGTAACGCTTCCACCAGAGATATTTCTGCACTGACGGCCCCAGCACGGCGAGAGCGTAATACAGGTACATGAAGATGTGGACAAAGGAATTCAACATGCCAATAAAAAATGCTGCCGGCAAGAAGAGGAGAACATGAGAGGATTATATAGTCATGTGTCTAGAAATGGGGGGATGTATTGGCTGGGTCTGATGTATGGGTGAGGGGTTATATAGACCGTCATGTGTCTAAACATGGGGGTGATATATTGGCTGGGTATGATGTATGGGTTAGGGGGTTATATAGACAGTCATTTGTCTAGAAATGGGGGTGATGTATTGGCTGGGTCTGATGTATGGGTGAGAGGATTATATAGACAGTCATGTGTCTAGAAATGGAGGTGATGTATTGGCTGGGTCTGATGTATGGGTGAGGGGGTTATATAGACAGTCATGTGTCTAGAAATGGGGGTGATGTATTGACTGGGTCTGATGTATGGGTGAGGGAGCTATATAGAAAGTCATGTGTCTAAAAATGGGGTGATGTATTGGCTGGGTCTGATGTATGGGTGAGGGGGTTATATAGACAGTCATGTGTCTAGAAATGAGATGATGTGAGGGGATTAGGGGAAAAGATACAGCTTGAGTACAGATAGCACCAGGAAAAGACATGTCTGTGGATGTACACTGTGCTGGTCTGTCTACATCACACACTGAGAGACAACATAATGCTGTACTGTTTCCTCTGACAGAGAAATTGTTGTTCCCACACAGGGTTAAAGATGGGACATGGAGGCCCAGAGATGAGTTTAGGGAATAGAGATGTTGTTTGATAACTACCCTGTCCTCCAGCAACGTATTTGACCCCAGCCCACCAGTTGAAGATCATGGTCGCGTGGTGATAAACATGGAGGAAGGAGATCTGGTTAAACTTCTTCCTCATGATGAAAAAGATCTGAGGATGGAATAAAAGAGAATATAATGTACATATCCATACCGTACAAATACTGAGAGACACGGAATGGAGACAGAAACTAGAGAAAACAAATCGACAGGAACAGTTAGAGCATTCACAAGGCTTAGCCAACAGTTAGAGCATTCACAAGGCTTAGCCAACAGTTAGAGCATTCACAAGGCTTAGCCAACAGTTAGAGCATTCACAAGGCTTAGCCAACAGTTAGAGCATTCACAAGGCTTAGCCAACAGTTAGAGCATTCACAAGGCTTAGCCAACAGTTAGAGCATTCACAAGGCTTGATTTACAGGTCAGAGGCTGGGACTTGTGGTCATATCTGGCATAGAATCAGAGAGACAGACAGAGACAGGAGAGAGAAGTGTTAATCTTCCATTATTACAGAGGAAACAATGTGTGTGACTTTGTACTCATATGTCTTGTGTATTGTTTTCTCCACTGACTCATTCCATCATGGAGAATTTGCACAATGAGCCAGGTGACATAAGTGTGAAGCAAATAATATAGCACTCCGGTTACATGGAGAATGGAGTCCTGTGCCCTTGTCAAATGGACTCCCATAATTCAAATGATACCACATTTCAAAGCAGGTGCTGATGTACAGCAACAGTCCATCATCTTTATCTCCAATATCGCACTACACCACAGTGGGAGATTTGGAAGAGGTCTAATGCTCCTGTATTGGACTAACGCATTTCACACATACAAATTGCTCCTTACACTCTCTAGATAATGCTCACAGCGCACTTTACTGGTCTCCTCTTCCTGCTCTGTACTATTGTCGTCTCCCTGAGAGTTGACTTTCAGGGTTGGTGAGAGAGTACATCATTTGAGCACAACATATAGGGTGGATGAAGCTGGTCATACGTGGGCGGACAGATTAAAATACTGGTAAATGAGCATACTTACTGTGTCTAGAAGCTCTATCACCTTGGAAAAGAAGAACCACCAACAGACCCTCGCCATCTACATGAGACACAATACTTTAGGTTAGAAGATGGTAGCATCAGGCCAAGTCAACCTTCTTATTGGTCTCTCAGACCAAGCCATGGGATCTGTAGAAAGGTTCCATCAGGCTTGAGCCGCGGGTAACAGAATTACAGGAGTGGCAAACAGAATTTATTTAATAATTTTACCACATTATTTTTGATAAAAATGTATTTAAATACACTTATTTTCCAGAGATGATACATGAGATTGGCTGGGGACTTGGGGATTTATGACAAAGGGGAGGAGCAGAGGTAAAGTAAATATCCTTCGGGCGGAAGGGAGTTTATCAGGCCATGGGTCATGGTGTATCACAAGATCAGGACACTTACCTCCTGAAATAATCTGTGTCTCTGATTATAGTTGCTCAAGAACTGACAACGTAATTGCTGCCTCTTCATGTAGGTGACATTCCCGCATGAACTGTATTTATGTGCTGTTTAGGATGGTACTGAGGGTGTACAACTAACGAGGTGCCTGATCATGGCCACGTCAGACAAAATACGGCGCTAACAATTCCTGTTCCCGCTGAGACCCGACACACTATTTTCCAATCTATTTTTACATGGCTCCATGTCTGGAGGTCTGGATTGTCCATGAAAACGTTCTGAGGCCTATACTTCTCATGATACTGCTGATGAAGGACTAAAGATCCATCAAACAGCCTCTCAGGTCTATATGATTTATATGTCTCACTCACCCTTAGGCCCAGCTCACTGTTACTGTAATCCACCGGTTGGCACAAATAGCTGTATCCCGCTAGAACCGAAGTCACCAGGAACTGGGGACGCACAGAAGAATATCAATTAGAATTGGTGCAAGACTTCATGAAAGTAATTGGCAGCTGAATGTGAGAGGGGTGTAGAGGAAATAGAGGCTCAGAACAGATATTGTAGATTAGGACAGAGGCTACAGAGGCTCAGTACAGAGCCCCTTGGAATATGGTTAGATATTTGCTAGATTGTATTAGAGAACATAGGACAAAATGTTAAGACATAGGAGATACAGTCAGCTAGACCAAGGTCAGGTCAGGCTATGCAGCAGACCAAGGTCAGGTCAGGCTATGCAGCAGACCATGGTCAGGTCAGGCTATGCAGCAGACCAAGGTCAGGTCAGGCTATGCAGCACAGCACAGATTTACCTCGTAGAACATATAGACGGACAGCCCCACCAGTGACAGATTATAGACCAGGAGGACTGAGCGCAGTGTGAAGGTTTCCCTCCCTTCCATCACTCGGGGCCCCAGGGCCACAATAAGGAGGTAGATAGCAAAGATCAGGATCACAGGTACTGGAGAGTAAACTAGGAGCCAGGGATCTGTGCGACTGTCTGCAAATAGGGAGAATAAAGTGGGAGAGCATATAGATATTTTGAAAAGCACAAACACAAGTCAATTGCCCCCATTTCTATGCCTTTGTGTGGCCCTGCTGTGGGAGGAGCAGACACGTCTCAGAGCTCCCTTCTGTCTGTGTCACCCTGCAGTGGGAGGAGCAGACACATGTCTCAGAGCTCCCTCCTGTCTGTCTCACCCTGCAGTGGGAGGAGCAGACACATGTCTCAGAGCTCTTTTCTGTCTGTATCACCCTGCAGTAGGTGGGGCAGTTTACTCTTTACATCATTGTGTTACCTCCATTTTCCAGAGCCCAGAGGTAGAAATCCTTCATTGTCTCCCACGTGGACGCCATACTGCAGACCTGTAACACCCTGGGGTGTCCCTGTAGACCTGTGGATTACTATAGTCAGGAATAGAATCCACTAAGCAGATAAACATACAAATAATCAGACACTAATATAAATCCCTTAAGCCTTGTACATGTCTTTTCCTATAGAAGATCGTCTCCTCTTTGGTTGGCCGGAAGCACTACAAGTGACAGCAGACCTGTGAATGACAGCCGTAGAGGACAACAAGGCTCAGTATGACGTAACACAGGTAACTGCTCTTATATAGGTGTATTTTGTATCTTGTGGACCCCACCAGCATTTATAACAGCTCAGCCTAGTATCAGCTACATCAGGGGACTGAGCCAAGTTTTGGTAATTAACTTTCTAAACATATTACAAGAGCTGATTCAGTCCGCTCTGCACACTGTGCATACTACATATACTACATATACTACATGTGTGTGCATACTACATATACTACATGCATTACATGTGTGTGCATACTACATATACTGCATGCATTACATTGTGTGTGCATACTACATATACTACATGTGTGTGCATACTACATGCACTACATGTGTGTGCATACTACATATACTACATGCACTACATGTGCGTGCATACTACATGCACTACATGTGCGTGCATACTACATATACTATATGCACTACATGTGTGTGCATACTACATATACTACATGCACTACATGTGCGTGCATACTACATGCACTACATGTGTGTGCATACTACATATACTACATGCACTACATGTGTGTGCATACTACATATACTACATGCCTTGCTGGAATATTGTGTGTGACCCTGTGCAGGTGACAATTAGTCTATTGCACTGTACAGGAGAAGCACAGAGGTGTACAGTAACCTGGTAACTAATCCCAGGACACTGGGCCAGGAATGCAACCGTTTAGGTGAACTGTCCCACCTCTCACCCGTCCGGGAACCGGTCACCCTGTCCCTCCTGGTACGTCTGTCTCTCACAGTCTCTTTTCCCCTTCTGGAGTGTCCTCAAACAGGGAGTGAATGGAGTAATTACACAAGCAGAGACGTGTACACCCCTCCCCTCTCTGTTATGCCTCTCAGTTTAACCCTTTACTAGTAATCAGCCACTGGGCTGTTCTTGCTGGAGTATAATCCTGGCATTGTGTGTTTCTATAATACATGCATTGTTTCTATGCAGCATATGTAAGCTATATGTAATTTACATTTTATAACGTGTTCCCACTAGTGCTGCCCACACCTCTGCATGTATGTTATAACACATGTAGCTGGAGCACACACCAAGGGCTAGATTTACTAATCTGCGGGTTTGAAAAAGTGGAGATGTTGCCTATAGCAACCAATCAGATTCTAGCTGTGATTTTGTAGAATGTACTAAATAAATGATAACCAGAATCTGATTGGTTGCTATAGGCAACATCTCCACTTTTTCAAACCCGCAGATTAGTAAATATACCCCCAAGACTGCATGATGCAATAGAATCAACAGAGCATGCCGGATATGTTAGAAGAAAAGGTTATAGAGATTCACATGGCCTGTGGGATTTTTGTCGATTCCTTGTGAATTGTAGTTCTGCGTTTTTGATTTTCTTAAAACCTCTTTTGGTTGACTAGCGATGCGTGAAAAATTCCAACTAGATCAAAAGTAGAACGATTGTGGCCGCTCTGAGGGTCTCGAACTTGTTGGCGGTACAATCAGTCGGTTTGATCTGGTGTGATTACCGTGGTCTCCCGGCCCTCGAACTGTGCGGCCTGGACTTGCATTTGTGGTTCAAGGTTTGTGTTTGCAGGCAACGTTTAAAGACATCAAAATAAACTATAAAATGTTGCTGGCTCCAGCTTAAATGGCTGTATTTTATAATATTTAAAAAAAAATTCATTTGAACGGCGAGGGTTACTGTGTTTGAGCTTGACGTTCGCATGGAAAATCATTAAAAATACCATTAAGATTGGACCTGTTTAACTTGTTCAAATGTCGTTGTAATGTTCAATTAATACAAATAGTACAATGAATTTATAGCAGATTTTCCCACTTTAGAATCGGTTCAAGAAACACTATCAAAAAATTTCAACCATCATTAATCTTGGCCTGTAATCTCCAGATACACATTCTGCAGGGATACATTGCAGTTGGCTCCTATGAGAGCTCCATAAACTGATCATTGGCTGCCTCTAGTGAGCCAATCAGGTGTTAAAGTGGAAGCAGCCATTTTGTGGGATGGGCCAATACGGAGGCCACCTCCGTGATGTCACTATCGCCTAATGACTGTATAGGCTGAAAGTCCAGGGCAGAAAATAGCCAACACTTCTGTGTGCCGGTGGCGGACGTTAAATAACGAGTGTTGTAAATGGTGCGGGCAGAGTTCATGTGTTCAGTAAATGGTATAACAAGACCAGGGGGTATATTTACTAAACTGTCAGTTTGAAAAAGTGGAGATGTTGCCTATAGCAACCAATCAGATTCTAACTGTCATTTATTTAGAACATTCTACAAAATGACAGCTAGAATCTGATTGGTTGCTATAGGCAACATCTCCACTTTTTCAAACCCGCAGTTTAGTAAATGTACCCCCAGGTGTTCAGAGACACTGAGACTGACTCATCTTCCAATGCAATGTGAACACAATGTGCATTTCATATAAATGAACATGTGCTCATCCACCCATATTCAAGTACAAGCGGATCTCCAGATACGTTTCCAGTTTTTTTCATAAGAACAAATTTTATTAAAGAAATCACCAACTCATCATACAGTAATCATTAATAAAAATGTGTTTATAATTATATATTTTTTTACATTAAATACATAAATCAGTATGTTCTTAGTGCATACAGTACATATGTAAATGGTGCAAATAATGCGGCTAAAAAATACATACGTACGAGACGCTTGACTCGTCCGGTACTGGTACTTCCAGTGTGCTCTTAAAGGGGTTGTATCATTTTGGACAATCCCTATTTAATTTAGCTTGTCCCCCATGTAACAAATAGTGGTGTCTTCTTCCCACCTGGACCTGTAAAGCTGGGTCTCTCCACTTACTCCAGACGTGGATGGCTTAATACGCCACGTGTAATGACGCAATCACATGGATTCACAACACACACATTTACATTCACACTTACACTTGTAAATAACACACATTTACTAAGGTTCCAATCCACATTTATTTATTAGTAAAATGTATTAGAGACTAATTATACATAGATAATATTAAAGTTAGGGTATTTATGGTTCAGGTCCTCTAAAAGGTAAAGAGTTTGGTCTCATATTAAACCTTATTTCACCGACATTAACCCGGTTTCGACAAAGTAGTGATCACACCTAGCGGTCGCAAGTTATGAACAATATGAGATTAATACTCAAAAGTACTTTGTTTGTGGGTCAGTTTGAACTGGTTATTCGGTGGGAAGACATGTAGGCAACAGTTAGGGGAAAAGATCCAATGAACTGACCTATGACCAGCAGACAACTGGAACATCGTTAACCTTGGACCAATGAAAACCTCTCTGAGTGTTACCTGTGCATAATTGTGACATCATCACTGTTTATGTTAATCCACACTGCATATAAGGAAGCTTCTGGGCCATTGTTCTTTATATTCCTGACTGAAAACTACATGAACCTGGGCCCAGGTGAAGCACTAGCAATAATGTAATGTATTCGTTTTTTATACTTTCCTGTTTATTACATCTTTTATGCGTTATAATGGCTTGCTGTAAATCCTGCTATATTTTGCAATTAAATCTCTTTGTGCGCTGGAACCACAATAATCGAATTGGACAATTTTTATTGGTAGCGATGAAACGAACATAACAAATTGTATAAGGGGAGAGGGGGGCAACTAATCTGAGACAACTATTATACAATCGTATCCACTCTATGGGTAATTGGTGTGGATCAGTCAGTTATGTACATGACTTTGTTATTTGCAGTTACGTATTAATTTGGACTCATCCTGGTATAATCCCTTTAATTCTGAAACATTGGCTTGTTCACCAAAAGTGGACAATCTTTTAGTAAGCCCTTATTTCTGGTAATCATAACACCAGTGTAATCGGGCTTCACTTGCCTGACCCCTAGTGGACAATGCTATGTAGTGCATTCCATATAAAAAGAGACTGCTCTCTTTAAATTGTTGAAATCTCATTGATGTCTTCTATAAGTAATCAGAGTGAGGGGACATCAGATTCGCGCAAAGTTCATGAGTCACATTTGTTCATTTAAATTTAATACATTGGTGTTTGTACTTTCCCATCTTAATATATATTATATCAGTATATTTGACACAAAAGGTGGTTTCCCATCGAAAGTATTGGCTGATGTCTGGTGTGTAAATCATACTTGCCCACTCTACCAAAATGTCCGGGAGACTCCCAAATTCTGAGTAGGTCTCCCGGGAGAGCAGGCCACTCTACTGCATCCTAGTGAAGTTGGCAGGATGTCAGACTCCATGACACAATTCGCTGTGGCCGGCCACCGTCCGTCCTCACACTTCACCTCCCCTTCGGGGCCTCCCGCAGTGGTTGAATAAAAAGTTGGGAAATATGGTTTACTTAGTATTTATTTACTAACAAATATCATCCTTAAATAACCAGTTATTTTGCTAATTGTTGCTTATTGGTTTTAGCACAATGTTCATAGACCATCCTGGCGTCCATTCCGTGCTTTGCAGTCATGTATCTACATCATCAAGCAAATTGTTGGCTGTGTTATGCTGGCATACGGCTCAGCTCCCCTCTCTATACACAGAGAGCAGCTTTGTGTTGTATACCAGGACAATGGAAAGAAACAGCTCTGCTTGATCGGCACCGATGCATTACCCAAACATTCTTCCTCTCTCACCTAGTGAAA
Source organism: Mixophyes fleayi (assembly GCF_038048845.1). Lineage (NCBI taxonomy): Eukaryota > Metazoa > Chordata > Amphibia > Anura > Limnodynastidae > Mixophyes > Mixophyes fleayi. The sequence goes on along the minus strand of NC_134408.1, from coordinate 5,874,096 downwards.
CGCGTGGATGGGGCCACAAAAACACTGCCTACATCATTACATCCACACAGCCATTAGACTCAAGGCTAAATGTGTTCACTATTCTCCAGCGTTCCTTACCCCAGGGCTCCCGTTCCTTTTATTCTGTCATCAACAGAAGTTGAGCTCAGTGGGTGACACCTCATCACCCGCACCCTCAGTATGGCGAGTTGTGTGTTCCCATGTGACCCTTTCTATGTCACTGCTGCTAGTTGTAGCCTGTGTGTTACTCTGCACTAGATGTATCGACATCAGCCAGCACCTATTCATTAGGACCACCGTCATCTGGGGGCTTCTCTGGTAATGGTCTATGTCTTTCCTACTCTCCCTCTGAATTGCAGCAAGAAGCGTGATCCATTGTAATCAGCATTGTCTGCACATGAGCTTCTCACTCATTGAGTAGTGAAACGCATAGGAGGCAATTGTTCCTAATAAATGACCAGTCACTGTGCCCTCCACGAGGCAATGACAATATTTCTAGTGTCCAATACCTGTACAGAAATGTTTATAGTACATGTATAGGCTGTTGCCGTAGAAAGAAAGATGAATGGAAAAAATCCCTGTGTACAGTAAGTAGCAGGTAAATAGTCCCCACATGTTGTTTACTGATTCGCATTCATTGAGCTCTTTGGTCTAGGACTTTAAAGTATGTGAGTTTGTATAGGTGAAAAGGGACCTTTGCACTGTCCACCTCATTCGCTTTCTACGTTTGGCTATTCCACCTTCATTCAGGTAATAAATAATAATCATTTGGGGACATCAGGGCTGTGTCACTTTCATCAGAATGCTGCACACTATAATCTATTAATATGTAGAACTCTCAGTCGAACCTTTGTAATCTCTAGATTTGTTATTGGATGTTGTTCAGCTCAGTAGATGTAATAATTCGCTGGATTAAAATGTTTATCGCACAAGTAACAATACAGGTACTATTCAATGGATTTCATTACTTTTTCTTCTTCAAATAATTGACACGGAAACATTAATATTGTAAACATTTCTATTGATATTGTAACAATGACATTATAAGTATGTATAACCAGGCTTAGTGCACTAGTAATTGTCACCATCTGAGGAAGGTACCATGGCCGCAGAATGTCGCTGTATCACATTCTGGAGACAGCGCCCGTGGGCGTCCTTGACCCTGCTTTTGAAATAGACCGAGGAACCTGAGGGGATCGCTGTTCAGACTTTCACCAAGTTGCAATAAATCTAATTTCTGCAATATATCTGTGTGCACCGTGATCTGATTATTATACATCGATAACGCAGTAATTCTCTTAGGATAAGGTTACTCCTGCCAATCTACTTTACCAACACCCCCACCCAGCCTTGGCACACATGTGGTTCTCGATACAATTGGAGGATATCTGATGTAAATTGTTAAATGACGGAACACGCTCATCGCACTGCCCTCTGCTGGTCACATCCATCATAGCGCTCAGTGTGTCCGAGCGGAGTGGACAATAATAAGTAGGAGTCCGGTTGAGCATGGCCGAGTACCGTGCGTTATAAATTCAATCGGGCACTATCTGGGCCTCTCCGGCTACACATTATTGGACTGTTCACTTATTGGACTACTGTACACATCACGTACAGTGTTCTTCAAGCACCAGTTGTAGCCGTTTTCGAAGAGTCGCATCCATGGGGAGACGTCCAGGGTCTTGCGCCACTCTTCAGGCATCCAGGGCCATTGCCACTTCAAGGTGCAGCGTTCTGGGTGGGGCATCATGGCCAGATGACGCCCGTCCTGGGAGCAGAGCCCAGCTATGCCCAGAGGAGAACCGTTGGGATTCAGGGGGTATTCCACAGTGGGGACAGAATGGTCATCCACAAAGCGGAGAGGAGCCAGATGCTGGGAGACCACATGGTCTAGGACCTTCTCTGATCGGAACCTCATGTAACCTAGAAGAAGACAGGGACTTATAGATGTTGTCCAACTCAGAAAATAAGTCTGTAACAAGGAGATCCCTTCTGTCTAGTCACCTGGGGCAGAAAACGAACATTTAACTTCAAAAAGCCCATTGCTTATTTATAATATATGTGTGAGATTAGGGATCATTATAAGAGCAAGTGAATGGTCAAATAATAGTATATTAAAATCACTAGACTTCATTGACTGATTAAAATCATGATATCTAGACCTCTCACCATGGTAAAATATTTAATTTAAAAAAATAGATCATTGATGAAACTACAGGTAAAATGTGAATAAGAGGGTTAAAAACTATTCTCAAGGAACCCATTAGATGCATCGGAAATGAAAGTGGAGTTGGTGCGAGGAATCATTTCTTTCTTGTTTGCTTAACTATTGGTAAAGGGTCCAGTTAATACAGGAGCAGCAGAACATTGCACATTTATGGTACACAGACTAGGCTAGATAATATAACACACACATTAATAGGAGCCCCTGAATGTTGTTTGTCTTTTCGTTCAATAGGAATCTAGACAACTATATAACGAAACAATAGAAATGCAACATCTTATACAACATAGACAAGTGTCAGTTATGTTGGGGTGCGGATTACCTTCTCCATGTGCCACCCACACGCCCAGCGATGACCCGGCCATCCCCTGCAGCAGAACAGATGGACTTTCTTCAATTATTACCGTAACAAACCGAGATTCAAATCGTCCGGAGAGGTTGTGGCTGAGCAGGACCCCCTGCGTGGGCAGTTTTCCTGTGGGATGGACAATCTGTATAAGCAGAGAGCACAGAGGACACACCATATACAGCCTATACCAGGCCTGAGTGTCACTAACCTGTAGCTGTTGGGTTTTCAGATCCCACCCATCCTAGAAGGGTCATGAGCTGGCAGCCGTTGCAGATTCCCAGACTGAAAGTGTCTCTCCGGCATCGGAAGGTTTCAAACTGTTCACGGACACCATTGTTGAACTTCACAGATGCCGCCCAACCTGTGGCACGCAGGAGAAACAATTACAGCTTCTCCAGTGGATATTAATTTCCGTATCACTCAGAAACTTGGCCCATTCAGCAGATGGGAACACTTTAAATGTTTAGCACTTACCTTTTGCAGACCCTAAAACATCAGCGTAGCTGAATCCTCCAACAAACACAAGACCCCTGAAGATGTCCAGGTTGGCTTCACCAGAAAGGAGATCTTCCATGGTGACATCCCACACCTGGAAATAAGAGAACACAGAGCGTTAGCTAGGCCCAGAGACACAAGAAATCCAGGGATTGATAGAACATCATCATTACCTCAAATCCAGCCATCAGCAATGCAGCCGCCATCTCTCTGTCCCCATTACTGCCCTCTTCACGCACAATGGCGACGCATGGCTGGGTGGAGCCTGTAACAAAGTAATACATGTGGTCATCGATGAAGGAATGCTTGGGCCTCTCCCACACAAATAGCTTCTTATCACCCTCCACCACCGTACCTATGTCAGCTGGCAGAGAGAGCTTTTCAGAGGGGTTAAAAGTCAGCTGATAGTTTGGACCATTCCTTTGTCGGAGTCCCGCCTCCTCCTGCGATACGCAGCTGGGATTGGCTTGTAAACGCTCCAACTGGAAACTTGTCTCCTCCCACAGAGATCTCAATGTCCCTACTTCCTCACAGAGGACCTCCTCACCGCTCACACAAACTCTGACCTGGAAGAAATAGAAAATAAAGGTTAAGCACTTCTCCCTCCTTTAGACACAATTCACCAGTCTAGACCGTTAATGGAGCAAGTGCCGGGTATTTGCAATCCGAAATACACATTACCAAGAGCAACCCTTATAGGGTACGTTTGTGCCATATTTAAGTTTAAACTTTTCATAGATCCTTTTAAAACATTCAGTAATTACAATACTAGACAATGATCCAAAACTCAGTATTAGTGCGACTAACACGCAAAAACTCCAAAGCTGCGAATGTCAATGAATTCGTATGAATTTCATAAACTCTACTGTTCCGTTACCAAAAAACACTATGCAAAAGTTTAAGGAACTTGTTAATTTTCCTCCAGCACAGTAACGCTGCGGCAGCACCGGGAGAACTCCATGTACAGCTGCCTGATTAGTGGTGAGCCGGAGCACCGAGCGGAGGAATGGCCAAAATAATAATAATCAGGATGGTTACACAGCAATACAGTAAATTGACCTTCAGTGAAAATCCACTTTGCAAGTTGTGGGTTGTGTTGGAATTCTCGGTGCACCTGCACACACAGGGAAACAACCAAAGAGGAGATTGCTCTGCTACACAGCTGTTATGGGCTTCACAAAGGAGACCCTGTATATGGACAAGTTTGAAGTATTTCATCTATCACTCTCTGGCGTGGAGTGGTGTCCTAACATGGCCATGGTAAGGCAAGATATAATCCTCTTTGACCAGCAGTGAAGTCGGAGGTAGTCATCTTCCACAGCTGTTTATACATGTCCTGACAGAGGGGGATATCATCCATATAGCTGTTCTTGTGTATCTGCTCACATCATTCATTCAAAACAGCACAATAGCTCAGTGGTTAGCACTTCTGCCTCACAGCATTGGGGTCATGAGTTCGATTCCCGACCATGGCCTTATCTGTGTGGGGTTTGTATGTTCTCCCTGTGTTTGCGAGGGTTTCCTCCGGGTGCTCCGGTTTCCTCCCACACTCCAAAAACATACTAGTAGGTTAATTGGCTGTTATCAAATTTACCCAGTCTCTCTCTCTCTGTCTGTCTGTTAGGGAATTTAGACTGTAAGCCCCAATGGGGCAGGGACTGATGTGAGTGAGTTCTCTGTACAGCGCTGCGGAATTAGTAGCGCTATACAAATAACTGATGATGATGATCTTTGTGAAGACATTAAAATTAACCACGAGACTTACTCTGGAGCTGGGCCCTTGCCCCTGTGTACTTCCAATCCTCACACACTGTAGCCCAGATGTTCCATATTGCTCAATAACCTGCTCATATGCTGCTTCTGGGACTTCTAAGACCAGTCCCAATTCCTCTGCGAAGAGCAGGTCCAGAGCTGAGAAACAGGAATGAACATCAGATGTAAAGATTTCCATACATTGATGAACCTTGAGCTAGATACGTGCACACAACATAATGTACAGACTCACCGCTGGTGTCTGCAGAGGGAATGTCTACGTCCAGACCACAGTTCCCGGCAAACGCCATCTCCAGGAGACAAGTAATGAGACCTCCGTCACTCACATCGTGTCCGGCACTCAGGGAGCGTGCTGAGGATATTGAAAGAAAGTAGAGAAAATGTGGCAAAAAGGGGGTTCTTCCTCCATTAGAGTCTGGAGAATGGGCTCACCTTGGAGAAGTTGCTGTGTAACCTGGAAGCAGGACACCAAGTTCTGGGGGTCATCCAGGTCTGGGGGCTGGTCTCCGAGCTGTGAATAGCACTGAGCTAAGGCACTTCCACCCAACCGATGCCGACCGGGACTGATGGGGACGTACAGAAGGACACCTGAAGCCAAAATAAAAGCATACTGAAATTTACAATGGCCAACACTTCACTATAACACTGGGTTGGTATAACTTAATTTTTTATGAGAACCCTTTTTCGCCCCTCCAAGCTACTTACCCTTCTGTCCTGGGGTCTTCAGATCCGGGGTCACCGTGGCATTTATATCGGGGCACACTGCGTACACAGAGATCACCAGAGACCCTGGACACAAGAGACTGTATTAAACTCGAGGAGCGATGAAGATATGTAAGAGAAGAAGGTGGAGATACAAAGAGCATAGGTGAGAGTTATCCTAGTCGCCTGATCACCTGGGGCCTTCACAGTCTCTGCTCCGGCTCTTGCTGCCATGCTCAGGGAATCCTTTCCTCCGTCCACCGCCACACCGAGCTGTGCCATGACGTCACACATAGCCACGCAGGCATCGTACAGAGCAGCGCCCTCTCCTGGCAGCTTTGCTGCCCACATCCAGTTGCCGCTGCATTTAACATCCTACGAAAAAGTGGAGAGAGGGATTAGCGACTGCACTGGAAGCAACACTTTAAGTGGATAATAAAAGCCATTATGGGTCAGTTACCTTCAGGTCGGTCACCAAGGCAAACATGAGGTTGGTAAGAGCCTCGCCCACTGCCAGCCGAGCTCCAGCTTTTGGGTCCAGGAGTCCCTTTATTGGCTGCTCCCCGATTGCTGTAGCTCCTCCCACTGTGCCCGTATAGGACAAAGCGATCACTGCTACATCAGCCAAGGGGGTGTGAAGGGGCCCTACGCACTGCTGTTGGGCCACAAGACCTGTGACCGAGCGATCGACCTGTAGGAGGAGGTAGGACGGAGGTTACACATTGTTGGAAAAAACTCATCACAGGTCCAAGCAGAGGGGCTCCGAGCCGGATTCACCTTGTTAGTCAGGTATCGCTTGCTCCCCACAGACGGCAGCCTAAGAACACGCTCCAGCGCTTGTCTGACAGTGAGGTCAATGGGAAGGGTCAAAGGTTGCAGTTCAGGAGCAACACGATTTAGCACAAACTCCTGTTTGTACAAATAAACATGGAATACAATTAAAAAAAAAAGTGTAATGAAAACATCTGATGTCACCAGAATATGACAAAGTACCTTACGAGGCATCTTCCCCAACACCCATTCCAACTCTAGGTCCACCGGGACACAATTTCGGTCGTTGTGATCGGGGACAGGACCTGTCTCGCTTCCATTCACCAACACAATCTGCAAGGAAGAGAGAATGTACATTTTAATGTCTGTACTTTACATGACACCAAGGTCATTACATACATGTAGTTACCGTACTCTGCCATCGCCTGTGATCTTCCCCACAAAGTCCACGGGAGACCTTTCTCTTCTACACACGGAGCGCAGAAATTCTGCATCACCCGGACGGATGAGCAAAGCATTCGATTCCTGATACTCTGCACCCCAAATCTCCAGTACACTCAAGGTGGGATCCCCCAACTGCAGAGAGATGGAATAAGCATAGTATCTACTACAATTTTCTGTGTAAGGCCAGATAAGCTAAGGGGTTCCCCAAGGCAGCGGTGGTCACACAACTTTGGCCTTGGGGGGCTGTGGTGGTGGCAAAGACAAGTATATAATGATGCTTATACCTGAAAATTTTGAGTGTAGATGACTGCTCCTTGGGGTTCGCTCAGCTCCTTAAGGACATTACCTGTAGAGAAGACAAGAGGTGAATCAGTATGGAGGCACTAGCCAACAGTAGCTTGGGGTGACAATAAAGTGCAGAAAACTGAAAGGACAAGGGGAAGAAATGTAAATTTACTAAAGTCTCACCGTTGCCACCTGCCCCCTGGTCATGAATACTACAGATTGGATTCTTTTCTCCTCTTTCCACACATGCCCGGACAGCTCGGTTCATCTTCTGCTCCATCTCAGCGTCCCCTCGTTGAACTGCTCCAAAATCCAAATCACTGGCGTTGTCACCTTGAACCTGGAGATCCAAGGAGAACGGCATTGGCATTTGCTTCATCTTCTCATGAAGGACCTCATGGAGATCCTTCATGTCCAAGTTGATGAAAAGATCCGACATAGACAACACTTACTTGAATGGAAGATGCAGCACCACCTCCTACTCCAATCCTATAGACGGGACCCCCGACTTTCACCACACACATTTCTGAGTGGAAGAGAAATATACTTCAGATCTTTCTTTCACTAGTGTTTACGTGGTCACATTAGATACAAGTAACTCCCAATGCCAATAATTACCCTCTCTGATCCTACTCAGACGAGCCAAACTAAAACCCATGGCTTCCCTTACACCTTTCAGGATGTAAAGTCTATTGCTTTTCACAATGACTCAGTCTAAATTAAATCACTTCTCACCAAGCACTCAACTCATTAGAATCAAGTACTGTCACTCATTCTCTCTCAGAGAATCCTTACCAGGCTGTGGAGCTTCCTTGCTCCGATGAACATGCTCCATCGATCCAATCCCACCGCTGAACATAATAGGTTTCACCCACTCTTTTCTGTCCCCCGAGGGCAAGCGCAGACCAAAAGAACGAGCAAATCCTGCGGCCATAAACAGAGATTTTGGGGTAGAAACTTAATATAAACTCACCAACGACAACAAGTGATTGGCCAACAATTCATGGAGCGTTGTAGCCGTCTTACCTGCCAGCACCGGCTCCCCAAATTTGTTGCCATAATCCGAGGCTCCATTACTGGCTTCAATGGCTACCTCCAGAGGCCGGGCAAACTGGTTCGGATACAGATAGGAGGCGTCCTCCCAAGGCAGAGTGTATCCTGGAACGTGCAGGTTCCCAAAGCAGTACCCAGCGGTTCCAGCAATGACGTGCGCCCCCTTCCCTGTGCTCTGGACATCCCGAATACGGCCGCCGGTGCCTGTGGTGGCACCGCTGAACGGAGCCACTCCTGTTATGGGAAGAGTGACACAAGGACCTCAGGTTAGCAGCAGGTATAGAAAGACGCACCGGGAAACGGCTGTGCCCTGCATCGGGAAACGACTGTGCCCTGAACTCACCCGTAGGGAAGTTGTGAGTCTCGGCGGTGAAGATAAGATGCCGCGTGGAGCTTTGCAGGTGATAGGGGCCAGCGCGTGAGGGGTCAGCCGGGATTAGACTTGTCACCTCCTTCCCCTGGATTGCGCTGCAGAAGCAATGAGACAACTAGTGGCCAATATATATAGAATTTGCTTTTATAGAGGAATGCGTGTTAAGGATCATTTTAACATGTTCATTTTATTTTTTTTAATATAACGTGAATACCATGCAGCACCCTGCCCCCATGGAGGCTGTGACTCAAAGGGAGAAGGGATGTTGAAACCACATCCATGCTGGTAACCCTACCTATGTGAGCAGCATCCCCCCCCCCCGCTATCACAAAGAAATATTTACAGTTGGATACACCAATCAAGTAACTATCCAGTGTATGCAAACTGGATAACGTCAACAGTAGCCAAACACCTTAGGGTATCACAATGCTCCGCTGTGCACTGCAGCACAGACACAAACCTGCTGTTGTCACAGAACTTGATGACGTTGTTTTGATTGCTGGTGTCCTGAGTCTTCATGATCATATCAAACAGCGAGAGCTCCTTCTCCTGTCCGTCTATCAGGAGCCTGCCCTTAAAGAACCAGTGTCGGCTGTGTTCACTGCAAGAGAGAGAGAGAGAGAGAGCGCTCAGTTACTGGTGTACGCTACGAGACCGCGCAGCGTGAGAGAGATGCTAGAGAAGATATAGACTGAGACAGACATGGGCAGAGGTGAGGGGCACAGACCTATTAGACTGCGCTAGATCAAAGCACTCAACACTGCTGGGGTTCCGGCCAACGCGTTGGAACAGAGCAGTATAATAATCCAGGTCCCAGGAATCGAACGCTAGACCTGTAAGAGGAACGAAAGGAAAGTAAAATATTACGGAGAAAATGAAGAGAACAAAAACAAAAACCAAAGTCTGAGACAGTATCGAGCACACACTCCTGGGCCCCATATCGCAGCTCGGAGCTAGATGAATCTCCCTATAATGACATAGTTTTGGCACAGTCCTGGCACAGCCACGGTGGATGTAATGTGCCACACGTACCTAGCTCTGTGTTTGCCGTCTCCAGTGCCGCCCTCCCTTGTCCTATCACGTCCACCTCGTACACCTGCTCAGGCCGCACAGAAATGTCAAAACTGGTCACCGGTTCCGGGTAGACGCACTCTGTCATCCGGTCATACAGCGAAACCACGAGCTTCTGCTTCTCACCTTCCTCTGGTTCCTTCTGAAACTGGTGGTTGGAAGGACTATATTATTATTATTATCCTTTATTTATAGGGCGTCGCGTGAGGTCCACGGCACTGTACAGAGGGCAACCAACAAGACAGTACATGGTATAACAGTACAATGCAGTAAACCGATAACACTACAACTCTCAGCACAGCTACTGGGGTACAAGGGGTATATTCAGCGCAGGCTGAGACCTGTGCCCATTAGTGCGAGTGCAATGAACAGGTTTAGAGCCAGTCAGAGGTGCGAACATAATGTAGGAGTGGAGTCAATGGGCAGAGAGCCCGAGGAGGAGGTGCGCAGTGTAACTGGTGAGCAAAGGTTATAAATAATGAGAACAAGAGGGAAGAGGACCCTGCTCACTAGAGCTTACAATCTAACGGGAAAGGGGCAGACACATGGGGGTGAGCTAATGAAAGGGGATCTGAGGACAAGAAGCAAGAGGGGGAGAGATGGAGGATGAAGGAGGGTGAGGTGTACTACATGGTGAGATGGAGGGCTGGTAGGCTGTTATACACAGGTGGGTTTGCAGTGACTGTTTGAAACTGTACAGACTCGGGGATAGTCTGATAGAACGAGGGAGACTCCTCCACTGGTGGGGGCAGCACAGGAGATATCTTGGATAAGGAAGTAATATATTAGTGACGCTACTGAATAGATATTCTCATTACCCATCTGCAGCAGCCCAGCTACCTTGTAATAAGAATGTTTTAGATCAGTCAATGAAAAGCTCTTCTCACCTTTATCAAATATCTCTTTGAACACTCGATCCTGTCCACGCTGGTCAGACCGATTGTGCGACATATGGACACAGCGTTGGTGGAGGATGCGGTTGAGAAATTCAGCCTGGAGAAGAATCGAGAGACGGTGGTGGGTGGGAGAGGTCTTCAATAACTGTGTGAACGACGCAGCCATAAAGGACTGAATGAGGTATGAGGCCAGAGTACAATCTCTCAGTTACTAACCTTGGTCCAACCTCCAGGAGCAGATCCGAGGGGTCGGGGTGAAGAAAAGAGGCGTCCGAGATGTTCTGCTGGTCAAATGGGCAACTGAAGAGCCAGCGCAGTGCGTCGTTCTGCTCACTGGATGGTGAGGAGGAATCTGCAGGAACCGAGTGTCACACACATGGTCAGAACATATTGTATGACAAGAGGCATGTTTAATAACACTGTAACCCACAGACAATACTCAGATATTGGATACATGCACCAATTTTTTTTTTAACTAATCCTAATTATATCACACGACGGCTGAGAACAGCACAGAAGAAAGTTCTCAGAGATGAATTCAGGCGGCAGATGTCAAGGTCCCGTTAGTGATAACAGCAGGGATCTGGGGGCAGTGCCAGGATGGTGGAATGGGTATGCATAGAGCTGGATCTCACTGTTCGTACAGTGAACACACACACTATATATATTTATATATATATATATATATATATATATATACACATACATATATACACACACACACACTACCAGGTCTCCTGACGTGATCGTCTATATGTCTGGACAGCGCGAAGCAGCAGGAGCTCACGGAGATCACTCACCCGTCCAGTTGACGTTGTAGCACAGCTCTCTCTGGACACTCTGAACACCCTTTGCCTCGGAGAGACGGAGGGAATCAGTGGATTCCTGGATGGAACAGTAAAAGTGCAAGACCACCATTCTCACTGATGGAGGGGGCCCTGGGAGGAAGACAAGCACAATCAGAATGGGATTGAATCGGTAGAGCAGACACTGTAAACTTCGCAGTAACCTCAACAGGCCATGTTTTCAGGATTTCTAGGATGGGAGTGCACATATTTACATAGTACCAAGACATACATCAGCGCTGTATGAGAATACATGTACTGTGTGGCATAGCTATAGGGACTGCGCATACAAGATATGGAGGAGTAACACATAGGGGAAGATAAGTTTTTGGTAAATGGATGGTGTACGCTGCACAATCAGACAACATTGCCAATGCAGTTTACTCTACAGGATACCCTGCTGCTTACACTAGAGGGTTAATAAAAACCCAGGGTGCAAACAGCAATGTTCTACTGTAACCCATAGGATCCATCAGATTTTAATTGTCTAGGGCAGTCAGGCAAATGAAAGCTGATATCTGATCGGTTGCTTACTTATTAATTAAATATACTCTTACATACAGATCGTAAGTTCTTTTGGCCAGGGCACCATAACCTTCTGTTCATGTCACTGTACATAGTTTGTATTCTGATCTCCTCAATGTAGGATGTCAGAGGTTATTATATACACACTTGTAGTCCCCAATCCTGCCTAGTACCACATTTGTAGGAGGAGTACACCAAGGGAGCTAATTCATACATCTATGCTCCCTACCTTACAGATGTATATATTTATATACACGCAGCGTGAGTTATCCTGGACCTGATGGCTTACACTGCCATGCAGCATGGACTCAGCACACTGGCAGCCGGGGGATAGATGGGAGTGTTAGCTCTTTGGGTCACAGGAACAAAGCAAGAAGGGATATATAGGAGTGTTAGCTCTTTGGGTCACAGGAACACACCAAGTATAGGTGTCTCACAGAAACAGGATGTTTATTAGTAGTAATAATGTTTATTGCTCATCACTAGCTTCTATATGAGCTGTTGCACACAATGACACTTAGAGGTAGTGAGGATGGTATGGTATACATCTTATAGGGGGCTTTCTTGCCTTTTATATTAGACACATGCAGGCAGGGGGTAATCCAGACCCCTGCCCCTTTAACCAGCCCAGACAGATTCCCTTATCTATGAGGATTTATCTGTTTACAGGTGGTGTTGCCCCCCTGTCCCCGGGTCGTAGTCCTGCAGGCACAGCTCAGTGTCACCTCCAGCGGGCAGCACTTACTATACATAATAACATACATACATAATAATAATACTGGTGTTATCCCACGTGGGTCCCTAATCTCTCACTCATCCTGCCCGGAGCTAGCAGTGTGGGGGGCCCCGGAGCTAGCAGTGTGGGGGGCCCCGGAGCTTGCAGTGTGGGGGGGCCCCGGAGCTAGCAGTGTGGGGGGCCCCGGAGCTTGCAGTGTGGGGGGCCCCGGAGCTAGCAGTGAGGGGGGGGGGGCCCGGGGTCAGTGCATTGTACTACAGAATCAGCAGCGTCTGCGCAGTAATACACACACTGCAACATGCAAATGCCGTGCTGTAGATTGCAAGCTCTTGTGGTCAGTGCCTGTGAGGTGCATACCTGCCCTGTCCCTCAGCTGTCCTCACATGTAATCTGCACATACTCCCATCATGCACATTATTACTAACATAGTACCAGGCATTACTCACCTACAGCATGTGCTGCCAGAGTAAGTCTGCAAGAGGAGGAAGCACAGGGGAGGTGAGAGGGGGAGGCACTGAGGGAGGAGGCACCGGGGGAGGAGACTGAGACTGGGGAGGACACATAGGAGGGCGGTGAATGGGATCTCACAGTGCAAAGGTAAAAACAGGGGAGGAGGCTGACACTGGGGGGAAGAGTTTGGGGAGGGGGTGGAGGGGTTATACTCTGGTGAATGAGGCTTCCTGTCCTGTGAGTGTCATCCCCTGTAGATTAGTTATATCCAGGACTCGTGATGTCCTCATGTGACCCTAAATAAACACCCGACCTAAATTGTCAGCTCTTCTATCAAGTCATTGTATTAAACACTCAGGGACAGTCACAACTGACTGCAAGCTCTTTGGGACAGTCACTGATTCTGTATGTATACCTCTGTGTGTGAATTACAGCATCAGTAGACTAAGACACATGGAATCAGTGACCATATAAATGTATAATATACAGAGCACATACATCTCAGCTCTTACTATTCTTATAATATACAGCGAGGAGTTTATTATTCTTTGTAATTCATTAAGTATTGTTTATGCTGAAACTGATAAAAGTAGGGACATTTAGAAAAACTTGTGAATAAGAAAAATGTTCTGTAACCTATATCAGACAATAGCTTTCAGTTAATAAGCTGCTTTAAACAATCTAACAATCATTGGTTCAAACACATTTTCCTACAAGTTTTAATAAATGTATAACATGTAAATAGATAATATTCACTTGTGTTATATACATATATTTCATGTTCTTGGGATCAGTTTTAAAGCACAATCGATTGTAAGCTCTTTTGGACAGCCCTCTATTATACCAATCTATTCCATGCTCCTTTGTACTGTTTCATTGTATGTTGATTGATCATCAGCTGTTTAGGTGTAAAACTTTCTTATGCCAATAGACATTCTTAACCCGGGTTTTTGTGCAGGGAACACGTTCACACTAGATCACTAGAGTGTAAGCTCTTTGACGTTGACGTTTGGAGACTGTCAGTGACAATCTCCAAACGTAGCTATGTGTGTCTTTATTGAGGAGGACATACAGATGGATTGTGTGAACATATTGCATAGAGCAGTGGATTCCAAACTTTTTCAATTCAAGGCACCCCTACGCCAAAATTGTTACCAAGTAGTCCCCCGCCTTGCTTACCACTGGTCCTGGCCGAGGCACCCCAGGGAGCCTAGGCAAACAGTTTGGGAACCACTGACATAGTCTTGTGGGAAATGTTAGACCTTATATTACATTAAATGAACACAACATGGAGACAGTGGGGATAACTGGTGCGAACCAATGTTTGCTTTCAGATCCTGAACTCCACTAAGCAAACAATAAGTAGGATCTGATTGGTTGCTACATGCAACAGTACATTTTCCTTTGCAGAGCTTTTTATAAATGTTTCACACTGGGGAAATTGAGGTGCTGTAACCCACAGCAACCAATCAGGGGCTAGCTTTCACTAGATACACGACAGCTAGATCCTGAGGTCACATGACTTTAGTAATATTCAGCCGTAGACTGAGGTGAGCATCGAGGTCGTGGTCTGCTCCTGTGTTAATGGCAGCTCAGCTCACGTTGCAGGAGAGCGCTCTCCATAGACAGCGACACCAACTAAAATATGGCAGGAAAAACATGGCAGCCGTTTTCAGGTGATGTCTGAGAAGCACTTCAACACCCTACATGAGGGTGAGGGGTAACATGCTCTCATGTGACGGTTCCTAATGGCAATGATGTGTTGGAACGTTAAAGAACACAGCGGTCTAAAACGTGTGCGGACATCTGCCGGTTCTGGTGGAACCGGCAAATGGAAAATTCTCTGCACATATTTCTTTTTTGTGGCAATATTTCTGTTGTGACCCATTTTAAACATAAATTGTCCTTTTAAAGCTCCATTACCACCTAAAGTGCTGAGCTTCATTCACCTCTTGAAAAGGGCCAGGGAAGGAGATTGGAATGGAAGGCAATGTCCATGATCCATACAGTATCGTCTCAGCGCTCCAAAATACCGGGTGATGATGGGCTGTGTGTCCTTAGTTAGTAACACTGTGCAATTTGGCAAGTTCAAGCTGAAAATCCTCAGTCACAACAATATAAAATGTATCAGGGAGCTCACTTTCAGTCCCCTATGGTTTAATATACCAATGTCGTCATCATCTGGGCAGCGTGGTGGCTTAGTGGTTAGCACTTCTTCCTCACAGCGCTTGGGTCATGAGTTCAATTCCTGACCATGGCATTATCTGTGAGGAGTTTGTATGTTCTCCCCGTGTTTGCGTGGGTTTCCTCCGGGTGGTCCAGTTTCCTCCCACACTCCAAAAACATACTGGTAGGTTAATTGGCTGCTATTAAATTGATCCTAGTCTGTGTGTCTCTGTGTATATTAGGGAATTTAGACTTTAAGCCCCAATGTGGCAGGGGCTGATGTGAATTCTCTGTACAGCGCTGCAGAAATAGTGGCGCTATATAAATAAATGGTAATAATCATAAAAGTGGTAGTGAAGGATATATTGACATGAACATCGGTAGGCCAGGTGCTATGGACAATTACTATAACAACATAACAGTCATCGAACATACACGTATGAACATAGAATCTGCAAAGGAATAATATGAATCAGCGTGACTCTATGTCACAGGAGCATAGGTTAAATGCTCCTTATGTTCAAGCAGTGTGGCATTGTAAGACAGATAGGTTAGTCTGAATCTCTAGGAACCAGATTCTGGCATGTTTAGAAGATGGAACACAAGCGTCTGATTGGCTTCCAAGGCTCAAAGCACTTTTGCTTCACAGTTACCTGTGGAACAATTTATCAAAGTCTGCTACATACATTAATTATACCCCACAACGTTGTGTTGCTGTACGACGCTTCACACGTATGTTCTCCACAGCCCAGCTACAGAAGCCAAGAATGATTCTTTTATTGCACAATTCAATTACAAAAATGCAACCAGACATTGTTTACAAATATTATTCTCTACCTGCGTAAATAAAGACAGAGTCACATAAATGTTCCTGGGGGTTTATTGTCAGAGTGTCCGACTGTTCCTCACATCACCAGCAGGGGGTCTCGGTCTGCCTGGGACAACGCTACTTCCACCTTCCCCTCCAAAGTCTCCGCGATCTGACTGCAGAGATCCCGCAGATACCCCCGCTCCGAATTACTGTGCTCACATAGGATGACACTGTGACCTTCAGCCACCGCGTCCAGCACCTCGTGGTGGGACATTTCACCTGAGGAGAGACAGATAAAAGGTGTATGCTCAATTGGCTGGGGTAGGGTGAAAGTTATTTCTGCACAGCAACAAAATATACAAAAGTCTCAATCTGAAACCTACTCGCCCCTGGCCTTGGTTTTATAAATTCTAACGAAGAGATCACAATCTAAAAAGGTCATTAAGACTGTGGACACTATCACTTTATGCTAGGAATACGTCTCTTCACATGATGGAGCTACACATCTCTATCCAGCTGGACACAGAGTTGTCCCAGGAGTCCAAGGATCAGGATCAGACGTTACATTAGATGCTTCCGTGATTGTGCGGAGTGACCATTGTAGGAGCCTGTGAGTGGAATCAGCAGATGGCCACGTACACATAGACCAACAGCGGTCATCTGCCAACATAATTTACCAAACTTTCTTCCGGCATCGGTCTTTCTGCGCCCAGGTACACTACCAGGCCCTATAGCCAATAATACAGAGTGTAACCAGCTTCATTATCTCCCTTCAGTCAGACTTCCCATTGTCATACGATCATTAATTACTGTGGCCAATAAACCAAGTAGGCTAAGTCACGGTATTTAGGTGAATGGAGGAAACAATGAGACCATAGGAGACTGACTGCTGCTCGGGGCTCTTGTAGAAACATTCGATCTCTACACGCAGCAATCCAAGATCATTTATATGTCTGGAACATCACTGATGACATTTTTACACGACATGGTCTCATTAATGCAGTGGTGGTCACATCCATCATTGGGGACCATCGGCAGGTCGAAAAGCTGCTATTAGAGCCGGAATAGTCCAACACCAGGGATATCCCTAAATCATGGCCTGCCTATCAGTCACACACACACCATGAAGCTGCAGGACACGTTACCTGTCAGGTAGAGATCGCTAGGGACACCGGCTAAGATGCTGCTCCCGGATCCGGCACATACGGCCATCGTGCTTACAGAAGATTCTGGCAACAGACAAAAGATATCTGTGTAAGTCTTACATAGACTGTTATAGACGACATGTAGCTGAGGGACAGAACGTTATAGACCAGTGTTGGCTAACCTGTGTGTTGTGAAACTACAAGTCCCAGCATGCTTTGCCAATATATAGCAGCTTATTGCTGCAAGGGTATGCTGGGACTTTTAGTTTCACAACACCTGGAGTGTCACAGGTTAGCCAACACTGTTATGGAGAGTGATAGCAATATAACAAAGGTGGGGGAACAGAGACAGATATAGGGGTAATAAAAGTGCAAGATAAAGTTATTGCCCACCTAGAGTCTTTCCCCTCCCCAGGGCGACACGCAGGTGCTGTAGTCCAAGGTAACTTTTGACCCGCTCCACTGCAGTTGAAATGGACACCGGTTCTGCGAGGTTGCAGAGACGCCCCATTCCCGTGTCCAACAGGGGGGGCTAGAGAGACACAGAGATGAAATTCCGGAGGTTCTATATTAAGCTGGACAATACTGTATTGCAGTAGATCTCTTACCTTCTGCAGGGTGAGCAGCTCAACACTGCTATAGGCATGTGGATCCTCCGATAGGATGGCCAAGGCCTGCCGCAAAGCACTCTGGGAACAGCTTAGACGGACACGAGCTCCATCTTCCTTATCATTCCTAGATGAAGGGATATCAATAGGTGTATACAGTGCACTCTCTGTATGATAGTAATAAATATATATTTATATAGTACCTGAGCGGGAAGGTACGTATACAGGCACCCTGCAGGGAGCTCACTCTGGTCAGGATACTCTTTGAGACGTTACTACTGAACTCCAACAGGTGTCCGAACCCACTGGGGTGAGAGAGGGATGTGGAGGCCCGGAGGGGTACCGAACCACAGGGTCCTGTAGAGAATGAGACAGAAGTGATGGCCGAGCAGAGGATTCTGGGGGAGGTGGGTATAGACCGATGGGCAAGTCATATAGATACCCACATGGATGGTACAGGAGAAAACCCCTCTCCTCCACTATAAATACCCAACTCTGAAAGTTAAGCTTATTAATTGGATTAACATTCAGAAAGAGGTGCAGAACCCCCCCCCCCCTATATTAATGAAACACAGAAACATGGAGGCCAGTAAGAGACTTTCTATCTAATCATAGAGGGCACCATTATCACGACTTGTAGAGAGCGATGGGAGAACAGACACAGGAGTCCCTCACCAAGTGCTTTTCCTAACCAGTCGTTGACTCCATTAGACAGAGCATCGCAGGCCGTGTGCGGAGAATAGACAGCCAGGCGCTTCTCCAAGGCTCTCACCACCAGTCTCTCCTTCCAGTGCCCACACGTCAGACGCTTCAGGGCCTTGAATATGGGAGGGTGATAGGACAGGACCATGTCTGCCCCCATCCCCACCGCCTCCTCCAGGACATCCTCGGTCAGGTCATTGGTCAGCAGCAGCTTCTGGACCTGGTGCGGGGGACTTGGCTCAACCAGAAGGCCAACGTTGTCCCAGCTCTCAGCCAGCGCTGGAGGGGCTAAGGCATTCAGATGGGAGACCACCGTAGTAAGATCCATGACACGACGGCTAGGAGCCCACCGATGCAACGATGAACCAAGGCGAAACCTCAGCGCCCAACCCAACAGCATTCAGGACGAGGAGAGCGGGTCTAGAAACTGTGTTCTGATGGACATAAATAAAATTAGGGACATGTTAATTACATTGTTTTCTATACACTTGTTTTGCACTTTTCAATAAAATGTGACTACAACTAACAGGATAGAAACGTGAATGTAGAATAATCATCAATGTACAGCAACCTGAGGCTCTTCAGTTGTGGAACCACAAGTCCCAGCATTCCCCGTGAGTCTATGTCTGTCAGAACTTGCTGGGGCTTGTAGTTCCACACAAGTGGGATAATTACAGGCTGTCTACCTCACAAGTATTTATAAGTACAAGTGGGATAATTACAGGCTGTCTACCTCACAAGTATTTATAAGTACATGGCCCTGGCAGTGCTTGCTGGGACTTGTAGTCCCCCTGCATGTAGAGACTTGGCTGCCTCACAACTTGACATATAATTAGTCACTGCGGTGTCATGACACGACATGTGCTTACCCAACATGACCAGTTATCTTCCTGGCAGCTCTACAAGGCGGCCATCTTTCTACAACTAACGCCCTCCCCTTTCCTGTAGTGCAGCATGGTCCGCCATCTTACCACACCCAAGTGTCATCATTCCTTGACGGCGCATGAGAAAACCGGTGGCCATCTTACTACACCTAAAGCACAACCGCTTACAGGAGTGCTGGAGGGTCCGCCATCTTTCTACACCAAAGTGTCGCCACTCCTCGACGGGCGCATGAGCTCGGCGGAGGCCATCTTACTACACCTTAACCACAAGAAGTCACTTCCTGTGCTGCAAGGCTGCCATCTTTCTACACCTAAGCAATAGAAGGCGAGGGAGAGGAAAAGGCGCGGCGTCCATGTTGGTACACCCAGTGCAGGAGCAGTGTGAGTAAGTACATTGTGTGGTTATGTGTATTATAATGATATAGGGGGAGTTAGGTCTATTGTGGGGTGATTTTGATGCTGCTCTCTGTCATGTATAGTAATCTATGTTTCTTTTATTTACAGGGAGCTGTAAGGACACAATGGTGAGTCCTGATCATCAGGTTATTTCCTATCATTGTATGTTCCACACTCTGCAGCATAACACAATGTTCTCTGAGCAGCATTCAACAACTGATGTTAAATTGTGTTTATATGGATATTTGTAATCTCCCAACATCTAAATGACAGAGGGTCAGTTCATGGGACTGTTCAGTTGTGTATGGACAAACCACAATGATAAGAAAGTCAATAATTGCTGCTGCAGTAACTGTGAGGAGCACTGATAACGTATGAGAATGACAGTGCAATGGGGGGCAGATGGGTGGGATGTTAAAATAAATATATTTTATTTTAATATACATGAACGGCTGAATACAAGAAATAACTAAATACAAATACAAGAAATAACTAAAGAGCTTATTCCTAAGTCCCTCACTCCCCAGCAGGCTGCCATGTAAGGGGGAGGAGCTTATTTTACTAAGCAGAGAGTGACTGACAGGCGTGCTGTACAGAACTGCACAGTGTGTATAGCTGGATTCATACATAGGGGGAAGGTTTGCAGATGTATTTTCTACCTTCATAACTTCATCGCAGGTGAATTCACTTTGTGTTGTTAAACTATTAGGGGTTTGAATTTTACCCATTGGGCTTTTTATATATGGGCATTGCTAACGGTCCTGTTTGTTTACGTTTTATATATTTATGTGTTTATTGTAGGGATGTGCACCGGCGACTTTTGAGGTCTCGTGTTTTGTGTTTTGGATCCGGATTTTCGTTATTTTTGAGGTTCGGATTTGTCTCGCAAAACACTTGACGAAAGGTCTCGGTTCGGATTTAAGGTATTGGATTCGGATTTTTTTTGAAAAAAACATAAAAAGTTTAAAAATCAAGTTTTTGGGCTTATTTTCACTCCTAGGCTATTATTAACCTCAATAACATTCAATAACAAGCATTTCCACTAATTTACAGTGTATTCTGAACACCTCACAATATAGTTATTAGTCCAAAACGTTGCAAAAAGGTATCTTTCTGGACTGCGTAGAGGAGTGGGTCACCACAATATCTTAAAAACCCTGAACTTTTATGATTCGCACCAATAATTGTACCTGGACTGCGTAGAGGAGTGGGTCACCACAATATATTAAAAACCCTGAACTTTTATGAATCGCACCAATAAATGTACCTGGACTGCGTAGAGGAGTGGGTCACCACAATATATTAAAAACCCTGAACTTTTATGAATCGCACCAATAAATGTACCTGGACTGCGTAGAGGAGTGGGTCACCACAATATCTTAAAAACCCTGAACTTTTATGATTCGCACCAATAATTGTACCTGGACTGCGTAGAGGAGTGGGTCACCACAATATATTAAAAACCCTGAACTTTTATGAATCGCACCAATAAATGTACCTGGACTGCGTAGAGGAGTGGGTCACCACAATATATTAAAAACCCTGAACTTTTATGAATCGCACCAATAAATGTACCTGGACTGCGTAGAGGAGTGGGTCACCACAATATATATAATAAGAAAACCATCAACTTGTTTGATTCGCACCAATAAATGTACCTGGACTGCGTAGAGGAGTGGGTCACCACAATATATTAAAAACCCTGAACTTTTATGAATCGCACCAATAATTGTACCTGGACTGCGTAGAGGAGTGGGTCACCACAATATATTAAAAACCCTGAACTTTTATGAATCACACCAATAAATGTACCTGGACTGCGTAGAGGAGTGGGTCACCACAATATATATAATAAGAAAACCATCAACTTGTTTGATTCGCACCAATAAATGTACCTGGACTGCGTAGAGGAGTGGGTCACCACAATATATTAAAAACCCTGAACTTTTATGAATCGCACCAATAAATGTACCTGGACTGCGTAGAGGAGTGGGTCACCACAATATATTAAAAACCCTGAACTTTTAAGAATCGCACCAATAAATGTACCTGGACTGCGTAGAGGAGTGGGTCACCACAATATATTAAAAACCCTGAACTTTTATGAATCGCACCAATAAATGTACCTGGACTGCGTAGAGGAGTGGGTCACCACAATATATTAAAAACCCTGAACTTTTATGAATCGCACCAATAAATGTACCTGGACTGCGTAGAGGAGTGGGTCACCACAATATATTAAAAACCCTGAACTTTTATGAATCGCACCAATAAATGTACCTGGACTGCGTAGAGGAGTGGGCACTGGGCACCACAATAAAATATATAAAAAACCTTCAACAGGTCTGCATTACACTACACATACGGCTGCTCCTCCATCCTCTCCATCATATACATGTTGGAGTTTTAGCGTGTGACAACCTCTTGTTTTTGATAATGTCAGTGCATTTTGAATATTTTTCAATTTGCCCCACACCACTGAATGTACTTTATCTATGATACGCATCTATCTATCTTGACTGCGTAGTGTGGTGGCCCCGGTACACAATTTGGTACCGAGGCCACAATATAATTAAAAAACCCTCCACGTGTCAGAATTCCACCAAACAAGTATCTGGACTGCGTAGTGGGGTGGCCCCGGTACCCAACTTGATACCGGGGCCACAATAAAATAAATACACCCTCCACGTGTCAGAATTCCACCAAACAAGTATCTGGACTGCGTAGTGGGGTGGCCCCGGTACCCAACTTGATACCGGGGCCACAATACCTCCTCCAAACATGCTACAGACAATTCGTCATTGAGATCCCATTAAGTATGTTAAAGACAGACAGGGTCCAAGTGTTATTAGTTGACTTTGTAAAGAAAAAAACTGTCCCTGTTGCACATAGTCGTGCAATGAAGACTTACTTTTTCATTTAAAGGCACGATCTTTCAAGTGTAGTGTTTGTAAGTCTAAG
This sequence comes from Mixophyes fleayi, assembly GCF_038048845.1. Classification (NCBI taxonomy): domain Eukaryota; kingdom Metazoa; phylum Chordata; class Amphibia; order Anura; family Limnodynastidae; genus Mixophyes; species Mixophyes fleayi. Next base: position 5,851,431 of record NC_134408.1, on the reverse strand, counting down.
TCATATTATACTTTTGGTAAAATTGGTTATTTTTGTTCCTCTTTATGTTAATTAATTAGTAATAGAATTAAAGTAGGAAATAGAATTAAATAGAATTAAAGTAGGAAATAGAGTGGTATAGAGTTGTAGTGTGGTATAGATAGAGTGGTCCACACAATACAATAATAAAACCCTCAACTGGTCTGAATTCCACCAAACAAGTATCTTGACTGCGTAGTGTGGTGGCCCCGGTACACAATTTGGTACCGAGGCCACAATATAATTAAAAAACCCTCCACGTGTCAGAATTCCACCAAACAAGTATCTGGACTGCGTAGTGGGGTGGCCCCGGTACCCAACTTGATACCGGGGCCACAATAAAATAAATACACCCTCCACGTGTCAGAATTCCACCAAACAAGTATCTGGACTGCGTAGTGGGGTGGCCCCGGTACCCAACTTGATACCGGGGCCACAATACCTCCTCCAAACATGCTACAGACAATTCGTCATTGAGATCCCATTAAGTATGTTAAAGACAGACAGGGTCCAAGTGTTATTAGTTGACTTTGTAAAGAAAAAAACTGTCCCTGTTGCACATAGTCGTGCAATGAAGACTTACTTTTTCATTTAAAGGCACGATCTTTCAAGTGTAGTGTTTGTAAGTCTAAGTCATATTATACTTTTGGTAAAATTGGTTATTTTTGTTCCTCTTTATGTTAATTAATTAGTAATAGAATTAAAGTAGGAAATAGAATTAAATAGAATTAAAGTAGGAAATAGAGTGGTATAGAGTTGTAGTGTGGTATAGATAGAGTGGTCCACACAATATAATAATAAAACCCTCAACTGGTCTGAATTCCACCAAACAAGTATCTTGACTGCGTAGTGTGGTGGCCCCGGTACACAATTTGGTACCGAGGCCACAATATAATTAAAAAACCCTCCACGTGTCGGAATTCCACCAAACAAGTATCTGGACTGCATAGTGGGGTGGCCCCGGTACCCAATTTGATACCGGGGCCACAATACCTCCTCAAAACATGCTCCAGACAATTCGTCATTGACAGACCCCAGACAGACAGGGTCGTAGTGTTATTGTTTGACTTTGTAAACCCAAAAAAATGTCCCTGTTGCACTTGCACATAGTCGTGCAATGAAGACTGACTTTTTCATTTAAAGGCACGATCTTTAAAGTGTCAGAAAGAGAGAGAAGACACAGGAGAGGAGAGTTGTAGCTGGGGACCTGGGGTGGAAGCTCCCAGGCTCCCCCAGCATTGCCTGGAAGTCTGAGCGTGGTGACTGAGCCAGGGCAAGGAATGTGTGCCCTGGATGAGGGGGAGAACTCCATGCCACTATAGTGAACCCAAGAGAGAGGGGGACACTGCACATGGAAGAGGCCCTGGAGTGAGGGCTGCTACAATAGGCATGGTAGCTGTAGTGTCAGATCCTGAGGCTGAGAGTACACAGAGTGACGTGTCAGAGCACAGGAGACATTATCCCCGCAGAGGAGAGATGAGCTGCAGTTGAGAGGTCTGTTGTTGAAATAGGACATGCACACTTTAACAAACCAATCATTTCAGCGACAGGGCCTACCAAACAACTTTGACTGAAATGATTGGTTTGTTTGGGCCCCCACACCAAAAAAGCTATTCATCTCTCCCTGTACAGACTAAACAGGCTCTACTGAGGCAAGATGTCGTCCTCATCCTCAACCTCTGATTCCTCTCCCCCTACAGTGTGTACTTCCTCCTCATCACACATTATCAATTCGTCCCCGCTGGACTCCACAACCACAGGTCCCTCTGTAGTATCTGGAGGGCAGTGCTGTACTTCATTGAGGAATTGATTATTCATTTTTATAAACATCATTTTTTCAACGTTGTGAGGAAGCAACCTCCTTCGCCGCTCACTGACCAGGTTCCCCGCTGCACTAAAAACTCTTTCCGAGTACACACTGGAGGGGGGACAACTCAGGTAAAATAGAGCCAGTTTGTACAGGGGCTTCCAAACTGCCTTTTTTTCCTGCCAGTAACAATATGGACTGTCTGACATGTCTACTTGGATGGTGTCAGCAAAGTAATCATCCACAATTTTTTCTATTGTGACAGCATCCAATGCAGCGAGAGTAGACATGTCTGCAATGGTTGGCAGGTCCTTCAGTCCGGACCAGATGTTATCAGCATCCCCGCCAGTGCCTCTTTTGGGAAAACTGAGCTTTTTCCTCGCAGCCATAGATGTGGAAGAAAATGAGGGTGGAGCTGTTGGCATGTCACGGTCCTCTTCAGAGGACAATCTCCTGACCAGCAGGTCTTTGCACCGCTGTAGATTTGTGTCCGCCGGAAACAGAGACACAACATACGCTTTAAACCGAGGATCGAGCACGGTGGCCAGAATGTATTCCTCTGACTTTAAAAGAGTGACCACCCTCGGATCCTGGCAAAGCGTACGAAGGGCTACATCCACAAGAGCTACATGCTTGCTGTAATCGCAATGGCTTACCAGCTCCTCCCTCACTTTCTCCAGCTGCTTCTGCAACAGCCTGATCAGGGGAATGACCTGACTCAAGCTGGCAGTGTCGGAACTGACTTCTCGTGTGGCAAGTTCAAATGGCTGCAGAACCTTGCACAACACGGAAATCAGTCTCCACTGCGCTTGACTCAGGCGCATCCCCACTCCTTTGCCTATGTCGTAGGTGGCTGTGTAGGCCTGAATGGCCTTTTGCTGCTCCTCCATCCTCTGCAGCATATAGAGGGTGGAGTTCCAGCGCGTCACAACCTCTTGTTTGAGGTGATGGCAGGGCAGGTTCAAGCTTTTTTGATGTGCCTCTAGTCTGCGGTAGGCACTGGCTGAATGCCGAAAGTGTCCAGCAATTTTGCGGGCCACCGCAAGCATCTCCTGCACACCCCTGTCACTCTTGAGGTAATGCTGCACCACCAAATTAATGGTGTGGGCAAAACATGGGACGTGCTGGAAATTGCCCATATTTAATGCCCGCACAATGTTACAGGCATTGTCTGACACCACAAATCCCCATGAGAGTCTAAGTGGGGTAAGCCACTGGGAGATAATTTCCCTCATTTTCTCTAATATGTTGGCAGCGTTGTGCCTCTTATTAAAGCCTGTAATGCACAATGTTGCCTGCCTTTGCATGAGCAGCCATTTTGTAGATGCTGCTACTGATGCAGCTGTTGCTGTTGCTGCGGAAGGGGATGCATCTACCCAGTGGGCTGTCACAGTCATATAGTCCTTCGTTTGCCCAGAACCACTTGTCCACATGTCCGTGGTTAAGTGGACAGTGGGTACAACCGCATTTTTAAGAGCACTGAGGACACTTGATCGTACTTCTCTGTACATTTTTGGTATCGCCTGCCTAGTGAAGTGGAATCTCGAGGGGATTTGGTACCGGGGACACAATACCTCCATCAACCCTCTAAATCCCACTCCACTGATGGCGGACACCGGGCGCACGTCTAACACCAACATTGCAGTTACAGCCGCAGTTATACGCTTTGCAATAGGGTGACTACTATCGTATTTGGTGGTCATGGCAAACGACTGTTGGACGGTCAATTGTTTGGTGAAAGACTTAGCGGTCTTACGACTTCCCCTCTGGGAAGATGACCGACTAACAGCAGCAACAGCAGCAGTGGCAGTAGTAGGCGTACCGCTGCAGGATTCCTCGGATGAATCCCGTATTGAGGAGGACTCAGTCTGGCTGGTGACTTGGGCTGCAGGACTGAATCTGATGGAGATTGTGGAGGAAGTTGACGAGGAGGGTGTTGCTGGTGTGTATCCAACTGGACCACGGGATTTAGGTGTCCCTGTACCGATGAGGGTCCTAGCCCCAGTTCCTGAACTAACCACTGAACTATGAAGGTTATTCAGGTGACGTATAAGGGAGGATGTTCCTAGGTGGGCAAGATCCTTACCCCTGCTTATTTGAGCTTTACATAAGCTACATATTGCCATACATTGGTTGTCTGGATTTGGATAAAAATAACTCCAGACCGAAGAGGTGCATTTTTTGGTCTTCTGACCAGGCATGACGATGGGCTTTTTCATCCCATGGACATCAGCTGTTTCCCCCCCTGGTGCCTCATTTACAATAACCACATCACCATCCTCATCATCAAGTTCCTCCACAGCGCCAGCTACATCATCAATAGCCTCCTCCCGAGCCACCTCTTCCCGTACAGTGATGGGAAGGTCAGGCTTGACAACCACCAACACCCTTGGACTCGCCTTGGGGATTTGTGATAATTTCTCTTTAGAAGGCAGAGTTGTTTGCTGTTTTGTTGCTGACAGCATAACTCTCTTCAATTTTTTGTAGGGGGGGGGAGGAGGAGGAGGGCTAAGATCCGTGGGTGAAGCTGAACCACTAGTCATGAACACGGGCCAGGGCCTAAGCCGTTCCTTGCCACTCCGTGTCGTAAATGGCATATTGGCAACTTTACGTTTCTCCTCAGATGATTTTAAGTTTCTCTTTTTGCTACTTTTTCTTAACTTGGGCTTTTTGGATTTTACATGCCCGGTACTACGAGATTGGGCATCGGGCTTGGAAGACGACGTTGATGGCATTTCATCGTCTATGTCATGACTAGTGGCAGCAGCTTCAGCATTAGGAGGAAGTGGGTCTTGATCTTTCCCTACTTTATCCTCCAAATTTTTGGTCTCCATTATATGTAGCACAAGATACTGCAGAATGTGTGAACTTGGTAATATTGCAGTACCAATGGACTTATAATGCTGGATTGGTTTTGCAAATTTGGTTATAATTATTATATATTTTTTTTTTTTTTTAATTTTTTATTTTTTTTTACTTTTTTTTTATTTTTTACAAACTTGGGAATAATGGGGAAATAACTATGCCCTTAGAAGCACAGAGCACAGGACACAGCACCACTGGACTGAACAGGACACGGCACAGGACCCAGCAGCACTACGGAACTCAGCAGGACAGAGCACAGGACACAGCACCACTGGACTGATACTGCAGAATGTGTAAACTTTGTAATATTGCAGTACCACTGGACTTTTACTGCTGAATGTGTGAACTTGGTATTATTGCAGTACCAATGGACTTATAATGCTGGATTGGTTTTGCAAATTTGGTTATAATTATTATATATTTTTTTTTTTTTTAAATTTTTTATTTTTTTTTACTTTTTTTTTATTTTTTACAAACTTGGGAATAATGGGGAAATAACTATGCCCTTAGAAGCACAGAGCACAGGACACAGCACCACTGGACTGAACAGGACACGGCACAGGACCCAGCAGCACTACGGAACTCAGCAGGACAGAGCACAGGACACAGCACCACTGGACTGATACTGCAGAATGTGTAAACTTTGTAATATTGCAGTACCACTGGACTTTTACTGCTGAATGTGTGAACTTGGTAATATTGCAGTACCAATGGGCTTATACTGCAGGATTGGTTGTGAAAATTTTGTGGTAATTAAAAAATATTAAAGTAGTTTTTGGTATTTTATAAAAAAAACTTTTTTTTATTTTTTTAAACACAGGGGAATATTGGGGAAATAACTATGCCCTTAGAAGCACAGAGCACAGGACACAGCACCACTGGACTGAACAGGACACAGCACAGGACCCAGCAGCACCACTGACCTCAGAAGGACAGAGCACAGCACACAGCACCACTGGACTGATACTGCAGAACACAGCACAGCACAGCACTAAACAGCACAGCACTAAACAGCACAGCACAGCACAGCACTAAACAGCACAGAACTAAACAGCACAGAACTAAACAGCACAGAACTAAACAGCACAGAGGACCACCTAACACACCCTCCCTCTACCCTGATCAATGCCCGAGTGAAGATGGCGGCGACTAGCGGGGAATTTATAGGATCCGAGTATCGCGAGATCCGACAACGGGATTATGAGTCAGAGCCTCAGTTTCACTTTTGAATTTGGCGCCAATACCCGGATCTGTCTCGGATCCGACTCGGATCCGCAACGTTCGGGTGGGCTCGGATTTCAGAAATCCGAGCGCGCTCATCCCTAGTTTATTGATCTGTCATCTTGTCTGTTGTATTCACCAAATTTAAGTTTTATGCAACTTTTTTATTGTCTTAATAAATTTCACTATATAAAAGTGCTATAACTTCATTTATTTCAACTAATTTTTGGGGCACAGGATTTTTCTCATAAATGTCAATAGTAGTCCGTACTGCTGTATCTTAAGCAGGAAATGGGCCCCCATATTTTCACCTTGTTTTAACCTTTACATTTCCACCAGTAGCTTATTTGACGGGGTTCAATGTCATTTTTTTTTCCCACGGGAGGAGTCAGGAGAATTTAGAAATTTCATGCCACTGACACACGAGTGTCCACAACACTAACATTCACATTTGTAACCTACTGCGGGGATTCCCAGACATGTGACCCCGGTCACTCTGCTGAGAAGAGGGACTTACTAGATAATGGTTTTTTTTTTTACCAGAGTGGCGGTACACTGCAGTAGGGATCATTAATCCCTATGGAGAATGGTCAGTCTTCTTTATTGTTTGGAACGAGGATAAAAACTCATGTGTATAATCTCAAAAAGAGAGAGAGCGATGACTTCTTAGTTTACAGGGGAAGCATGATCATTCTGTGTTTTTATCTCCCAGTAATTTGGATAATTGATTTGACGATGTTATGAAGACATTTATGTGTGTTTAATGTACGTGTATTAGGTGCACTCTGACAATGCTCTCGTCATACTCAGCTGAGCTCCTGTTATTTATATCCTTGTATTCTACATCTCTTTGTGTCTTTCAGGCTGTGACACTTCACACGGATTTGGGTGATCTTAAAATCGAGGTGTTTTGTGAGAGAGCCCCTAAGGCCAGCGAGGTGAGTGTACGACTGTCTCTGCCCCCGTCTCTGTGTGACCGGATCATACCTGACGTTGGTCCATCTCTGTCTCCGATAGAACTTCCTGGCTCTGTGCGCCAGTAACTACTACAATGGCTGCCTCTTCCACAGGAACATTAAAGGCTTCATGGTCCAGACCGGAGACCCCACAGGTGAGATCTCCCGGGATAGACCTGAGACTTATATTTGTGTAGAATGTGGCTGAGTCACGGATTGGTTTTGCTTTACTTAGACTAATGTCGCAATACGGGGATCCCCGAAGTGCGACTGACTCACAGTATAGCACTGTGATATACACCAACCATTCTATTACAGTCATAGGTACACCCACCACACAACTGGTGTGTCAACAAATTACGCTCCATCTGAAGTCCTCCATTCATTTTACATGCTGGTGATAAGGGGATATTTATTGTAAAGGGAGGTGGCATCGTGAACACGTGAAAATAACCCCCCTACCATTAACCATACATGTGAGGGGCTCTGTCTATGGTTAATGGTGATCAGTTTTGGTGCCATTTCTTGACCCCTGTGATGAATAAAAGACATAACCATCACTTGCACCCCTGGCATAAGTGGGTGTGTATTTGTGGGGTGCTGTCTGATCGTCACTGACCTCCCCCCACTCTATTGTACTCCCACCAGTGTAAAATCCCATCTTCTGGAGGGTATATTGTTGTACTGGATCCCTGCTGAATATTTCTCTGTGTAACGTCTCCTCCTGATCCAAACCTCAGCCTCTTCTCTATATGTTGTTATATACACCTAATCCTCTGACCTGTGTTTCTTTGTGTAACGTCTCGTCCTGATCCAACTCTCCACTTTGTGTCTATGTTGTTATATATACACCTAATCCCCCGTCTGTCCTGTTTGTCTCCTAACTCGCTGCTTGTCCTATTTCCCCCCAGGTACAGGGAAGGGAGGGCTGAGCATCTGGGGCCACAAGTTTGAAGATGAGTATAGTGAATACCTGAAGGTATGTGTGACCGTATAGTGGGGTGTTCCCGAGCCCCCCCCCCCTCCCTATAATACCTTTATATTCTGCCTTCTCCTCTGCCCCCAGCACAACGTCCGCGGTGTGGTCTCCATGGCCAATAGCGGCCCCAGCACCAACGGCTCTCAGTTCTTCATCACGTACGGCAAGCAGCCCCACCTGGACATGAAGTACACCATACTCGGAAAGTAAGAGGAATGCTGGGAGTTAGGTCTAAAAACTAATTGATCTCTGGGTTTGCAGTTAGCGGTCAGCACTTCCATGGACCTTACACACCAGGTCCTTTATATGTTTGCGGAAGTCCTCAGTGACTTATCATATCCTTATAATTAACCACAGGTGTTACATTATCCCATATATAACTACTTGGCACATTTATGTTGCTGTACCCAGTTCCTTTATTTTTTAGATATATTATATATTAGTTGGGGGTTACGTACTGGGCTGATCTCCCATACATCGCTCTCCCTTTGTTCCAGAGTGATTGATGGGCTGGACACCTTGGATGAGCTGGAGAAGCTGCCGGTTCACGAGAAATCTTTTCGACCCCTGACGGAAGTGCGAATAAAAGATGTAACGCTTCACGCCAACCCCTTCGCCCTCTGACCTCTACCACCAGATCAAGCACCAGTGCCACGGCCTATAGCCGTACACAAGGCCGCCACCATCCGGCACCTCTCATCTCCATCAGATGCTACATTCTGAGCAGCCTTGGACGGGTTCGTGCTTCCTGCACTGCTGACTCCTGGAGGCACTACGGCGATCTGTGGCAGGTTCCTGCATGGCCGGGGCCTGTGAGGGAGCCTATGACGTGCAGGACTACAAGCTATTCTGTGCTGACATCACATTGCTGCATTCTGTATTATTCTGTATATGAAATTTTGTTTTGTTTGCAAAAATAAACTTTTTTATATTGAATTTTCATACATAAATTAGACTAACACTGAGTAGCAATAGAGAGACTTACAGGCAATGGTTTCTGGGAAAAATGTTCAAATGAGCTTCTCTAAAAGGAGGAAGGACTTCTGGAAAATGCTGTATAAATAACATTTATGTGAGGCGATGCTCCATCCACTGTGTTTTTAGTGTCCTGCACTGATGAGATTAAAGCAGGTTGAAACAGATTTGTGTCGGCAGAAGACAATGTGCTGCTATAAAAACCCGATGGGCGGGGCATGAGCTCACAGAACTGCCGTCTAAATGGAATTTACCCAGAAGGCCGTTCTCCTTTTGCAGAGTGGGCCGTCTTTCGGTTCGCCTGCCGTGGAACTTCGGGAGAGGAGAGAAGCTGCGTTGATGCTTTATATCATACTTTACAGTTAGTGGCATGGAGGGAGTGATAGTAATCTATATCTGAGCATCCCATTTTATGGCAATTTTCTTATCATAGGCTCCAAGAACGTTGTGTTTTCTCTTATCATTAGAGAGAAACAGGCATACAAAACATAAACCTAATATTACTAGTTCTACTTCCCTCCTCCAAACGTACTGTTGTAAATGTAGATGGCACTTGTCTCTGAACAGCAGCGTCATACTGCACACAAGGCAGCCAGGCCACAGCAAAATGATATCCATGATCCAGTGTCCTTTGAGAATGAGGACCTCAAATCAATACCAAAGCTGATCTTTCAACTAAGAGAGCGGTCGCTCGACATTATACACAATAACACTTGTTTAACCCTTGTGGGTACCAGGCCAAGAAAAACATTGTCTTTATGACTTACAGTATATAAGAAGCAGGGCTAGATTAGGGGTTCCCAAACCAAGTCCTTATGCCCCCTAACAGTGCAGTTTCCAGGTGACCAGTGATATAATTATGTGTATCTGTTACAATGTGTCAGTCAGTAATGATTACACCCGTGCTGCAGCAGGGAAATCTGGAAAGCCTGCACTGTTAGGGGCCCATGAGGACTGGGTTTAGGAAACACTGGACTAGACGGTTTGCAAAGATTTTAACATGTTGGTTGATCAATAAAATCGACCTGTAGCTGTCACAGTTACGTTTTATACAACTTCGGTATTCAGGGCAAGAATCCCACAGATTGAATACATTTCATATTGCATTTTGCTTTAGGTTTTACAGCTAAGAGCATGTGGGGTTTGTTAGTAATATTTCTAATAATATCTCTTTGTCTGTGAATGAGCCCTGATAGCAACGGGGAGAGTTTGTTAAGAGTTTACTGCACTCTCTGCAGATCTTCCTGCAGGTTCTTGTTGTGTCTGAATGCTGGAAATCTGAGTGGTCAGTTTACTCATTTCATATTGTATAACTTCTATTTTATGGTGAGACACAATTTCAGTTAAGAGGTTTCGTATAACTGCTCTATAGAGAATCGGGAATGTATCCCACAAATCACGTCCACACTCTTCCAGTTGTCCTCTTATTACTTTGAGCTATTGACGAGAGAAAATCTTTCAAGAGGGGACTTGGAGCAATAACCAAAAGTAGTTGTGGAACGCAAGTCGCGTCCACCTTCTTCCGACATATATTTGATGGTGTCGCAGCTTCACTGAGCGGAATGGAGCTCAGAGAGAGGCTTGATACGCAAAACGGAAGTAGTTGTGGAACGCAGATGGCGCTCCATCAGTAAGTACCATAAGTTGACTATTTTTCAATTAATAATACAGCTCTGATGGATTTATGTAAAAAGATTTTGTGAATACAACTCTGCATATATGTCAATAATTTTATTAACTGGAGAGGAAGATTTTAACATATGAATATACACGATAACGAAAATGATCATCTGTGTTTCTGTATATATAAAATAATGTATCTAAATAAGGAAAGATGAAATATGTTTAAAATAAACAGTTTGAACTGTTTAGAATGTTAAATATACATTTGAATGTTTGAAACAGTATCACGCGGTGTTATGTTTTCAATCTTTTTCTATCTAACACTACTATGAGCAATTTTTATGAAGTGAATATCACAAGACATTGAAAAAAGGGTCTACACTTCATAGGAATATAAGTATTGTTTTTTGATTTATTCATCACTGCACTTTATTTTTGAATATTCGTGTGCAGCACGGTGGCTCACAGCACTGGGGTCATGAGTTCAATTCCCGACCATGGCCTTATCTGTGAGGAGTTTGTATGTTCTCCCCGTGTTTACGTGGGTTTCCTCCCAGACTACAAAAACATACTGGTAGGTTAATTGGCTGCTAACAAATTGACCCTAGTCTGTGTGTGTGTGTGTTTTAGTGAATTTAGAGTGTAAGCCCCAATGGGGCAGGGACTGATGTGAATGAGTTCTCTGTTCAGCGCTGTGGAATTAGTTTCGCTATATAAATAAATGGTGATGATGATGATATTTAAGTTTATGTGGACACAGGCGATAGCGCTAGAAACTCTTCTTATCTTTTAGACTAGGGTTAATTTTGGCAGAAACCAATTCCCCTACCAGTATGTATTTGGTGTCTGGGAGGAAACCGGAGCCCAGACTCCATGTGCTGTATTGAATAAAGTAAAAACAGCGCTGGGAACTAATTGCCAATGATAATAGATGAGTTCATGAAGTGGTTATAAACATACCATTTTATTAAAACATGCAACAAACAAAATATTTAAAATATTAAATTCACAGTCTCTCATCAATAAAAGTATAATTACTCTATAATAGCATTATCCATATGACACAAACAGTACAACAAATATCCGATGGTATAGTTTTATCTGAATCAAATTGACCACATAAAAGCAGACACTAATCAACAAATATCACAGTTCTCAATCCAGATTCGATACTGTAATCGCTATATCACTGATAGACAAATTGTCCCAGTAATACTTCCTCCTGTGTTTAGTATCCACCCATCTTTTACTGTCAAATACAGTGGCACAAATAATAAAAGGAAGAGATATATTTTTCACAGGGGTCTTGTATTTATGTATCTTCTGCAGTGAATAAATATTCCAAATACAATGTCAATGGAAGTGTCATACCAATAAATGAATCAATAAACAGGCTCCACTTGATACATATATAGCTGTGCTCTAGGCAAATGAGCACTAAAGTCCTATAAAGTGGGTTACCTTAGGTAAGATGATCAAACCCGCTTTCTCTGCTCCCACAGATCTCAAATGAACAGCGCACATTAGATAGCTCCAGTTCGGCAAATGAAGTATCTAAAATGAAAGTGGTAGCTGGTGTTTAGCGTGCATGCTAGAGACACTCTCCTTCCATAAGTCTCCGGCAGCGTGTGTTCAAAGAAATTATCCAGCATCTGTCTGTATTTTTCACGGGGGAAGAGTCGTATCATAAAGCCGCAGAAAAAATAGTTGGGAGTCTATTTCTAAAAAGAAAATCATTACCTGACGCGTTTCATCGTGAGATCCGATTTCCTCAGAGGCTTCCATGTGCTGTATTGCTTAATTAGTCAAGAGTCTCCTTTGAAACATGTCCATACAAACTGTTCAGTAGGATTAGTAATACATCTCACCACTCTGCTGGGATTTCATATGTCACCAGTGCAGTGTTACAGTGTCACATTTTGATATCCAAATAATGAAATTCACTTGAAAATAAATTTTGCTGATAGCATTTCATCACAGTATTGTGATTTCATCTGAGGCTGTATGTAGGGAGCTACTTGGCGTGTCTAGTGAGAGATGAAATGTCCACTAGGTCAATCCCAGCTATTATAGACAAATATAATGTTACAATTTACAGGGGCCAAAATTGCGGGTGTGTTCTATGAATACTTTAGTAATCTATATTCCACGCAAACTTGTTACACACCCACTCAACTTGCTAACTACCTTAACGATATATAACTCCCGAGGTTGTCCCAAGAAGCAGTTGACCTCTTGGATTCCCCCTTCACGGAGGAGGAAATTGCAGCAGCCATTTCCTCATTTCCCAACCACAAAGCTTTGGGCATTGATGGTATCTCGATAGAAGTATGCAAACAATACAGTGAATTCCTTGTCCCTAGGCTGTTAGAGATCTATAATAAATTGCTTGAATATGGTTCACTTCCTCCCTTTATGTCTGAGGCAATAATCATCCTTATATTGAAACCTGATAAAGATCCTTTGTACCCGGGTTCATATCGCCCTATCTCCCTGATTACCACAGATGCCAAGATTTTAACTTCTATCCATACAACTTAATGGGTTCATTCACAAGATTGTCCACCCAGATCATATGAGGTTTATGCCTTGCAAATCTACGCTTACTAATATCAGAAGACTATGCAGATTCAGAAGACCCGGTCGGCCGGCGAGAGGGCAGTGGTCGTGTCCTCCGATGCGGCCAAGGCCTTTGACTCGTTTGAGTGGGGCTATCTCTGACATGTGCTGGAACTCTTCTCTCGGACACTTCTTGGGCGAATGGACGGACCCTTCCCTTGGAGCTTTGCAGGTTTTGTTATCTAAGCACAGACCTAAGCAGGTGGCCCCTATAATAAGTCAGGCATCAATGATTTGGGCAATATCACATGCGTTTATAGGAGGTGAAGGGAGGGACCCAGATACTCCCTTGTGGTTCAATACTGGTTTCAAGAAGCTGATGGGGTTGGAAGGTTCAGTGCTGTGAAAGGGAGCAGGAATTTACATCATTGGTCAAAAATATATAGCCAGTCAATTAGCTACATATGAACAATTAAGAGCGGCCTTCCCGTTACCCAACAACCAATTCTTCTAGTATCTGCAGCTGAGACCCCTTCATTATGCCCTAAGATATGTCTGTTTGGCACTGCACTAGAAAAGAATTTGAGCAACCCGCTCTTCAAATATATATTTAACTAAGCCTCCCTGGTTAAGGTTATTATAGGTAGGGGGGTGGATGGCAACTGAACCCTCTAGTGTACCTCACTGGATCAATCTAGTTACTAAAGTTTGGACCTGAGAGGCATGAGAGGTAGAGAAGTAGGAAAGCCATACATAAATACCATAAGATATGGCACCACTGGTATAAAACAAGTTGTTATCCACCCGCATCGGGGGCTCAAATGACGACGGTTTTCAGTAAACCAGCTAAATCACCAGTGACTAACCCACTGCACATTGCTGCACGTCAGGTGATTTGCATTTCAACCCTCCAAACCTCGGATAATAAATCCTGTGGTTTGGAGGTTACAATTGCGGGTGATGTACAGTGGATTTTAACTCGTCATCACACCTGCTCATTGATAAATTCCCATTATGTCTTATAGCGCATTCACTAATGATAAGAGTATTTCTAGTTTCTCTCCACATCTCCCCTGAGCTCATCACCACCTCTCAGCTCCATCCTGCTTCTTCCAAGTTAAGTCATCGACATGGGGCAGTATCGCTCATAAATCTCTAATGAATATGTCCCACTGTTCCTAGTCTAAAGGTATGTAAAATATACTCTGACATCCCACTGCAGTATTACCTCATTGGCTCTTTCTATATTACAGACAGCTGAAGCCCCTCCCACAGTGTCTTTATAGGATCTCATGTAGTTGAAATCACTTTTTGAGTCACGGGTTCTGCCTTTACAATACAAACCTTGTCTAGATGTCAGTCACTCTCTGCCTCTTTAGTTAGAGAGTCACCCCCCTCCTAACATGGCATCCAGTGAGAGTATGGTGGTCATGTTTAGTTAAGTATGACACTCCAGTTATTCTATGTATATTAATCAGCTCAGTAATACACAGTCATTCATATATATATTCATTTCATTTAGTGGCTGCACTTGCTCTTGAAGTTGTGATGTAAAATTAAGCCCATATTTAAAAAATAAACAAACACTATTAGCGCTTAGGAATATCACCATTGCCCAGTAAGACATACAGGGAGAGGAATATACTGCACCTGTTATTTTTTTTGGCCTTTTCAAGCAACGCTTTCAGCTCCCCAGCTTCACCACCAGCAATCAGTTTTTCCGCACTAAATGATAAAACACATTAACCAACATTCACAAATACAGTGAAATCCATCAAAATGTATTCATTTGAATAGTATTTATTACTAATTAAATATGGACATATAAATAATTTCTGATATCTTATAATGTGCCCTATGATATTTTATGCGTACATGTATAATGTTATGATTCAGGGCTTACCTGTAGACAAAGACAGGGACTATGAAGTCAGTGAATTGATTATTTCTTTCTGATTCCAGCACTTTAGTCAAAATATCAGCATATGTTTGGAACCATTTAACTTCAGTGTCCAGTGGTAGAAAGTTCCCTAAATGAGAAGGAGGATAAAATGGTGCTGTAATGAGGTGTAGATATACCTGGAAGGATACATTAAGTTAACATTAACCTACTATTATGTTTTTGGATTGTGAAAGCAAACCCACGCAAACACGGGGAGAACATACAATCTCCACACAGATAAGGCCATGGTCGGGAATCAAACTCATGAACCCCAGTGCTGTGAGGTAAAAGTGCTAATCATTAAGCCACCGTGCTGCCCTGTCCGTGCTTTTCAGGGCAGCACGCCGCTTCACATATGCCTGGTGGAAGTGATAGGATATTAGAACTGTCCTTATTACATGTGTCACTTTTTTGTTTGAAAGTTTCTCTTACATTGATCAAAGTGCACATAGAAATACCCGTTACCACAGAGATGTAACTGGAAGATGAAAAGTATCATTATAGGATGAGACCCTTGTTATAAGTGATACCTGTAACTTGCTGCATCTATCATGTGATGGAGCGCTGCATATGGTGTGACTGATCGCATGTTCCGTGACTCGGTGGCTGCCAGATAATACCCCATGCTCCAGCATGTGCTCCGTCTGTATGAGTAGCGCACACTGTAGCACACAAATTAGTCCTCCTACCTACTGCAGTTATCTAAACCTAATTAAATATCTGGTGCCTGATTCATTAAGGCACACAAAACAAATGTAAATTCTGTTTTTTTTTAAACAAAATGCACATAAATCGGGCATACGCACGCCCGTATTCAACAAGGAGCAGATCTTAAGAAACGTCTCTTCTTGAGCACGGGTCCAAGTGCACTCTGCTCTGACATACAATACACTGCAGGATACACATGTGAAATATAAAGTCCCAGCAGACTGCACAGAAATAAAATATTCAATTAATTTCACATGTTAATTGTATAGTCATTAATGAGAAAACAATATAAAAGAAAAAGTATTTTTTATCCACCCATAAAATACACTTATAAAATGCATTTCTTCATTTTTTGTTGATTGCAAACATATGTTATAGCATGTATACACAGCCTTCATCATTAGTAATCAGTACTTATACCCAACATGTAGCTGGTACAAAGGAAACGACAGAAAAACCACGTACCTTTGAGACGCCCAAAGCTTGAATCAGATGCTGCTGCGTGCCCTCGAGCTTGGCACACCCTAACTGTACATTGACTACGTGCGTACGCCCAGTCCCCTCCCTGTTCCACCCTGATATAGTAGACTGTAGTAAGGGTCCTTTGCGTTGAAGATGAGTTGAACGTTTTTGGCATATGGCCTGGTGCTGACAATGCGTAGAGTAATTTTACGGAAAATACGGCACGTATCAACTAGTACGTTCCTTAATGAATCAGGCTGCTGGTGTTTAAAAACACTCTATATTTCTACTAATTTATTCAGCTCAAGTAACTGCAATGATAAAGTAAATTGGAAGTTTTGTGAGCAGAGCATTTTGTACCACGTGGAAATGGTCACTCAGCATGATCTGGAAGCAATGTTACATTAAAATGGTGAATATATAATAATAAGACTAATACATCAATTAGTCTACAATCATCATGCTGAACTTCTTTCTTGATTACATGAAGAGTAAAGATAACTTACCTAGCTGTGCACATATCTCTACAGCTTCATCCTTATTCATTGTCACAATCCTCGGTTATCGACCAGTGTGATGGTCTCGGTCAGCTGATACGAATTCCTTATCATTGTCTCAGGTTTATTCTCTGACCTAGCAACCCGGGCATAGACCTTGTACTGGCCATCATCCACCACATACTTACAGCTGTTAATGAAGGTGGATTTACCGTGACCTGTGTATCCAAAGAGCTGTAGTAGAACCCGGTTATATCCCTGGTTGCCATGTGCACAGTTATCAAGGCTGAAATCCCGAATATAATGTCTCATATCATCTTTATCCATAGCTGGGTCTACAGTGAGTAACCTGCTCTGTCTTTGTTCCCAAATACGTATTAACTGACAGATGAAATCAGCAGAGTGCATGAAACAGAAAGTAAAAGAGCAATTATTTGCTGAAAAACATCATCCACCCATTCTGTTATAGAGAGATTTCAACATTCAATTACCAAGATAACACTCAGTACATTGTATCACTCTCTTTAGTATTCATTCCATTTAGGGTCCTTATCCATTAAAAGCATAGTTGTCTACACTCCTGGAATGTCCGGGAGACTCCTGCACATAAAAAAATATGTTCTGCTCCTAATAATTTACTTTTTGCAGTTTACTATGCTTAATTAATCAATGGTAAAACAAATTAATTGATTTGGCACAGCTGCAATAATGCATTAGGTGGGAGGTTGGAAATCAGAGTTCATGTTGGAGCATTTGCATTAAAACATGACTGTAATCCACTCTTGTAAAAGAGAAAACAATTTATTTATATTTGACAGGAAACGGAAATGGCTCATTTGCATGTAGAGCATTAGAACACTGGGAATATTAGGAATGAGCTGCAGACGGACAAACTTAAATAAATAGAATTCTGTGAGCAAGAGACAGGTAGGGACATTTTATTATTATTATTAATTTTTATTTATAGGGTGCCACTAGGTGTCCGTAGCGCCGTACAGGGACAAACAAATATACAATACGAGGTGAGACAGCACAGTACAGTAAACAATAATCACAGTAACTCAGTGAGCTCAAAGCACAGCTAGAGAGGCGGGGAGGGGAGAGGCGAACCAATTGACCAGGATGCATTAAACAAATGAAAGTATCCTTTGAAAGCACAAAATACTTCACTGTTATAATTGTAGAAGCCAACATGTAATCAATGTTTCAATTCTTTTAGCAGAACATGAAAGAAACACATAACAAGGGACTGGTTCCAGGTAGACATGGCTGCACTTGAAGAAGTTGAACACCTTTGTACAGCCTCAGCTAGTTAGGTAGGTCCACCGTTCCTCTGTGTCCCGCCATTACTAGATTACGTTCACTCACTGGCATTCTATAGGGGAGAAGAAAGTTGTCACCACTGATTGTAAGAACTGATCAGAAAAGTCAAACTCCAACTCAGTATGTAAATAGCGAACATGGCTTATCTGTGTGGAGTTTGTATGTTCTCCCCGTGTTTGCATGGGTTTCCTCCAGAAACAGACTGCTTGGTTAATTGGCTTCTATCAAATTGCCCTTAGTCTCTCTCAATCTGTCTGTGTGTGTTAGGGGATTTAGATTGTAAGCTCCAATGGGGCACCCACTGATGTGAATGAGTTCTCTGTACAGGTCTATGAAATTAGTGGGTTTATATAAATAAATAGATGATGAAAGATGATGATGTCAACTGACTGGACAGCATTAGCGACCGATCTAATCATAAACCACATTTCCCATATTTCTTCTTGAACAGCTAGATAGCGATCAGTCAGTCCACCTTCAGGTGTGAATCTGTAGGATGGGGCTAATTACAGGGGTAAATGGGTGGATGTTGCAGTCATCATGAATGTCCCTTAGATACAGGGTGTGAATCATCCACCCATTATCCCAGGAATGTCTCCACAATATGCTGTTTCCAAATTCTGTAAGATGAAGTCTCATTCTTGTACACGGGTGCAATGCAAAGTGCAGTCCACAGCCCACATTTAGCAAAGGAACACTCAATTCTGCCCAGCTCCTCCTATGAGAATTACAAAAACTTTGCACCCTCCACAATGGCACTCTAATCCATGTCTGTATAAATGGGAGTTAATCATGCAAAAGAAGATGAAATGCATCGAGCAGCACGGTGGCACAGTGGTTAGCATTGCTGCCTCTCAGTGCTGGGGCCGTGGGTTTGATTCTAACTAGGTCACTCTCTGTGGGCAGTTTGTATGTTTCCCTGTGTTTGAGTGAGTCTTCTCCAGGTGCTCTGGTTTTTTCCCACACTTCAAACAAACCATACTGTAGGTTAATTGAGTGGTGAGAAAAATGGACCCTGACGTCTATGTTTGGTGAAGAATTTAGACTGTAAGCTTTAATGAGGAAGGGACAGATCTGAATTATTAAATAGTCTCTATACAGATCTGTGTTACTGTGGCGCTATAGAAATGATAATAAATACAAGTTACAACAAAATGTTTTTTGTACTGCAGATGAACAGTTGTTCTGATAAATAAACAACCCTCACTATCCACGTAATATACTATTGTCAGCTTTGTAGTTCAGATCATTCTGTGATTGATATGAAAGATCTGGGACCCTGAAGGAACTTTAAAAAAACAATGGAAGAAAAAGATATGTTGGAATATAAACAGTTAATTTTCAAGTATTGAAAACAAGACTAAGATTAGATCTTGGAGTTATCACCATCCATGGAACAAACATATTTACATCCATTATCTCAGTATGTTTATCTAATCATTGAACATTTTTTCAATTGATGATACAATCTTCTTTAAATACATTTTTCAAGTCACCAAAATTACTAATGGTTCATTTGGTTACAAGTTACTTTAGCCATGTCAATGTTCTAATGATTTGATTGGTTATAGGCTAGTTCTAGTTCTGTCAATGTTCTAATGATCTGATTGGTTATAGGCTAGTTCTAGTTCTGTTAGTGTTCTAATGATGGGATTAGTTACAGGTTAGTTCCAGTTCTGTTAGTGTTCTAATGATGTGATTAGTTACAGGCTAGTTCTAGTTCTGTTAGTGTTCTAATGATGGGATTAGTTACAGGTTAGTTCCAGTTCTGTTAGTGTTCTAATGATGGGATTAGTTACAGGTTAGTTCCAGTTCTGTTAGTGTTCTAATGATGTGATTAGTTACAGGCTAGTTCTAGTTCTGTTAGTGTTCTAATGATCTGATTGGTTATAGGCTAGTTCTAGTTCTGTTAGTGTTCTAATGATGTGATTAGTTATAGGTTAGTTCCAGTTCTGTTAGTGTTCTAATGATGTGATTAGTTACAGGTTAGTTCCAGTTCTGTCAATGTTCTAATGGTCTGATTAGTTATAGGTTAGTTCCAGTTCTGTTAGTGTTCTAATGATGTGATTAGTTATAGGCTAGTTCTAGTTCTGTTAGTGTTCTAATGATGTGATTAGTTACAGGTTAGTTCCAGTTCTGTTAGTGTTCTAATGATGGGATTAGTTACAGGTTAGTTCCAGTTCTGTTAGTGTTCTAATGATGGGATTAGTTACAGGTTAGTTCCAGTTCTGTTAGTGTTCTAATGATGGGATTAGTTACAGGTTAGTTCCAGTTCTGTTAGTGTTCTAATGATGGGATTAGTTACAGGTTAGTTCCAGTTCTGTTAGTGTTCTAATGATGTGATTAGTTACAGGCTAGTTCTAGTTCTGTTAGTGTTCTAATGATCTGATTGGTTATAGGCTAGTTCTAGTTATGTTAGTGTTCTAATGATGGGATTAGTTATAGGTTAGTTCCAGTTCTGTTAGTGTTCTAATGATGTGATTAGTTACAGGTTAGTTCCAGTTCTGTCAATGTTCTAATGGTCTGATTAGTTATAGGTTAGTTCCAGTTCTGTTAGTGTTCTAATGATCTGATTGGCTGCAGGAGGGTTACAGTCTTGTGAACATTTGAATGAACTGATTTGTCTAAAAGTATTAGGTAAGATACTTTTCTTCTTTCTGGGACTAGTGATTGATGGAAAGGTGACCACCAGAGAATGCTCTAAACCCGCAAATATACATCTAGCATTTCTTATAGGGTGAGATATAATTTATGAGTGTAAAAGAAAAGATTTTATAAAGTAGTTCCCTAACAGATGTAGGGAGGAGACTTGAAGGAAACCAATGAAAGCATGTGTATGCGGGTGTGGGGAGAGCACGTTATTAAATTAAAATAAAATAAATAAAAGACAATTTTTTTTCATTTTATTTCTTCTCCCTTCTTTTATAAAAGCTGGAAAGGCAATGAAGAATGAGTTTTAGCAAAAATGTAGGGATGTTACAGCGCTCAACTCAGAATTTAAGTCCGAAAGAGTTCATATATTAAGACACCACAATACACTTCCTTGTACACAGGTGGCTGCCGAACTTCAATACACCGAGTGATAATACTGGAAAATTATCTAGAAAAGGGAAGAAAGAATAGGGCACCTGAGAGTGTAGTATTTTATCGAACAATGCCTAAAAAGTAGTGGTAATTTGTATGTTTACCAGATGTGTGAATCAACAAAGCGTGAAAATATTAAGATCCCATCTCTCCATTCATATATCTTGAAGGGCTCCGTGTCATACCATAAAGAAATATGGAAACCAGAAACAGTGTAATACTATCATGAAAAGTGATTATTAACACACAACCACTTCCAACATCAGTGTTTAAGCCAAATGGAAGTAATATCTGAGCTTATCTGTACTATTCCTGCCTGACGCTGTGCATCAGGGTATTGCTAAATGCCTCCAACAAGAGGAAATGAAAACCTTATGGTGTATTATTATTATTATTATATATATATATATATATATATATGGACAAAAATAGTTGGTCACACCTGCTAATTATTGAATTGAGATGGTTCAATCAGTCCCGTTGCCAGAGGTGTATAAAATCAAGCACCTAGCCATGAAGTCGCCATTTGCAAACATTTGTGATACAAATTGGGTCGTTCTGAAGAGCTCAGTGACTCAAGCGTGGTACTGTGATAGGATGCCACCTTTACAATAATATACAGTTTGTGAAATTTTATCCCTGCTGGATATTCCACGGTTAACTGTAAGTGATATTATTAGAAAGTGGAAGCGTTTAAGAACAACAGCTACTCAGCGACAAAGCGGAAGACCACGTAAAATCACAGAGCGGGGACAACGACTGCTAAGCAAATGGTGTGTAAAAGTAGTCAACATCAGTGTCTGACATTTTTTAATATGATGGAGAGGTGCATTTTTGTTCTGTTGTGGAGGTGTCCTTTGGTTCTGTTGGGGATTTGGCATTTGGTCCTGTTTTGGAGGTGTCATTTTGTTCTATTAGGGAGGAATCCTTTGGTTCTGTTGGAGGTGTGGTGTTCAGTTCTGTTAGGGAAGTGTCCTAGTGTTCTGTTATGGAGGGTCCCTTTTGTTCTATCAGGGAGGTGCCCTTTGGTTCTGTTGGGGAGGTGGCCTTTGGTTCTGTTGGGGAGGTGGCCTTTTTTTCTGATGTGGATGTAGCCTTTGGTTCTGTTGGGGAGGTGTCCCTATGATCTGTTGAATAGATGGCATTTGGTTCTGTCGAGAAGGTGCCCTTTTTTTCTGTCAGGGAGAAGCCCTTTGGTTCGGTCGGGGAGGAGCCCTTTTGTTCTGTCTGGAAGGGGACCTTTGGTTCTGTCAGGAAGGTGCCCTTTTGTTCTGTCGTGGAGGAGCCCTTATGTTCTGTCGTGGAGGTGTCCTTTGATTCTGTTGGGGAGGTGACCTTTGGTTCATTTGAGGAGGTGCCCTTTTGTTCTGTTGGAGAGATGGCATTTGGTTCTGTCGAGAAGTTGTACCATTGTTCTGTAGGGGGGTTGCCATGTTCTTGGCCATAGTCTCCATTTATTTGGAATATGACAAGAAGTATAATAACTAAAGCTGCAGTGAAGAGGAGCAGGCAGAGGGCGAGATTCTAAAAAAAAAAACCAAAAGTAAATAGAGTTTTAGTTACAAGATATTTATCACTTTTACTTAATTAACAATATCCCTCACTAGGTGATGATATTAATAAGCAAAGTGCCTTCCTGAGAAGAATATGCATAGCACCCAGGCAAATAAAGTATTCAACAAAACATTTCAAAGTAAACTCTTCCCATAATAATTTGATGCATTCAGATATAGCATTCAGAAGTAGCTCGATGGACGTGCATTTTTGAGAAACAGACCACTGAGGAAGTCACGTCTCATGACGAAACACATTTGGGCCAACATCTGGACTACAAACATTTTGAGAATTTTCAATATATATATTGAGTCAAAACTTGCTATATCCCATATTCATTTTACTCCACTTGTTTCTTCCATATAGACTTTGTTATTATCTCCACTCTGTAATGCTTTCTACGCTATCTTACCATCTAACCACTGTGCCCTAACACATTTGTTCCACCATGCAATATTATTACACAACATATCGCACTCCCTATCACCAATATTCACTATATTCATCCATTTATTTATTTATTGACTATCAATTATTGGTATTATTATCTGTCATTCACATGTCTATTCCGTCAACATTTTAATATAGTTACTTTAGCTGCTTAGGATTACTACTGACCACAATCACATCTCCTGATTCACCAACTACAGACCTCACCTCCTGTACAACTCCACAATATCACCCTTCCACAAGCAGCGCTCCATGGCTACTGATGGGTAAGTATAACTTTATTTCTAGGCTCACTAGCTGGAGGAACCCATGTTGGCAGCGCACACACACAATATCTCATTATATCCAACACAACAGTGGACCATTAACCATAGCTCATTGAACGATGCCATGTTTATTTGAAACTTGCTCCTACATCCACCAACATCAAGGCCATGAAAGACATTGCCCTACTAGCAGCAATGTGTGCTGCACTATACAGGGTATGTAAGGTACATAAAAAGAAGAAATTCAGATGACCTCCCACTGTACAGGGAACAGGAAAGGCAGACAGAAGAGTCTGCCTCTCCAACATAGCACTGGTGAAAGAAGGTGTGAAAGTGTGAATTGGCAGAGGGAGAGGCTTTTACTGTAATAAAGGTGGAGGGTGGGATGTTTAGATAATGGTGAGGCTGCTAATCATAGTGAGTAAGATATTAATTTAGTAGTAGGGACAATTTATTTTATGGTGGGGCTATTTAATATTGGGGTCATGGTAATGCCTAATCATTTAAGGTGAGGTGATGGGACTATTTGTTTAATGCTGGGAGTTTTTGGACTATTCATTGAATGTGCGGCTGAGTTTGGGGAGGAGGAGGGCTATTTATTAAATCTGAATACTAATTTCTTAATTCCTGGGCAGTATGGGGTGAAATAGGTTTAATTATTAAATGTAAATGCTATTAAATTAATATTGGAATATACGGGAGGTTACTTATTAAATTTAAATACTAATTATTTAATGTCGGGGCTATTTTGGAGGAAATAAGGTGTATTTAGCAAATGTTAATTTTATTAATTTAATGGTAGTGCATGTTAGGTGAATAGGTCTATTATTAACTCTGAATTCTATTAATTTAATGCTGGTCCTGATTGGGAGAAATAGATCTATATACTGAATGTGAATGCTATTAATTCTGTGTTAGTTGCAGAGGGGAGGGCCTAATTATTAAATTTGGGTGCTATAGATTTAATGTCGGAGCTAGTTAGCTAAATATTTCATGCACCTTTCCTTTTCTCCAAACAGGGGCCCAACATTTCAAGATCCAGACAAGCAGAAACTGAACTCAAGACATGAGCAGCCTCAGGTAGTAAGAGAAGCAAGAACAGGTAATAGTGAGCTGCACATTCTGCCAATTGTGCTGGTTCTGGTGGGGCAGTACCATGTACAGTGACTGTAAGTGATTGTCTGCTCAGCCATGACATTGTCCTGACTGTGAGGATAATTGGGAGGTATGTCCCACATCACTCTGCTCCGCTAGTGAAAGGGGAGCTGTATGCACCTAACAGTAATACGCACAGAATTGCCCGTATATTTGAAGTGGATGCGACGGGGTTGGTCATGCCCACTCTAGTACTGTTGCATGGAAACCCCACTCTAGAAATCCTGTGTTTGCCCTTATATATAACACAGCTACTGACCCAGGTCTTAAAGGTTCTAATTTATATTTTCAGCCGTGGAGGAGTAAATACACACATTGTGCAGTTTTTCACCTTTTAGTTTTATTTACTTGTGATGTAGTACTAATGAAATGTGACATTTTCATGCTTTGCGCATCGTACAAGCTGGGCCATTGTGAGCGAGGACAAGAGTAAGACTGAATAAGACTGTACATGGTATTCAAGGTGAGACACACACCCAGCACCAAGGCAGTGTGAGCGCACACCTAGAATGTGTCACCGGACTGAACTTCAATTTACAGACTCACACCATACCTCACACCACACACCTTGTTTTTATCTCATGCAATTAAATATACTTACGGGAATGGAGGCTTTATGGGCTGTCAAAGAAAAGAAAAGACATTATTATACCTCATCTTTGTAAGATAAAAGACAACAGTACGATCTATAATTACTATTATTATGCAAAAGCACTTTCATGAGACAATCCACATTATTGAAAACTGAAAAGAACGGGGTTAGATATGTAACTGTGGGATGGTTTGTGAAAATCAGGAGCTGGTTCTGACTTTTTTGGGCCCAAGAATGTTGAGCTGTATGTAACTATAAATCATCATTGTATTCTTCTGAGAACTAAACTTTCTTCTCTGGCTTCAACATTTAGCTGTATTTTGAAGTCCTGTGTGAATGATATGTCAGGACAACCTGCTTCTACTATAGATGTTTCAATTACAAATGTTGAGAAATGTGTCCTAGACATTAGACAACAATCAATAAATTGACCAGAACTTATGAAAAATGCAGTGCATATCCCCCAAAGTGTAAAGTTCCAGAAGCAAAGCAGACCTAGTCATGCACCCTGAAATTCCTGGATATGCCACAGACTCACCCTAAATCGTGGGACTTCAGAAGCAGTGACATTACCCACATAAACTGGAAAAATCCCAGCCAAGTACATAGGGCTTTGTGATTTCTAGTGATATTCCTCATTAGCCTGAGCATGGCTCCTACTCACCAATTCTCTGGATGTGTTTCTCCAACTCTTTTGTTCTCTGCCACTGAATTTGAGTCATATTATTATAGTTATCCTGCCCCTCACTGAAGAGGATCAGTTTACCGGCCAGTCTCCCGATGCTGGGCTGCTCCTCCAGGATCCTGATCTTCTCCAGCTCACTGCTATCAGTCACATCATCAATCACCACAATCACATTATCTTTTCCTGCACAAATAACACAGATAAGAAATATGACTCCTCTCTGCTGCCGCATACTTTCTGCCACTTTCACATTTATGAATAGATATCTTTTCGCCATAACATATCACATGCAACTTACCATATACTTTTGACAAGTGTTCCAGCTCCTTACCATACAGGCTGTCTGTGACGTCAGAGAAATTTATTCTACCTCTGTTCATGCTGTGATATAAGATGACAAAAGAGCACTTGGGGACCTTACTAGTGAATTCGGACCAGGAATTGGTGATCGTAACATTCCGCACATCGTTGACTCCTCGAATAGACTGAATCCAGTTTGTCAGCCATTCATAGGAGCTATAATCATCTCTAGAAAATATTCCAGCAACTAAAGCATTAAAACATGACATCGTATTCCTTATTCGGAGAAGATCTCCTGAAACAACAGAGATAGATAGATTAGTTGTATGTATTATATTGGAAGATATACTAAAGCTGAAAAATTTGATTTTCAGATTTGAACTATAAAGGTAAAATACAGTGTTACCCTAACTCTCCCAGGCATCTGTGTTAAAAAATAAAGGAAGGTAACAAGTGGCAAACATTAAAAATACTGTGTACTTTCCTAAAAGTAGTATATGCAAAACATAAATCTGCTACTGATGACATTTCTATCAAATAAAAATAATAAACACAATAAGCAGTGAGTGCTGGATTGAGTAACACTATATTCTAGACATGTAACATGATATCCAACAATTTAAAAGATAGTTATATTTTGAATTACTGGCTTGATAATACATTTATGTGCATTAATAAAACATCACACATATGGTTTAAAATAGAATAATTAATTATTAGCTATTAGTTAAGGACTTAATAATTTTCTAAAATTCACAAAGTTATCTTGTTCCCAACAATAATACTAGTTCTTAAAGTATGGAGAGATAATTGTCCCATGAACATGTATGATCAAACTTGTGTTCATAACATCCAGAGGCAAAAAAATTCTATATTAGGAACTACTATGAATTTGGATATAATGAGTGTCCCAGTGTTGATTAATGCTGGAAAATCATTTGGTTCCATCTTTGGTGAGATGTAACGTACTCTGATTTAAATGGGATTTGAGAGACTATCTGTTGCGAAAACCTCAATCTCACTCAAAATACAATTAACCAGCAGCAAAAACATAATACGGTGATATATTATATAAATGGTATAACAATGTTTCCAAAATAACAATTAAAAAGTGCCCCAATTAAGTCATCCTAGCCAAATTTATAGAAAAAAGTCCAAATGAACACCCTTACGCGTTTCTCCTTATGAATTATGGTTTCTACATGATCATGAAACTGCAGTCCATAGTTAGTATAGCATATTAATTAGTCATCATCAGTGTTAATAGTGGTGGAACTATTACCATTGAAGAGTGTACAACAGCTACATTGCTGTACATCAGACAAAGGCAGTATTTCTGCCACTGCCTGCTCTGTTCTTCATCTCGGCCCAAGTACAAAGAGGCCAAACAGGGCTGCAGGCCCCAGTGCAGATTCAGAAGAGTACCGCGTGGAGGAACAGGAATCAGGACCGCCCCCTTTTTAAATTATTGCTATGTGGCCAGTTGTCAGTGTCACTGGGTATGTGATGGCAGGTCAGTGTCGCTGGGTATGTGATGGCAGGTCAGTGTCACTGGGTATGTGATGGCAGGTCAGTGTCGCTGGGTATGTGATGGCAGGTCAGTGTCACTGGGTATGTGATGGCAGGTCAGTGTCGCTGGGTATGTGATGGCAGGTCAGTGTCGCTGGGTATGTGATGGCAGGTCAGTGTCACTGGGTATGTGATGGCAGGTCAGTGTCGCTGGGTATGTGATGATAGGTCAGTGTCGCTGGGTATGTGATGACAGGTCAGTGTCACTGGGTATGTGATGGCAGGTCAGTGTCACTGGGTATGTGATGGCAGGTCAGTGTCGCTGGGTATGTGATGGCAGGTCAGTGTGGCTGGGTATGTGATGGCAGGTCAGTGTCGCTGGGTATGTGATGGCAGGTCAGTGTCGCTGGGTATGTGATGGCAGGTCAGTGTCGCTGGGTATGTGATGGCAGGTCAGTGTCGCTGGGTATGTGTTGGCAGGTCAGTGTCGCTGGGTATGTGATGGCAGGTCAGTGTCGCTGGGTATGTGATGGCAGGTCAGTGTCACTGGGTATGTGATGGCAGGTCAGTGTCACTGGGTATCTGATGATAGGTCAGGGTCACTGGGTATGTGATGGCAGGTCAGTGTCGCTGGGTATGTGATGGCAGGTCAGTGTCGCTGGGTATGTGATGGCAGGTCAGTGTCGCTGGGTATGTGTTGGCAGGTCAGTGTCGCTGGGTATGTGATGGCAGGTCAGTGTCGCTGGGTATGTGTTGGCAGGTCAGTGTCGCTGGTTATGTGATGGCAGGTCAGTGTCACTGGGTATGTGATGGCAGGTCAGTGTCACTGGGTATGTGATGGCAGGTCAGTGTCACTGGGTATGTGATGGCAGGTCAGTGTCACTGGGTATCTGATGATAGGTCAGTGTCACTGGGTATGTGTTGGCAGGTCAGTGTCGCTGGGTATTTGATGGCAGGTCAGTGTCGCTGGGTATGTGTTGGCAGGTCAGTGTCACTGGGTATCTGATGATAGGTCAGTGTCGCTGGGTATGTGTTGGCAGGTCAGTGTGGCTGGGTATGTGATGGCAGGTCAGTGTCGCTGGGTATGTGTTGGCAGGTCAGTGTCGCTGGGTATTTGATGGCAGGCTCCTTGGCAGCACCTCTATACACTTTCTGCGATTTAATGTCAATAGCAGCCCCCTGACCTGGGATATCAGCGCACTCACGCACCAAAAGCGCTCTGTACTAATGGAAATTAGATTCCAGCTAACACACAAGTCCCTCAATATAACAAGCGTCTCCCCCACTTGCATCAGATGTGCATCACTCAGGCTCTCTTCCTCTACCTTTTACTATACTTGCAACAATAGCGTCCTGTATTTAGATGCAGTGCTTTAACCAAAGTCCAATGGTACTGGTGGAGCAGAACCAGGGCTATAAAAGACCACAGAGTTTGGTGTTAGAGTGAGGTCTGTTCATAAAGTGATTTCACCACGAGATTGTGTCAGTGGCTGTCTCTCTGTGGTCCCATTATATATAACTGTCACTAATCTGTGTCAGCGGCTGTCTCTCTGTGGTCCCATTATATCATACTTGCCGACATTGTGCTGTTGCCCTCCGGGAGAGGGGGGTACGGTGGGATGCAGAAGGAGGTGAGTGCTGTGAAACACGTGCTTTTAGCCCTGCCCATTGTGAATAAAACAACATTTTGTTGCAGGGGGGCAAATCGCGCCATTGAAGCTCCCAGCAGGTAGAATTTGGGAGAATTGCCTGTTCTCCCGGGAGTCCAGGAGACCTAACCGGAATTTGTGAGTCTCCCGGACATTCCGGAAGAGTTGGCAAGTGTGCATTATATATAACTGTCACTGGACTGTGTCAGTGGCTGTCTCTCTGTGGTCTCATTAGATATAACTGTCACTGGACTGTGTCAGTGGCTGTCTCTCTGTGGTCTCATTAGATATAACTGTCACTGGACTGTATCAGTGACTGTCTCTCTGTGGTCTCATTATATATAACTGTCACTAGACTGTATCAGTGACTGTCTCTCTGTTGTCTCATTATATATAACTGTCACTAGACTGTATCAGTGACTGTCTCTCTGTGGTCTCATTATATATAACTGTCACTAGACTGTGTCAGTGGCTGTCTCTCTGTGGTCTCATTATATATAACTGTCACTAGACTGTATCAGTGACTGTCTCTCTGTGGTCTCATTATATATAACTGTCACTAGACTGTGTCAGTGGCTGTCTCTCTGTGCTCTCATTAGATATAACTGTCACTAGACTGTGTCAGCGGCTGTCTCTCTGTGGTCTCATTATATATAACTGTCACTAGACTGTGTCAGCGGCTGTCTCTCTGTGGTCTCATTATATATAACTGTCACTAGACTGTGTCAGTGGCTGTCTCTCTGTGGTCTCATTATATATAACTGTCACTAGACTGTGTCAGTGGCTGTCTCTCTGTGGTCTCATTATATATAACTGTCACTAGACTGTGTCAGTGGCTGTCTCTCTGCAGTCTCATTATATATAACTGTCACTAGACTGTGTCAGTGGCTGTCTCTCTGTGGTCTCATTATATATAACTGTCACTAGACTGTGTCAGTGGCTGTCTCTCTGTGGTCTCATTATATATAACTGTCACTAGACTGTATCAGTGACTGTCTCTCTGTGGTCTCATTATATATAACTGTCACTAGACTGTGTCAGTGGCTGTCTCTCTGTGGTCTCATTATATATAACTGTCACTAGACTGTATCAGTGACTGTCTCTCTGTGGTCTCATTATATATAACTGTCACTAGACTGTGTCAGTGGCTGTCTCTCTGTGCTCTCATTAGATATAACTGTCACTAGACTGTGTCAGCGGCTGTCTCTCTGTGGTCTCATTATATATAACTGTCACTAGACTGTGTCAGCGGCTGTCTCTCTGTGGTCTCATTATATATAACTGTCACTAGACTGTGTCAGTGGCTGTCTCTCTGTGGTCTCATTATATATAACTGTCACTAGACTGTGTCAGTGGCTGTCTCTCTGTGGTCTCATTATATATAACTGTCACTAGACTGTGTCAGTGGCTGTCTCTCTGCAGTCTCATTATATATAACTGTCACTAGACTGTGTCAGTGGCTGTCTCTCTGCAGTCTCATTATATATAACTGTCACAAGACTGTGTCAGCGGCTGTCTCTCTGTGGTCTCATTATATATATTATTAGAGTGTTGAAGATACATTGTATCAGGTGTCTCTCATCCCCTCTCTCACTCTCCCCCCACACTATCTACCCCGTTCCTTCTCCCTCAGTCTCTCTTACCCCTTTTACCCCACACACCTTGATGCTGGTGCCGCTGATACAGACCGTGCTGAACTAATCTTCTCCTTTCTTGTAACCTAACAGATCAGCGAGTAAAAGAGAAAGTAAAAAGATGTTTCCGGCTGTCACAGTCTCAGCTCTGCTGTAGAATATAATACACAACAGATATAACGTCTGGTACAATGATGCAGTGAGATAGTTTATGTATCACATATCGCTATACATTAACAATGCATATTTTATGTGAATGAGCCCTAATGGAGAGATGTAACTATTGTATGAGATGTGACAGTTATGTGTCAGTAGTTAGAGATCCCACTATTATCCAAAGATTATACCAGTGTCGTCTTACAGCAAATATAACAGTGACACAGTGTGACACATTGAATACATATATGTCAGTGTGTAACATGCAACTTTATCACCAATTTCACCTAACACCTCAGTTATCTCCTTTACATGTTCCTTTACTATCTCTATTTATCATAATATGATAATATATATCTCTATTTCCGGTCTGTAAAACTGACCAATCAAGGGATAGGAGAGCATATCACACACAATGTTGATTATCATAGGCTGATTACTTGTGTAAATCATTACATTTAGTGTTATTAGGTAAGAATGTAGAGGAAGTGACTTCCATTCTCAAACTGAAAAACCCTCTTCGCTAAAAAGTTATAATATTGTGTTATCCACAAACAATGTGCTTCATTATATATCGGAATCTAATATTTATTTTCATATTTATTTATTTGTCATTTTCTGTAGTTTTCTGTAGGGTGCTCTCCCGGTAGTATATGTGATACATGAGTTACTAACAGAAAATAGAGATGTTCACTGACCCCCATGTTTTGGTTTTGGTTTTAGTTTTGAATCTGGATTATCTTCGTGGTTTGATTTTGGTTTTGGTTTTGGCAAAACCGCCCTGACGTGTTTTTGTTTTTGTTTTTGTTTTGAATCCCTATTTGTTTTCTAAAATCCCTATTATTAACCTCAATAACATTAATTTCCAGCCATTTCCAGTCTATTTTTTTCAAGTGAGAATAACACTGCTACCTCTCCTGTTTCTGTGTGAGCAATGGCACTGAGCAATGTCACTGGAGACTGGAGAGTGACAAGAACACTGCTAGCTCTCCTGTTTCTGTGTGAGCAATGGCACTGAGCAATGGCACTGGAGACTGGAGAGTGACAAATACACTGCTACCCCTGTTTCTGTATGAGCAATGGCACTGAGCAATGGCACTGGAGACTGGAGAGTGACAAGAACACTGCTACCCCTCCTGTTTCTGTGTGAGCAATGACACTGAGCAATGTCACTGGAAACTTGAGAGTGACAAGAACACTGCTACCCATGTTTCTGTGTGACCAATGGTGCTGGTTTTCCTGGGGATGGAGGTACTTATGGAATCCAAAACCCACGAGATCCGACAACTCAGCGATCACGTTTTGCCTTGATTCAGATCTGAGAAGCGTGAAAGTACCGAGCCGGCTTATGAGCCTACTCGGATCCCTTAAGTTCGGGTGGGTTCGGTTTTCAGAAAACCGAGCCCGAGCATCTCTAACAGAAAAGAAGAGATACTACTTGTTAGAGGCACTGCTGTACTGCTGAGTAATAATACCATCAAAATTTAGAAGAAAAAAATACTAAAAAGCAAAATATTGAAGATAAAATATGTGAGAATACTATGGGCAAGATTATCATCAATTACTCTAGATCTAATAGTCTCCAAATGGACCTCAGTTATCTCATATATGTTCCATAATCAACACAGGATATCAAAGAAACTGTAGGTTATCGTTACTAAGGATCGTGTGTCAGTGTTGTCCTCGGACAAAGATTGTCTATGTAAAGCTATTTTTTCATACACAATCTGGGATATGTAACAATAAGGTACATTTCTATGTGTGCGATTCTAGGATATTTCAATTGATATTGGATAAAACATATCAGGTATATTTTGTTATATCCTCACTTCACTCCAAATGACTTCTTTATGTCTGTGAAAGACATGCTGGAGTCCCATATGCCCTGTTTTATTTAGCAGCATATGTGTGTGAATAATATGTTTTTAAACCTATACAGTCTATATTGCCAATGTAAATACTAATCAGTAAATATAGAATGTTATTTCACCCAGATACCAATTTCTAGTTCAAATCAACAAAATAGGATCCCATTGTGTAGGGCGATACATATAATGAAATTGTCAAGGTGCTATAAGATAATGATTATAGTGAACCCTAACTTAATGTCTATAATTAAAATATATTGTCTGATATTAAGACATGCTGGGCCTGATTCATTAAGAAAATTAAAGCAAAAAACAAGGAGTAAGTTTGCACCTTGGCAAAACCATGTTGCATTGGAGGGGGGAAGTAAATTTAAAATGTGGGGACAGATTTATAGTTGGAGAAGGGCGTGTCCTAGATCAATCTTAATCTCGTTTCAGTGTAAAAATAAAACTATCAAGTATTTGTGTGCTACATGAAAAAACAACTAGTATTTTCCTTATGTGAAAATACTAAACTAATTTGCACCCCTTGCATTGTAACATGGTTTGTCCAGGAGAATATTTACTCCTTTTTTGCCTTACTTTCCTTAATGACACAGGCTCTCTGTGTGTTCCGCTGTTCTCTTGTTTCCCTAGTCATCGTTAGAATTTATTTTTCCTGGTTATTATTTATTAATGAGATGTCTGAGGAAACTACATTTTACCAGTGGAGAAATACGTCCGATTACATTCCTTTTACCTGTGATCAAAGGACCTGAGCTTGATCGTGCTTGTTGGATTGATTACCTGAATGAGAGACCTAAGTTATCATTTGGATCTTTTGGATTCCACCATCATTATTTTCAAATCCTCTTCATAAAGTCCTGAGTGGGATAAGATCATTGCAGTGAGCAAAAAATGTTTAACTGCCGAAGACAGACTCGTTATACAGCTCTAGAAGGCGGAGCTCCAAGCCGCTGGCAGGACTTTATCAGTCAGACTTTCCAATTACGATCTATACTTCCCGAATGATATATGGACTGTTGTAATACATGAATGATCGTATTTTTAAAAGTTATTGTGATCCACATAAGACTGTGATATTGATGTATGGATTAAATCTAACATGATCGTGTTTTGGAAAGTGTGGAATGGTCCCTTGATCTTATATAATCAACAATCCAGAATTATGGCATAAAGCACTGTTCATTAGATATATTTTTCCCTATATGTGCATTATAGGTGAATACCTACAAATTATGTTTTATTTATTCTTTATTTATTTATGTTATAATGATTTTTAATTTATTGTTATTTTTTATTAAAATAAATTTTATTATATGTCACTATTTTACACTTTTTTGTTTCTTTTTTTTCTATTCTACAGTATGATAGCTAGAATTTGATTGGTTGCTATGGGCAACACCTCCACTTGTCCTCTTTGGATGGTTTTGCACATTTACCCCCTTGTTTCCATAAAACTATTTCTTCTATATCTGTTTTGTGTTGCTGTTTTTCTTTTAATGTGTCTGTTCTGAAATTATTTGGATTAATTTTTAATGTAAGAAAAAAAAAAATTAAAGCTTAGCTATTTCAGAACTTTTCTGTGTAATATTTGCCTCATTCTGTATTTGGCTGCAGAATTTATTGCAGCACAGAATCCCTTCTATCATTTTAGTTCCACCTTAACCTCTCCTTAATCTAATCAACAACACCACAGAGGAGAATGAATTGACACCATCACTGTATTTCTAGATTATGCATTTTGCAAAATGTGTAATTCAGAATTTACAAATACAGTGCACAATTGTATTCTGTTGAAGCAAAAGCAGAATTGTGTCACAGGAACTTTGTCTATTAAAACTACCAATATTTTTTATCAATAGTGTATTAAAAATATTAACAAACATTAATAATAATAATAATAATAATAATAATAATAATAGTAATAATAACAAATGTATTTTTTATTTAATTATTGTATACAATATTTTAATACTTATTCAAATGATAATATATATATATATATGTGTATAAACAGATCAGGTACAACCACTAAGAAAAGTCTATCCAGTGCAAACATTTATTTACAAGCAATTTCTTGTTTTTGTTCATCTGTTCAATTAGTGAGGTATGTATAATATATTACCCCATTGTTATGTATTGAACAAAGAAAATGTGCTGGACTTCACTTGTTACCTTTTTAGAATACTTTACAGCATTTTCAATAACCCTTTCTTTAGTATTTAGGGGCCTGATTCATTAGGGATCTTAAATGAAGAAGTGTCTTATTTCAGTCTCCTGGACAAAACCATGTTACAATGCAAGGGGTGCAAATGAGTGTTCTGTTTTGCACATAAGTTAAATACTGACTGTTTTTCCAAGTAGCACACAAATATCAACTTTAAATTTCAGTGTACAAATAAGCTATCAAGTACATGAAACATCAGCATTTGCTATTCTAAGAACCCAGGAGAATAACATTCACAGATATTCAGAGGCTGCAGAAACAAACGTACCCAGACAGGAACCTTATCTCTAACCACATTGTGCTGCATCCTGTCACAACGAGCCACCTATATAATATATAGGTTATATGTGGGTAACTCCCGTCCTCTAAGGTGTGTAAATAGGAGGCTTCTGACAATTTTGGAAATGATAAAACTAGAGGGGTGTCCCTACCCTCTATAGTAAGCAATATGGAATACTACAAATTAATGTCTCCCTGGAGGCCCCACATATAAATATCAGAAGGATCTAGATAAGCTGCTTCTATAGGAATTCTGGATATGACTGAGCTCGTTATCTATCTGTAAAACATCAGAGACTGCCAGTTATATAGCAGATGCCAAAAATTCACAAGACCCTGATTAACCCACCCGGCAGAGAAGTCGTCTCTGGTGTTGGGCTCATTAACAACTAAAAGACAATTTTATTATTGGTTTCATAAAAGGTCACAAAACATAAAAACAGAAAGTGATACAGTGCGGTGATAAGCTTGTGTGCAGTGGTTATAATGTAGGTTCAGCTGCAATCGCTTTGTTACCTCATAAAGTCCTCAATAAATAAACACTTTGATTTGTGTCTTATTTGTGTACTATTATTATATCACATTGATGATCTTTGTTAATCTCCTTTTAAATACTATTACAATTCTCTCATCAAAAGTAATATAAAAATGATCCTATGATGCTATTATTTGCAGCTTAGTATCAGACATTCACTAGAGATATGACATAGCTTCTCCCTATAGGGTAGAGATTAATATCCACTATCTATATAGTTTTAATCATTCACCCATTGGTGATATAATAAATAGCGATAATCTATGTGGCCAATTGGATATACAGCCAGAAAATATAATTCTGAACTATTTTTTAGGCAAGATCCCTCTTAAAACTAGGACTCTGAGAAGGAATAAAGTTATCCTGATATGATAGAGGGATTTTATTCAGTGGTTGTTATTATCATAGAGTGCGGCAGTGTATAAACTACAATGTATACATTATCGTTCCAGCTTACTTCTATTCATCAATTATTAAAAATTTTGCTATAAGTCTTTATGAGATTATATATCTATTATTAGGCCCAGTAAGTTATTGGAACCAGTATCTTAATATTCATATGAATCATTTTTAATGTATTTAAATAAAGAATAATATGGACAGTGTTATGGAGGCCTATAGATTGGAGAATTTGTAAAAGGAGGGAGAGGACAATGGTATTGAAGGCAGCAGAGAGGTGATGAAGGTTGAGAAATGAGAAGTGTCCCTTAGATGTAGCCTAGGGAATGTCGTTAATGACTTTAGTGTGGGTTGAATGGAGGGAGCGAAATCCAGATTGAAATGGGTCAAGGAGGAGTGAGAGGAGAGCAAGGAGTTGTGATGCTTATAAACATCCCATTAAAGAAGTTTGTATGCAAAGGGAAGGAGGGAGATATTTTGGTAATTAGAGATTGGTAAGGCTGACATGTTTGTAGGAGGGGAAGGTACCGCGTTTGGGTTTGTTATATAGGACATAACTGATCTCTTTCCTGTTATTCAATTTCTTCTAATATGACTTTTCACATTAAATAGTTTCATAGGAAAGATATATCTTGTGATACACCCTTGAAAAAACATGGATCTATAGTTTTAAAAGAAAATATTTATACTTGTTTTGTTTTATATTCTCTGAAATGATCAGCTTTATTTTGTTTTCT
The DNA here is from genome assembly GCF_038048845.1 of Mixophyes fleayi. Taxonomy (NCBI): domain Eukaryota; kingdom Metazoa; phylum Chordata; class Amphibia; order Anura; family Limnodynastidae; genus Mixophyes; species Mixophyes fleayi. The sequence continues at coordinate 5,814,414 of NC_134408.1, read as the reverse complement.
ATTTTCTTATTTTTTTGGCTGTACTATTATGTTTTAATTTGGTTTTATTTATTGGTCTGCTTCTAGATATGAGCACTCTAGCTATCATTTATCAAGTACATTCTAGAAATGATAGTTAGAATCTGATTGGTTGCTAGGGGTAGCACGTTCCGTTATTAGTTTTAGTAAATCTACCCCAACTCTTGTTTAGTGAAAATCAAAATTCCACTCACTCGTTTGTTGTGGAATCATAAACATAGACATGGGATCATCTTAGACCTGTCTGTGCTGTCAGGCAATTGTTTGACAGGATGTGAGTATTGAAGCTCCGGAGTAAATGTAAGTATTGTTGGAAGACAATATCTAAATAAAAAAGGTAATACACTCACATACTCATAGGAGCAATTACAGCTTGCAAATAGTTACATTTAATTAGAACAAAAACAACACAGGTCAACATGGAAACAAAATTTTTTAACCCAAAAAAAATATATTTTTTTAAAGCACCTTAACTAGTATTGGCATTAAACCACCAATATTGTTCTTTAAGACACTGAAGGTCAACATTGCAGAATGAATATAGTTTAATCACATACCACTATTTTTTTTAACTATTTATTTTGAGAAATAGTACTGATATACATACAGGGATCAACAAATAGTACATTGCAAAAACAGGCATACATAGATAACAATGCAAAGAGAAACATTTGAGCAGAAGAAAAAACATTGTCACAGGAGAGACAAAGGAAATCAATTTTTGCACCAATTGTTCAAACTGTAGAACATTTTCCAAGAATATTAGGTGAAGGGGTGAGGGAGGAAAGGACACTGGTCATCGCCGGAGGAGAATAGAGTGCAGAGGGAAGTACTACAGATTGTCTCGGGGAGGGGCACAACTCCGAGGGTCAGACAACAAAACAGCAAATCGCCAGTGGGGTCACATTATAGGGAGGGGGCTGGTGAAGGAGTGAAGGGGTTACAAGTAAAGCCAGGATTCCAAATCTGGTGGGTTTATCGTCCTTATCGTGTGAATGGCGTAGGATCTGTTCCATCTGGGCAATAAACCAGATATAGGAGCTTAGGGTGGACATATTGGGGGGCTCAACCTGTTTCCACGTCTTGGCCACCAAGCACCGCGCTGACATACCAGTAATTTTAATACACTGACATATAATTAACACTAATACTATGTAATAGCAATATGTAAAAAATACTGTATGTAACATGTGAAATTGTTAATTAGCCAATTTAAAGTAAGATGGAGTAACATGGTGACTTAGCAGTTAGCCTTCTTTTGCCTCCCAGCACTGGGGTTTAATTCCCAACTAGGGTCTTATCTGTGTGGAGTTTGTATGTCCACCTCATGTTTGCGTGGGTTTCCTCCCACACTCCAAAAACATACTGGTAGGTTAATTGTTTGCTGACAAAATGAACCCTAGTCTGTGTGTATGTGTGTGTGTGTTGGGGAATTTAGACTGTAAGCTCCAAAGGGGCAGGGACTGATGTGAATGCCAAATATTACTGTACAGCACTGCAGAATTGTTGGCGCTATATAAATAAATGGTGATGCTGATGACACATACATTTTATTTCTATAAAAGGCCCATCCAGGTGATAATGGGACCAGTTACTAGCGTTGTGCTTCTGGAATGATCGGGAAGAATCTCCTCAGTTAAGCAACATCGCACATTTCTCCTCGCACCTCACGGAGATAAAGGTGCACAGGAAAATCTGTAATGTTGGGGGTACTGTAGTACCCGGAAATGTGTGAGCCGTGCACCTTGGTGATGTCTGGACATAGTTACCACATGGGTCTTTGCCATTGTATTTACATTAAAACTGGCATCACCAGGCTGGGTCCTGATGTTCCGGGTGCTCTGAGCCTGAGCCATTCATTGAAATAATCTGCGGTCACACTGTGACTGAGGAAACCAGATCACAGAGACAATTATTTATTTCCTATACACCAGTCCTGCCAGCTTCCAGCCTCTGTACTGACTATGAAATTGGACTTTTTCCAAAAAACGATCCCAATGTCTGACAATGATTCCAATATTCCCCTTTAGGTTTGTACTTTACATGTGCTACAATCTATCTACATAAAATAAGCTTGGAGCAACGTTACCATTTATTGCCAATTAATTTGTAAGCAGACTCTAAGAGCCTACTTCACTTTGTATATACTCTATATATAACAGACATTCTTCTTATGATGAGGGACAGAAGATGAGCACAACTTATATAGACTACTGCTGTGTACAACGTTTAGTTTTCCTTTTACTTTTCCCCTTCAAATTTTGGCTCATCATTTCTTCTTTTAGTTTCTCCATATCTCTGTCATGTGCAAGTTGACACAGAATTCTCTTCCTATCAATCCTTTCAGCAACAGGATCTCTTTTCATTTTCATATTGAACTCAACTTCTTTAATGATCTCATGCAGACACTTTATAAGGTCCCCATGTTTCTCCCGGGTTCTCACGTGATCTTTCTCAGTATAGTTCTCTAAAGGGAAAAGTTGCACCCCCATTACTCTGAATTTCTCTGTTATATCATGTAGATTTACACTGAGCTTATTGGTGAGGACAACAGTGGGGAGGATTCCTGGAATAAAATTGAAATAAAGAACTTGTTATAGTGTGTGTCCATCTGATGGAAAAAGTATGGAAATCACTGATTGTCTTTATATGATACATCTGAGTTTACTCCCAACTTCACTCATATTATATGTGTTTGTAGGTGACAAATGACCGCGTGTGTTCTCTATGTCATTCTTTGTTATGTTTGTTTCCAACTTGGTTTCTAAGTACATTGGGGATTTTATTGGGGATTATTCTGCTATACATTGTTATGATGAAAGCGGTCCAAACCAATTAGTATCTAATAACTGTTAAGTATATATCTTGTTCTCAGGATATAATTGCAACAGGATTACATTAGTTGCAGTCATGTGACCCGGAAGCATCTGACCATGGGCAGAATCATTTTCAGAATGGATATTGATTAGAGATTGATCTGTGAGTATTTTTTTTTTATTGGGATGTTATTATATATTATTTAAAAATGTTTCTTGAAATGTAAAAATATTTTTATTATATCTGTCGATGGGTGGCAGTGCCTTGAGTTTTATTTTATAGCAATTTGAAAGTGAAACAAGATGTTTACAAATGTATCCTTCACATCTGATTCCATGTCATGCACACAGCTGCGATATAATTTCAATTTGTGAGTCCTTGAAAAAGACCCACTAAGCAGGAAGAGAATTATTTGTTGAACCCCCAATAGTAGGGTAACACTTCCACCAAACAAATCTCCTGGGTGCGGTGAAACGCGTTATAATTGAATAATTATCTGACCAGGGTCAAATGTCATTTTTGGATTCAGTTACATTCATCTGTGCAGTGTATCTGTCTCCCTGGAAAATTATTACACAGAGAAGCCATGGCTGAATGTTCCCGTATTTACTAAAGTCAGCTCCACTTTTCAGTTTAAAAGGGTCATGGCAATGATTGTAACTCATTTCTTTTTCATTAAAATCAGAACTATGCAGCGGAAAACAATGGCGTGAATGAGTGCTAGTGAGGGTGAGGATGTGAAGGGGGGGACATCATATCCTCACCCTCAGTATAAAGAGAAATGACATTGCTTATTAATTGGGGGGACGTCGCACCATCACCTGTCGCCAACCTTGTCACTCCTCGTCACCCATCCTCTTGTGCCCACCCAAGAATGGCTCTGTGTTCAGCATTTATCATTGGAGTACATCAAGATTAATACTTTGCTACATTTTTTTTCATGTTTTCTTTTTACTTTGGAGCAAAACTATTGTACTATATTTAATATGAATTTCAGTTTGTATCTCTCCCTGTCACAATTTTACACCCCCCAAAAGTCTGTTGGGTGATCAGGTCAGATTAAAGCAATAAAAGTACACATCATTCACAGCGTTACTTAGTACATTTGTGCCAATTCATAAAGCCCTACAATAAATTGTCTAATATCAGGGAGGTGTATCAGTGCAAAAACACACAATATACAAATATTAAAATCCCATTAAAATACATTACGCAGATTTAATATGGAGAATCTTGCTAAACACTCAGGGACTTGATTTAGTTGAATAAAAGTACATTTTTGGGTCACATAAAAATTGCATGTGCACAGTTTGTCCAAATATATACTTGGATGTTTATAACACTTGTTACCCTCACACACTGAAGCTCACGTTTGAACACAGTGCACTCTCCTATCATTCTAAAATTTGTTTTGGTAAGTAAGCTATGGAGAGTAGATCTCTATGTTCTCTAAGATCTTTATACTTGTTTCTCATAAGAATACTTCTAGCTTCTCTCTACACTTCCCCTGAGCTCATCACCACCTCTCAGCTCCATCCTACCTCCTAGGGGTTTTCTTGTCGACTTCTCTCTTTCTCTCTTTCCATCCCATGGGGCAGAGTAACACATAACCCACTAATGTGTATGTCCCACTCCTGTTCCTAGTCTAAAGTGGTTTTACAAACAGATATAACCTACAAAGGTAAAACATAATGTTCAGTGTTCACCCTAACATTCCACTGCCGCTCTGATAAAAACTAAAGCATTGTCTCTCATTGACTCCCTCTCTATTACAAACAGCAGAGGCTCCTTCCGCATCTTTTGGTCAGATATTCTGATGAGCATGTGGAATATTTATTTCTTCAGGCATTTGAGTCACTGGTTCTGCCCCTCTATATGCAATTGCCAATCGGCAATGTCAATTTCTGCAGAGAAAGCCTTCCCAGCTGTCAGTCACTCTCAGTGTCTTTAGTTAGACAAACACCCCCACTACTAACATGGAAACCAGTTGAGAGTATGGTAGTAATGTTTAGTTTTAATTCAGCTCAGTAACATACAGCTTTTCATATATATTCATTTTCATTATTGGCTGTACTTGCTCTTGATGTTGTGAATAAAATGAAACCCATCTTTTAAACAAGCAAAACACTTTTAGCTTTTTAAATAAATCACAAGCAACATCAGACAAAGCTGTATTGTAAGACATATAGGGGGAGGAATATACTGCACCTGTGATTTTTTTTGCCATGTCAAGTAACGCTTTCAATTCACCAGCTTCCTCTCTAGCTATCAGTTTTTTCGCACTAAATGATAAAAAACATTTACCAACATTCGTAAATATAGCGCAATCCATCGAAATGTATTCATTTAAATAGTTTTGATTAGTTGACTGATTAAATGACTAAAAAATGAAATGACTAATTAAATAAAGACATATAAATGATTTGTGATATATTATAATGTGTCCTATAATGTTTTATGCATAGATGTATAGCGTTATGACTCAGGGCTTACCTGTAGACAAAGACAGGGATTATGAAGTCAGTGAATTGATTATTTCTTTCTGATTCCAGCACTGTAGTCAAACTATCAGCATATGTTTGGAACCATTTAACTTCAGTGTCCAGTGGTGGAAAGTTCCCTAAATGAGAAGAAGAATAAAATGGTGCCGTAATGTCTTTAATATATAGGTATTGATATACCTGGAAGGATACATTAAGGATCATTTATGAAAGAAAATCTGCAGACTCACAATGCCTCTTTATGGGCTTGAATCATATTCGGACGTACGACCATTTGCACGCCGTATCCTGCACAATATAGCTCTGCACATGTTCAGAAACGGATATTATGGTAATAAACGCAAGTGCATGCAAGTTGTGTTCGGTCTTGAATCAGGCCCTTTGGGAGTAAGTGTGTCTACTACTCTGACAGCACATTTCTAGAAGCATGCAATGATTCATCCATGTTGGCGGCTGCTCTTTAAAATGTACAGGATGGAAACTGTAAAAAGGTCACATTACCTAATACAACCCAATTTGAATAAATCATGAGATTGATGGGATATTGTGATTGTCCTTATTACTTGTCACTTTTTTTATTTGAAAATTATAATTACTTTGATCAAAGTGTGTATAGAAAAACCCGTTGCCACAGAAATGCATCTGCTCGCCCGGAAACCGTGCAAAGCCCCGGTGGGCCCCACTGCCAGATGTCAGCCCACTAAACAAAGTTGATTAACCGACTTGGTCCCTCCCTCTGGACCAACCAACCTGATGTTTGCGGCCGCGGGTCATTATGATCAGAACCCACTCCCCTTCTCTCTCTGGTGATCTCATAATGTTATGGAGCAATGAAGTTGGGGGGCAATATGTAATATTGTGTAAGAGATCTAAATTTATTGGTGGGGTGATGGCTGGGGCTTTTAATTTAAAGTGGGGTAATAGGACTATTTAATCATGGAATGGTTTGGGGTTAATAATCAAATGTAGGACTTTGTTTAGGGAGAAAGAGGGTTTTTTATTGAATGTTAATAATAATTATTTATTGTCCAGGCTTTTAATGGAGGGAAATAATAGTATTTAATAAATTAACCTAATTTAATGTCAGGGCAGTTTTGGGGGAAAAAAAGGGTATTTATTAAATGTAAATACTATTAATTATATGTCAGGGCTGGTTAGGGGAAATAAGTTTATTATATTTGAATGCTATTAATTTAAAGTCTGGGCTGATTGGGAGTAAATAAGTCTATATATTAAATGTGCATACTGTTGAATTTGTGGCTGCTTAGGGGTAAACCCTGTACATCTAATTATTAATTGTTTATACTGTTGATTTCATTTCGGGTGGACCAAAATTGCTCGCTCGTTGCTAGGTTTTCCATATTTCCTATACGTCAGTTGCTGCTCATAGACAAGCAGCAACTGAGCTTAAACCACCAGCAGCCGCAGGGAGTGAAAGCAGCAAGAACAGGGAGGAGAGAGCAGGACAACCTGCCAACTGCTCTGATTCTGGCGGAACAGTTCTGATTTTGGATGACTTTTCTACTTCTGGATGGGGTCTAGACTGTACATACTTTATATACGTGTTTGCATGGGTTTCCTCTGGGTGCTCTGGTTTCCTCCCACACTCCAAAAACATACTAGTAGGTTAATTGGCTGCTATTAAATTGCCTTTAGTCTCTCTCGGTCTCTCTGTCTGTGTGTGTATGTTAGGGAATTTAGACTGTAAGCTCCAATGGAGCAGGGACTGATGTGAGTGAGTTCTCTGTACAGCGCTGCGGAATTAGTGGCGCTATATAAATAAATAGATGATGATGATATAAACTCCATTCTTATATACTACACTATAGCACTAGCAATGTCCTTTGTGGGCTGACCAAGACCCCTCTAGTCACATTGTCTGGAAGCAGGCCACACCCCTTCTAGTGGGCCCCTACCATTACATCCCCCTGGTGGGCCCTTCATGTCCCAGTCTAACATGCCTAGGGGTACAAGAGCAGGTAGTCTGAGATTTCAGATGATTATAAAATGATCTTCATATATAAAGACTCTGTGTATCTACAAGACTACAAGACTCTTGCACAGCTGTTAGTTTCATCGAGGGACTGATACTTTTGTGCCATTTCAGAACCATTTCCTGAGCCATAAACAAAAATATCAGCTAATTTAAACCCCATTCTCTACCCAAATTACCATACATAGTTTTATACATTTTAATAGGAGTGCCTGTAACTTGCAGCATCTATCATGCAGTGCAGTGATCCGCTGGCCGCACAATTGCACCAACAAAATGTGATTTATCTGCATGAGCTGTGTACACTAACACACAAATAATATCTACAAAATGACCCCTATCCCCTTTTGCAGTTATTTATGCTTAATTCTTCTCTTCAATCCAGTTATTCAGCTCAGGTAACTGCAACAGTAAAGTAAATTTTAGGAACAGCGCATGTTGTGCCACATGAAATGGTCACACTGCAGGGTCTGAAAGGATTGTTACATTAAAATGGTAAATATTAAATATTCTCAATAAACACATACGTTCATCTATGCTTCTATCTTGACTACATTAGGAGTGTATTGTGTAATTCACCTTAAGAGTAAAGATAACACCTGTACTTACCTAGCTGTGCACATATCTCTCCAGTTTCATCCTTATTCATTGTCACACATCCTCGGTTATCGACCAGCGTGATCGTCCTGGTCAGCTGATACGAATTCCTGATCATTGTCTCAGGTTTATTCACTGATTCAGCAACCCGGGCATAGACCTCGTATGGGCCATTATCCACCACATACTTACAGCTGTTAATGAAGGTGGATTTACCGTGACCTGTGTAACCGAAGAGCTGTAGTAGAACCCGGTTATATCCCTGGCTGCCATGTGTACAGTTATCAAGGCTGAAATTCTGAATATAGTATCTCTTAGCATCTATATCCATAGCTGGGTCTACAGTGAGGAACCTGCTCTGTCTCTGCTCCTAAACATGTATTAACTGACGGAGGAAATCAGCAGAGTGCATGAAACTGAAAGTAGAAAGAGAAATAAGTTTCTGAAAAACATCCACCACCCATTCCGTTATAGTAAGATTTCCACATTCAATGACCAAAATAACACTCACTACCTGGTATCCACTCTCTTTAATATTCATCCCATTTAGGGCACTTAACCACTGGCATTGTATTATGTCAAATACTAGAGTCAAACAATCATAGGTAGGTGAACTGTGAGTGAGGGGGGGCGGGGTACTAATAATCACATTGCTCTGGCCCTGCCCGCACAATGCATTTACGCAATTACAACATTTCTTTGTGGAGGCTGGAGCCAAATGTAAGCGATTCACTGCAAGTTGCGTGATGGAGGCTCCCATCCCTCCCACTTTACTAGGAAGTGGGAAGTGTGCAGGAAAGCACCTGCTCTCCGGGAGACCTACCCAGAATTCGGGAGTCTCCTGGACATTCTGGAGAGTGCACAAGTATGTAAAAGCTGCTAGTGAAAGTGGCTGCTGTTAGATGCATACATGGCTGCAAGTCGGCCTGAGTATTGTGCATCTCCACGTCCTCACAGGAGGCCAGCACCAGCTCTGGACACAACTATAGGTGACAATGATGATAATAGTTTACATCAGTTGGTTCCCAGGATGATTTACATGTTAATGCCAAAATATGGTTCAAGTTGATCAGATGGAGGGCGACTGTTTAACCGAGGTTCAGGGCCTTGTGAGCAAGTACTATGTCCCACTTCCTTTAATATTTTCATGATTATTATTATTATTATTATTATTATTATTAATAATAATATTATTAATATGTAACAATATGGAGAACGCTAGAGAAAAATTAATCTCACAAAAATACAGCAATATTAATTTTTTGGAAAGCATAAATATTGCAGCTCTTGGCAGTGGTTGCATAAGCTTTGGACATTTAGCAATTACCCCACCATGTACCAGGTTAACTAAGGTCCAAAAGCATTTAGAAGAACACTGTTTTCCAAACCCAGCCCTCATGGACTCCTAACGTTGCAAGTTTTCAACATCACAAGTGAAATAATTAGTGCAACCTGTGGATCCTTCAAGATGTGTCAGTCAGTAATGAATACACCTGTGCTCCTGCAAAGAGATATGAAAAACAAGCATTGTTAGGGGTCCCTGAGGACTGGGTTTGGGAAACACTGATTTAGAACAACACCCAAATGTTGGACATTATATAATGTAGAAGAGGTACTACTTATTTAAGCCACCAGTAGTTAGCTCACTGTCATACAGCTCCCTATATTTCTCCGCTAAATACTTCAGATGTCACACTTACTGATAGCATCCTCTAGAAATCACATATATATCTTAATTTCTTTTTTTTTTCAAAATTGAAAGCAATTTTTCTAAGGGGCAGTCAGTGACATCTTCTTTATTAAGAAGGCAAAAACCAGGGTGTTGGTGGAGTGTGAAAAGCAGCACCCCAAAAAAATGCATATATTTCTTTACATGAATGTTCCTGTTGTATTTGAGAGAGATAAAGAGGAGAATAATGATGATTGTGTTGAAGAAAGGCAGAATCTTATTTTTTTTCTTTAAAATTCATTGTTTCCAAAAGTAGAAAACTGGGTATAGTAACAAGCAGCCAAGTACCATGTAGCAGCTCAATGGATGAACCAGCATCAACACCTTCATCAGTAACCTCCTTATAATTAGTACATAGCCCATCATCCATTTTTCCAATTCCATTTGACTTTTCTAATGCAATCCATGAGTCTCAAGAAACATCCTTGCACACTACAGCTGCTGCTGGGGGTGATACCTCTAAAGAAATGGCTCCTTGTGAGCAAGCTGTGGGCTCAAGTTACACATAACACATCTCCTGCTTCAGCTTCTCCTAAAAGTACTAGTAACAGAAAAAATGTCCCTTTTCTAAGAAACAAATAGAAAGTGGTTTTGTGTTATATTCAATATATGTTTCTGAGTCATGGTCTGTTCTTTGACAATTTTTATATTTTTGACTCTCATGGATAGATGCATTTCTCCAACTAAATTGCCAACACAAATGAATGTCTACACTCACATAAAGAGAGATTATAACAGTAATTTCTATACCAGGAAAGATCCTCATGCCACAGGGCTCTCTCTCATCTTAATGAAGAATTTTGTAATTCTGCCATTGATGCATTTGCTTTCTCCGTATCAATTCCAAGAACACTTAATCAGTATATACGGTTCTCTCATCACACGGCATAAATCAGCCATCACATCTTCATCTATACATCTAGGATTTGCCAGTGCCAAATTCTGTCCCCTAAATTTCTTAGAATGTGGAGTTTCATTTGTATTGTATAGACAGATGTTTTAGGCAACAAAATCTGCATCAATTGTGTCTCGAGCCATTCTGTTATCTGAACTCTGCTTCTTACTATCTCTTTACTTTCCATGAGGCATGCTGTCTAACGTTCAAAATTTATTGTGTACGTAGTCTTTCAAGTTTTTTTATTATGGGTAATGTCCACCTTCATTTATCTAAATCATGTCTAATGATGCTGCTCTCAGTTTAATGACATCTTACTCAGGTTTTGTCACTTCACTGTTAATGATGGAATTGATGTCCTCTATCGGTAAAAATTAATTTAGTGCTTAGTCTTTCAATTTTTTTATTATGGGTTTAGCCCACCTTGGTCTATCTACTTGTCTAAATGTTTAATGATGCTGCTGTCAATTTGATGACCTCTTCTTCACGTCTTGTAGCATCAGTGTCTATGATGATGCCCTCTATCATTAAAGATTTTTCAATTCATGATTCCCAAGAGGCAGCTGCTGCTGGGGGTGATACTTCTATACAGAAGGGGACCAAGAAGAGTAAGCATAGACTTAAACAACAATTGTCTGTGATGAAAGTGTTTGCAAGAAGAACCAAGTAGGACAGCCAGGATCCTGTTGCACAGTGGATCACTAAAGCCATGACAGCTATGTAAGCATTGGATGTGCGTCACCGTTATCAGTGTGTATTCACACCAGCACTCAGACTCCTCCAGCTCAGTTTACAATTGCTGTATTTGGTCTACATGGTCTACATTTTCTTCTCCAAGTAAGTAGGTGCAGATGTCAGATCTGTTTACAGATATAGGTATATCCTATTTTTTTAGCATTCACAGTACAAATTTGTGTATTTTACACTAATCAAACGGTTGTACGTCTAACTCAGTATGAGCCTACGTAAGTGCATTATTTCTGTGTAACAGTTTTTATAAATATAACATTTGCCCAGTTGCACCATATGACTACATAAGAAGTGTTGTGACTGTAGTGTAGGCTGACACCAAATACTTCTGCTACTAAAGGACAAGAACAGGAAACACGTTATCACTTTCATGAGTTATAGAAATGAATCTCTCTTCCCATCCTCCACGTTACTTTCTTGTTGTCACTTTTCTCTCTCTCAGCCTCCCTGTTATCACTCCCAAATTATCTATATCGCAATAAATGTATTGTATCATTTAAGCTCAGTGAAGGAAAAATCAACAGAAGAATTTCAAACTGTTCCAAATAATATATAAGAATAAGGCTGGGTACACACTACAGGGTTTTCAGATGATTATAGGGCCAATCACACGATAAATGACCATTCACATCACATTAGTGTGTACACTCCAACAATGAACTATTATAATTCCAAAGCACATTGTATTGTTTCATTTTATTTTTAAACTTAAATACAAATCACGTTCAACGATGGAACGATGCCGTTCCAATCCTGTAGTTTGTACGCACTCACGACTGGCAGTGTCCATAGATCTCTAAGGAGTGTGCAGAGTCACAATCCTTTCAGCCGATGGTTATGACAGATGAAGAGCACAGATCTGAAGGTAAATCATGTAAGACGTGTTTATTGTGTACACATGAATCAGCTGCTGATCAGGACTTTTTTTTTCAGTTGTTGGTAAAATCATTAAATATGTTGCATCGTGAGAAATTTTCTATAGCATGTACCCAGCCTTAAGTGTATCAGTTCCTTACAGCAGGAAGCTAAACATTACCACAGAGAAGTGGGTCATAAAGAAATTTAACCCTCAGACTGTGTCAATATCTCTCTCACACTCTGGCTGTTATTATAATATAACTGTCACTGGCTGCTGACAACCAAACTTCTGAGATAACTGCGGAAATAGATGGTGAAGAAAAGATAACATTCTATAAACATCTCACCCTGCAATACCAACATTTCTCTTCAAATGAAACTCCCTGCTTGAATTTAATTGTGATTTGATGTAAATACTATTAGAATGTCAGAGATACATTATATCACTGGTGCCTTTAATGAGTTGTATGCATGTGCACTAAACAATGAATGTTAAATGCATTTAAAATCCATTTGCTGATTGTCTCTTTTAACAGAACGTTATAATTGTGTTCCCAGTTCATACTAAACACCCTCTGCCATAGAACTGTAAAGTATTTTACTGAGTAATATCACCTCTGCATGCGGAATGCAACATGGAAATGTCTTTTAGCAAAAAGAAGGCTTGTCAAAAAAGTGTGTATACACAGGGTCCAGTCACTTACATTTTATATGTGGACTTTTAGCTTTTAATAGCATATAAGAATGCCTTCTTATAGTCATAAATCAGCGTGTAAAAGATAAAGTGAGAGGATGTTTCCTGCAGTTGCTTAAGAACAACCGGAGAGATATAATCTGTCTGATCCAATGATATAGTAAGACGGCTTATCTATTACATATAGTTATAGATTAACACTGGATGTTGTATACAATATGCCTATGAGATGAATAGAAAGATTAAACTTATAGTATGAGATGTTCCAGTAATTATGTTTCAATAATGAAACATCACACTATTGCCAAAGATTATAGTTATTTTCAGTTAGAAATATTTTTGTTTATAGGTATCATAGGGGCAGTGTATATCTATCTATCTATCTGATATCTATATATTGATCTATCTATCTATCTATCTATCTATCTTTCATGAACTGTTCCCTGAGGAAGCCCAAGCGGGCGAAACGCGTAGGGTCATACTCTACTCATGCATGATCCAACAGATACTGCATCACTGATAAACCACTGCATTCTTTAAACATTAATCAAGCCCCTAAAGGACGTGAATAATAGAGGGCACGCGAGGAATACTTCCCGGCGGTTCACATATAGCTGTAAGGACCTATGTACGGCCGTACAGGACCTTAGACACAGAACTATCGTCGGGGCAACAATTGCTTCTAGAAGAGATGGAGACAAGTGGACCGGAGACTCCGGGAAATCGTCCTGAAAGAGGTTAGTCTCAAAAAGTAATATAAAAAAACGGGACAGGCGAATCCACCACATTATATATAGGAGAGTAATACTCCGATAAGCCAGCGACTTTGGATTGCATAACATATACCTGACCAACGAGGTTTGCTTGCCAACTACAAAAGACACTGTAGCACATTGCCGACATTGCCGATTTAAATTTCTATTGACAGACGTCACATTTGTTCAATCAGAATCACTTGCTGTCAGCATGGTGCTTCCATCAGAGATCTCCAACGACGGGTTCAAGGTAAGTCTGTTTATTTTCCAATCGGTTTTTCATAATTTAGGATTTTCTTTGTAGGACTTCCCCATGTCAGAATAGTGGTAATCGTAAAAACGATTAGCACCAATAACAAGGAGACTGAGAGAGAGAAAAGTTACATCAAGAAAGTAACGTGGGGGATGGGAAGAGAGATTCATTTCTGTAATTCATGAAGGTGCTACCGTGATTCCTGTTCTTGTCTTGTAGTAGCAGAAGTACTTGGTGTAAGCCTACAGTCACGACACTTCTTATGTAGTTCTATGGTGCAACTGGGCAACTATTATATTTATAAAAAATGTTACACAGAAATAATGCACTTACATGGTCTCATGCTTAGTTAGGCGTACAACCGTTTGATTAGTGTAAAATACACAAATTTGTACTGTGAATGCTAAAAAACAGGATATACCTATATCTGTAAGCAGATCTGACATTTGCACCTACTTACTTGGAGAAGGAAATGTAGACCATGTAGACCAAATACAGCAATTGTAAACTGAGCCGGAGAAGTCTGAGTGCTGGTGCAAATACACACTGATAATGGTGACGCACATCCAATGCTTACATAGCTGTCATGGCTTTAGTGATCCACTGTGCAACAGGATCCTGGCTGTCTTACTTGAATCTTCTTGCAAACGCTTTCATCACAGACAGTTGTTGTTTAAGTCTCTGCTTGCTCTTCTTGGTCCCCTTCTGTATAGAAGTATCACCGCCAGCAGCAGCTGCCTCTTGGGAATCAGGATTTGGAAAATCTTTAATGGTAGAGGGCATCATCATAGACACTGATGCTACAAGACGGGAAGAAGAGGTCATTAAACTGACAGCAGCATCATTAAACATTTAGACAAGTAGAAAGACCAAGGTGGGCTAAACCCATAATAAAAATTTTGAAAGACTACGCACTCAATTCATTTAAACCGGTAGAGGACATCCATTCCATCATTAACAGTGAAGTGACAAAACCTGAGTAAGATGTCATTAAACTGACAGCAGCATCATTAGACATGATTTAGATAAATGAAGGTGGGCATTACCTATCATAAAAAACTTGAAAGATTACGTACATAATACATTTTGAACGTTAGACAGCATGCCTCATGGAAAGTAAAGAGACAGTAAGAAGCAGAGTTCAGATAACACCCTGGCTCGAGACGCAATTGATGCAGATTTGGTTGCTCAAAACATCTGTCTATACAATACAAATGAAACTCCACATTCTAAGAAATTTAGGGGACAGAATTTGGCACTGGCAAAGCCTAGATGTATAGATTAAGATGTGATGGCTGATGATTTATGCTGTGTGATGAAGTTAGAGAACCGTATATACTGATCAAGTGTTCTTGGATCTGATACGGAGAAAGCAAATGCATCAATGGCAGAACTACAAAATTCTTCATTAAGATGAGAGAGAGAGCGCCCTGTGGCATGAGGATCTTTCCTGGTATAGAAATTACTGTTATAATCTCTTATTATGTGAGTGTAGACATACATTTGTGTTGGCAATTTAGTTGGAGAAATGCATCTATCCATGAGAGTCAACATGATAAAAATTGTCAAAGAACAGACCATGACTCAGAAACATCTATTGAATACAACACAAAACCACTTTCTATTTGTTTCTTAGAAAAGGGACATTTTTTCTGTTACTAGTACTTTTAGGAGAAGCTGAAGCAGGAGATGTGTTATGTGTGACTTGAGCCCATAGCTTGCTCACAAAGAGCCATTTCATTACAAGTATCACCCCCAGCAGCAGCTGTAGTGTGCAAGGATGTTTCTTGAGAATCATGGATTGCATTAGAAAAGTCAAATGGAATTGGAAAATTACATGATGTACTAAATACTAATAACGAGTAAGTTGTTGATGCTGGTGAGGATTGCAACTGTTTATCCATTGAGCTGCTACATGGTACTTGGCTGCTTGTTACTATACCCAGTTTGCCATATTTTGAAACATTGAATTTTAAAGAAAAAAAATAAGATTCTGCCTTACTTCAACACATTCATAATTTTCCTCTTTTTTATCTCTCTCTAATACAACAGGTTGCATCTTACAAAGAAATATATGAATTTTTTTTGGGGGGGGGGCTGCTTTTCACACTCCACAAACACCCTGCCTTTCCTAATAAAGAAGATGTCACCAACTGCCCCTTAGAAAAATTGCTTTCACTGGTGCAAAAACACTTTAAATTTTGAAAAAAAAGAACTTAAGATATATATGTGATTTCTAGAGGATACTACTCACTGTCATACAGCTCCCTATAATTTCTCCACTAAATACTTCAGATGTCACACTCACTGATACTGCCTCTCACAAAGTTGGTTTTAGCGTCAAACACTTTGTATTTGAAAAGCAAGTAAGCTATTTAGTATTTGGTTATTGGTATATTCTGCACCCTGTTTGTATCATCATCATCATCATTTATTTATATAGTGCCAACATATTCCGTAGCGCTTTACAATTGGGGATCTACTAAATACTATTTCAGATTTCTTTATTAGTATATATATATATATATATATATATATATATATATATAATAGCATACCATAATATTATTAATAACAACAACCAGTAGCTACTACTCAATTCAAACTCTCTGACACCCTATAGATCAGTAGCAGACAATTCTAGCAGACTGATCTCTGCATAAATAAACTGCATTAAAGTGACATTTTGCTTGCTGACTAAATTGCCTAAGTCAATTCAGGCTTGCACTTATATGACACAATAGTCTTAAAAATATATAACACAAAATGTTATTACTTTCCAGCACTGCCATAGTGCAAAAGGAATGTTTGTAGCACATAAGTGTTTAAAACAAATGATAATAAAATAAAAACCCTATTGAACTCTGAAGAAAGTTTGTATGGCCTTTTCAATTTACTGACAATGCTACTGAAATTTCACATGATCTTTGGCCCACGAGTTAATTACTGGTCGCTTAAATAAGGAGTACCTCTTCCACAATATATAATGTCCAACATTCGGGTGTTCTTCTAAATGTTTTGGACCCTAGTTAACCTGGTACATGGTGGGGTGATTGCTAAATGTCCAAAGCTTATGCAACCGCTGCCAAGAGATGCAACTTTTACGCTTTCCAATATGTTAACATTGCTGTATTTATGTGAGATTTATTTTTCTCTATCGCTCTCCATATTGTTACATAATAATAGTAATAATAATAATAATAATAATAATCTTGAAAATATTAAAGGAGGTGGGACATAGTACTTGCTCACAAGGCCCTGAACCTCGGTTAAACAGTCGCCCTCCATCTGACCACCTGGAACCATATTTTGTCATTAATTAACATGTAAGCAATTGATGTAAACTATTATCGTCATTGTCACCTATAGTTGTGTCCAGAGCTGGTGCTGGCCTCCTGTGAGGACGTGGAGATGCACAATACTCAGGCCGACTTGCAGCCATGTATGCATCTAACAGCAGCCACTTTCACTAGCAGCTTTTACATACTTGTGCACTCTCCAGAATGTCCAGGAGACTCTCGAATTCTGGGTAGGTCTCTCGGAGAACAGGTGCTTTCCTGCACACTTCCCACTTCCTAGTAAAGTGGGAGGGATGGGAGCCTCCATCACGCAATTTGCAGTGAATCGCTTACATTTGGCTCCAGCCTCCACAAAGAAATGTTGTAATTGCGTAAATGCATTGTGCGGGCAGAGCCAGAGCAATGTGATTATTAGTACCCCGCCCCCCCTCACTCACAGTTCACCTACCTATGATTGTTTGACTCTAGTATTTGACATAATACAATGCCAGTGGTTAAGGGCCCTAAATGGGATAAATATTAAAGAGAGTGGATACCAGGTAGTGAGTGTTATTTTGGTCATTGAATGTGGAAATCTTTCTATAACGGAATGGGTGGATGATATTTTTCAGAAACTTATTTCTCTTTCTACTTTCAGTTTCATGCACTCTGCTGATTTCCTCCGTCAGTTAATACGTGTTTAGGAGCAGAGACAGAGCAGGTTCCTCACTGTAGACCCAGCTATGGATATAGATGATAAGAGAGAATATATTCAGAATTTCAGCCTTGATAACTGTGCACATGGCAACCAGGGATATAACCGGGTTCTACTGCAGCTCTTCGGTTACACAGGTCATGGTAAATCCACCTTCATTAACAGCTGTAAGTATGTGGTGGATGATGGCCAGTACAAGGTCTATGCCCGGGTTGCTAGTGCAGAGAATAAACCTGAGACAATGATCAGGAATTCGTATCAGCTGACCGAGACCATCACGCTGGTCGATAACCGAGGATGTGTGACAATGAATAAGGATGAAACTGGAGAGATATGTGCACAGCTAGGTAAGTACAGGTGTTATCTTTACTCTTAAGGTGAATTACACAATACACTCCTAATGTAGTCAAGATAGAAGCATAGATAAATTTATGTGTTTATTGAGATTATTTAATAATTACCATTATAATGTAACAATCCTTTCAGACCCTGCAGTGTGACCATTTCACGTGGCACAACATGCGCTGTTCCTAAAATGTACTTTACTATTGCAGTTACCTGAGCTGAATAACTGGATTGAAGAGAAGAATTAAGCACAGATAACTGCAAAAGGGGATAGGGGTCATTTTGTAGCTATTATTTGTGTGTTAGTATACACAGCTCATGCTTGTTGGTGCAATTGTGCGTCCAGCGGATCACTGCACCGCATGATAGATGCTGCAAGTTACAGGCACTCCTATTAAAATGTATGAAACTATGTATGGTAATTTGGGTAGAGAATGGGGTTTTAATTAGCTGATACTTTTGTTTATGGCTCAGGAAATGGTTCTGAAATGGCACAAAAGTATCAGTCCCTCGATGAAACTAACAGCTGTGCAAGAGTCTTGTAGTCTTGTAGATACACAGAGTCTTTATATATGAAGATCATTTTATAATCATCTGAAATCTCCAACTACCAGCTCTTGGAAATTGTTAGCAAGCTAATAGTACCCCTAGGCATGTTAGACTGGGACATGAAGGGCCCACCAGGGGGATGTAATGGTAGGGGCCCACTAGAAGGGGTGTGGCCTGCTGCCAGACAATGTGACTAGAGGGGTCTTGGTCAGCCCACAAAGGACATTGCTAGCGCTATAGTGTAGTATATAAGAATGGAATGTATATCATCATCATCATCATCATCTATTTATTTATATAGCGCCACTAATTCCGCAGCGCTGTACAGAGAACTCACTCACATCATTCCCTGCTCCATTGGAGCTTACAGTCTAAATTGCCTAACAAGCACACACACAGACAGATAGACCGAGAGAGACTAAGGGCAATATAATAGCAGCCAATTAACCTACTAGTATGTTTTTGGAGTGTGGGAGGAAACCAGAGCACCCAGAGGAAACCCACGCAAACACGTATATAAAGTATTTACAGTCTAGACCCCATCCAGAAGCAGAAAAGTCATCCAAAATCAGAACCACTCCGCCAGAATCAGAGCAGTTGGCAGGTTGTCCTGCTCTCTCCTCCCTGTTCTTGCTGCTTTCACTCCCTGCGGCTGCTGGTGGTTTAAGCTCAGTTGCTGCTTGTCTATGAGCAGCAACTGACGTATAGGAAATATGGAAAACCTAGCAACGAGTGAACACTTTAGGCCCACCCGACATTAAATCATTAGTATAAACAATTAATAATTAGATGTACAGGGTTTACCCCTAAGCAGCCACAAATTCAACAGTATGCACATTTAATATATAGACTTAGTTACTCCCAATCAGCTCTGACTTTAAATTAATAACATTGAAATATAATAAACTTATTTCCCCTCAACAAGCCCTAACATATAATTAATAGCATTTACATTTAATAAATACACCTTTTCCCCCATTCCTGCCCTGATATTACATTAGGTTTATTTATTAAATACTATTATTTCCCTCCATAAACAGCCAGGACATTAAATAATTATTATTAAAATTCAATAAACAAACACCCACATTAAATTATTAGCCCCAAACCATTCCATGATTAAATAGTCCTATTACTCCATTTTAAATTAATAGTGCCAGCCATCACCCCACCAATAAATTTAGATCTCCTACCCACTATTAACTATTGCCCCCCACCTTCATCGCTCCATCACATGATGAGGTCACCAGAGAGAGAAGGGGAGCCGGGGTCGGATCATAATGACCCGCAGCCGCAAATAATAGGACGGTTGGTCCAGAGGGAGGGACTGAGTCTGTCAATCAGCCATGTGTAGTCGGCTGACATCTGGCAGTGGGGTCCACCAGGGATTTGCCCGGTTTCCCGGTTGTCCAGCTTGAACCTGAGTATGTGTTTGGTGTCCACACACACACGTATTCGAAGGCATATCATATATGTTCCCTATAGGACTATTGTTTCCCTATAATGCAGTCTTGTTTTAAACTGGACTTTTCGCACAAATCCACAGTAGAGTCAGAAACAGAATAAAAGTATTTAAAAGAAATTTTTTTGCAAACTATTTGAATGTTTGCGGAGTCTCTTCTCCTTTTTCATGTTTCTGTAGACTTATCCCAATATGCTATAAATGCTCTAAGTGGAGTGGTAAGTAATTGGAATTTATAAAAATAGGAGCACTGAACAGTAATTGCAGGGGAATGCGGTTTGACTGCATCTGTCATAGATATTTAAATATGGAGACATCAATTACAGATGCACTGTAATATGCCTGCATTGTAAAAATAAAAATAAAAATACATGGTCTATCTTTGTGTAAAATAAATTGTCATTACACACTTAATTTTTGAAAAGCAGTGAAGGATAGAAACACATGGGCATTTGCTAAGTGCCCCATGTTATGTTCAGTCCCTGTTATGGTAACTGAAACTTGCAGAGTTATCAAAATATACATAATTGAATTCTACAGTGAATACAATGTCTATGTATATGATGACATTTTCCCAAGTGCTTGGTATGCTTACTTTCTGTTGAAGCTGCAGCAACTAAAGTTCAGGCTGAATGCACTGGCAAGTACCATGGTATATGAGCATATAAAAATCCTCTCCCTTCCCACAGTTACCTGCTTTTATCAGGAGCTGCAGAAGTTGTGTCTTCAGTCTTCCTCTCTTCCCTTCTGCACATGAGGGATGGCGCACATATCATTTGGTGCACGCCATCACATGATGAGGTCGCTCTAGAGAGAAAAATTGCATTTATTTGTGTAATATCCTATTCTGAACTATTTCATGCAGGATACGGCGTGCAAATGTGCGTTCGTCCAAACATGATTCAAGCCCATAAAGAGGCATTGTGAGTCTGCAGATTTTCTTTCATAAATGATCCTTAACATATCCTTCCAGGTATATCAATACCTATATATTAAAGACATTACTGCACCATTTTATTCTCCTTCTCATTTAGGGAACTTTCCACCACTGGACACTGAAGTTAAATGGTTCCACACATATACTGATATTTTGACTACAGTGCTGGAATCAGAAAGAAATAATCAATTCACTGACTTCATAGTCCCTGTCTTTGTGTACAGGTAAGCCCTGAGTTATAACGTTATACATCTATGCATAAAACATTATAGGACACATTATCATATATAAGAAATCATTTATATGTCTTTATTTAATTAGTAATCAAAACTATTTAAATTAATACATTTTGATGGATTGCACTATATTTACGAATGTTATTAAATGTGTTTTATCATTTAGTGCGAGAAAACAGATAGCTGGTAGTGAAGCTGATGAATTGAAAGCGTTACTTAACTTGGCCCAAAAAATAACAGGTGCAGTATATTCCTCCTCCTATATGTCTTACAATACAGTTTTGTCTGATGCTGTTTGTGATTTTTTTTAAAAAACTAAAAGTGTTTTGTTTGTTTCAAGATGGGTTTAATTTTACATCACAACATCAAGAGCAAGTACAGCCAATAATGAAAATGAATATAAATGAAAAGCTGTGTGTTACTGAGCTGATTTAAAACTAAACATTACCACCATACCCTCATTGGATTCTATGTTAGTAAGGGAGCGTTTGTCTAACTGAAGAGGCAGAGAGTGACTGACAGCTGGGCAGGCTTTCTCTGCAGAAATTGACATTGCCGATTGGCAATTTCATATAGAGGGGCAGAACCAGTGACTCAAATGCCTGAAGAAATAAATATTCCATATGCTCATCAGAACATCTAACCAAGAGATGTGGAAGGAACTTCTGATGTCTGTAATAGAGAGGGAGTGAAATATTAAGGGGAACACTGAACATTATGTTTTACCTTTTCTAGGTCTTATATGATTGTAAAACCACTTTAGACTAGGAACATACTGTTAAGAGCGTTTTGTCGCTATCCAATAACGATTGTCGAATCTCGATTTGTGTTTCCAACACTCAAATATTTATACTCAAAAAGTAGCAGAATAATTCAAGCAAAATAATAATAAGTACAGCCGTTACTTATCGCAGGCGCTCTGGATCCAGCGAACAGTCATTAAATCCTGAAGTCTGTGGACAAGAAGTCTGTTCACTGGATGTGAGGCTCATGCTTATATGCAAACAGAAATATAGTAAAACAATGAAGATGATGTGAGTTGCTTCTATTGGTCCAGGTTTAAGGAAGGTCCAGGGGGTTGTAGATCATAGGCTGGTTTAATCTAAGGAATCCAAAGGTGGGGGCCATCTCTCCAGGGGATGAGCTCTGTTCTTCCCGCCATAACTCTAATTACAACCAGTCCATTAGCATGTTACAGTCAGAATCATATTAAAGTTTTATTCCATAACATCAATAACTAGAGTATGCAATGTGCGATCTCTTCGCCGAATGCACCGGACAGCTGCTGATGTAAAGGGGATTAATATGATATCAAACATGACACATTTGCTTTAACCTGAACCATAGGTTTCACTAGTATGCATATAACTTATGATATTAAACATGAATTCTACTATATTTCGACATAAATGACTATGTGTTGCAACTACAATTAATGTGTACTATTTACAAATGGTTATGTTTGTGTGAATGTGTGTAAAAGTGTAGAAACTGTTTATTGCCACGTGTTGCGGCTGGATACGCCCTTCCACGCCGTAGCGTGCTCTACGCATAATTTCAGACAAAGACAATCAAGTTTGCTCAGTATTAATTGAAATGACTTTATCCAATTTGCTGACATCGACAATACCCATTAGTGGGTTATGTGTGACTCTGCCCCATGGGATGGAAATAGAGAAAGAGAGAAGTCGATGAGCGAACCCCAAGGGAGGAGGATGGAGCTGAGAGGTGGTGATGAGCTCAGGGGAAGTGTGGAGAGAAACTCATGAGAAACAAGTGTAAAGATCTTAGAGAACATAGAGATCTACTCTCCATAACTTACTTACCAAACCGATTTTAGAATGATAGGAGAGTGAGCTGTGTTCAAACATGAGCTTCAGTATTTGAGGGTAACAAGCATTAGAAGCATCCAAGTTAAAATATTTGGGAAAATTGTGCACGTGCAATTTTTATGTGACTCAAAAATGTACTTTTATTCAACTAAATCAAGTCCCTGAGTGTTAAACAAGATTCTCCATATTAAATCTGTGTAATGTATTTTTGATGGGGTTTTAATGTTAGTATATTTGCTGTTTTTGCCCTGATATTAGACAATTTATTGTAGGGCTTTACAAATTGGCACAAATGTACTAAGTAACGCTGTGAATGATGTGTACTTTTATTGCACTGATCTGATCTGATCACCCAACAGACTTTTGGGGGTGCAAAATTGTGACAGGGAGAGATACAAACTGAAATTCATATTAAATATAGTACAATAGTTTTGCTCCAAAGTAAAAAGAAAACATGAAGAAAAATGTAGTAAAGTATTAATCTTGATGAATTCCAATGATAAATGCTGAACACAGAGCCATTCTTAAGTGGGCACGTGAGGATGGGTGAGGAGGAGTGAAAAGGATGGCGACAGTCCCCCTAATTATTAAGCAATGTCATTTCTTTTTATACTGAGGGTGAGGATACGATGTCCCCCCCTTCACATCCTAACCCTCAGTAGCACTCTTTGACGCCTTTGTTCCGCTACAAATTTCTGATTTTAATGAAAAAGAAATGAGTTACAATGATTGCCATGACCCTTTTAAACAGCCAAGTGGAGCTGACTTTATTAAATACGGGAACATTTAGCCATGGCTTCTCTGTGTAATAATTTTCCAGGAAGATAGATACACTGCACAGATGAATGTGACTGCATCCAAAAATGACATTTGGCCCTGGTCAGATAATTATTCAGGATACTAACGCGTTTTACTGAACCCAGGAGATTTCTTTGGTGTAAATGTTACCCTACTATTGGGAGTTCAACAATCAATTCTCTTCATGCTTATTGTGAGTCTTTTTCAAGGACTCACAAATTGCAATTATATCGCAGCTGTGTGCATGACGTGGAATCAGATGTGAAGGATACATTTTTAAACATCTTGTTTCACTTTCAAATCGTGAAAATCCATATTGTATTAATTTCTATAATATAATAAATCAAGGCACTGACACCTATCCACAGATATAGTAAAAATATTTTTACATTTCAAGAAACATTTTTATATAATATATAATAACATCACATTAAAAAAAAACAAGTACTGATCAATCTCTAATCAATATCCATTCTGAAAATGATTCTGCCCATGGTCAGATGCTTCCGTGTCACATGACTGCAACTAATGTAATCCTGTTGCAATAATTTCTGAGAACAAGATATATACTTGGTAATAGGTACTTATTAACCCAAATGGGTTTGGACCGCTTTCATCATAACAATGTATAGCAGAATAATGGCACGTGGAGAATACTTTGTAAGAAGTCCCAAATTGCTTTTATCAAGAGCTCGACTCAGGCAAGAGCTGTCAGACAAATACTCATTTACAAACCACATGTCAAGCTCATACACCACAGAAAAATATATATAAAATCCCCAATGTACTTAATACCAAGGGGTATATTTACTAAACAGTGTTTTTGAAAAAGTGGAGATGTTGCCTATAGCAACCAATCAGATTCTAGCTGTCATTTATGTAGTACATCCTACAAAGTGACATATATAGAACCTTATTGGTTGCTATAGGCAACATCTCCACTTTTTCAAACCCACAGTTTAGCATATATAGCCCCAAGTTAGAAACAAACATAACAAAGAATGACATAGAGAACACACGTGGTCATTTGTCATACACATATAATATGAGTGAAAGTAATCACAGACTTGGGAGTAAGCTCAGATGTATCATGTAAAGACAACCAGATATTTCCATACATTTTCCATCAGATGGACACACACTATAACAAGTCCTTTATTTTAATTTTTTCCAGGAATCCTCCCCACTGTTGTCCTCACCAATAAGCTCACTGTAAATCTACATCACATAACAGAGAAATTCAGAGTAATGGGGGTGAAACTTTTCCCTTTAGAGAACTACACTGAGGAAGATCACGTGAGAACCCGGGAGAAACATGGGGACCTTATAAAGTGTCTGCATGAGATCATTAAAGAAGTTGAGTTCAATATGAAAATGAAAAGAGATCCTGTTGCTGAAAGGATTGATAGGAAGAGAATTCTGTGTCAACTTGCACATGACAGAGATATGGAGAAACAAAAAGAAGAAATGATGAGCAGCTTTAGAGCTTTGGAGGAGAAAAGCCAAAGGAAAACTGGACCCTGTACACAGCAGTAGTCTATATAAGTTGTGCTCATCTTCTGTCCCTCATCATAAGAAGAATGTCTGTTATATATAGAGTATATACAAAGTGAAGTAGGCTCTCAGGGTCTGCTTACAAATTAATTGGCAATAAATGGTAACGTTGCTCCATGCTCATTTTATGTAGATAGATTGTAGCACATGTAAAGTACAAATCTAAAGGGGAACATTGGAATCATTGTCAGACATTAGGATTGGTTTGGGAAAAAGTCCAATTTCGCAGTCAGTACAGAGACTGGAAGCTGGCAGGACTGGTGTATAGGAAATAAATAATTGCCTCTGAGATCTGGTCTCCTCAGTCACAGTGTGACCGCAGATTATTTCAATGAATGGCTCAGGCTCAGAGCACCCAAAACATCAGGACCCAGCCTGGTGATGCCAGTTTTAATGTAAATACAATGGCAAAGACCCATGTGGTAACTATGTCCAGACATCACCAAGGTGCACGGCTCACACATTTCCGGGTACTACAGTACCCCCAACATCACAGATTTTCCTGTGCACCTTTATCTCCGTGAGGTGCGAGGAGAAATGTGAGATGTTGCTTAAATGAGGAGATTCTTCCCGATCATTCCAGAAGCACAACGCTAGTAACTGGTCCTATTATCACCTGAATGGGCCTTTTATAGAAATAAAATGTATGTGTCATCAGCATCACCATTTATTTATATAGCGCCAACAATTCTGCAGCGCTGTACAGAGAATATTTGGCATTCACATCAGTCCCTGCCCCATTGGAGCTTACACTCTAAATTCCCCAACACACACACACACAGACTAGGGTTCATTTTGTCAGCAAACAATTAACCTACCAGTATGTTTTTGGAGTGTGGGAGGAAACCCACGCAAACATGAGGTGGACATACAACCTCCACACAGATAAGACCCTAGTTGGGAATTAAACCCCAGTGCTGGGAGGCAAAGAAGGCTAACTGCTAAGTCACTATGTTACTCCATCTGTACTTACTTTAAATTGGCTAACAATGTCATATATTACATACAGTATTTTTACATATTGCTATTACATAGTGTTAGTGTTAATTATATATCAGTGTATTAAAATTACTTGTATGTCAGCCCCAATATGTCGACCCTAAGCTCCTATATCTGGTTTATTGCCCAGATGGAACAGATCACACGCCATTCACACGATAAGGACGATAAATTCAACCAGATTTGGAATCCCTGGCTCTACTTGTAACTCCTTCACTCCTTCACCAGCCCCCTCCCTATAATGTGACCCCACTGGCGATTTGCTTTTTTGTTGTCTGACCCTCGGAGTTGTGCCCCTCCCCGAGACAATCTGTAGTACTTCCCTCTGCACTCTATTCTCCTCCGGCAATGACCAGTGTCCTCCCCCCCCCCCTCTCACCTAATATTCTTGGAAAATGTTCTACAGTTTGAACAATTGGTGCAAAATTGATTTCCTTTGTCTCTCCTGTGACAATGTTTTTTTTCTTCTTCTCAAATGTTTCTCTTTGCATTGTTATCTATGTATGCCTGTTTTTACAATGTACTAATTGTTGATCCCTGTATGTATATCAGTACTATTTCTCATAATAAATGGTTTAAAAAAAATACTGGTATGTGATTAAACTGTATTCATTCTGCAATGTTGACCTCGGGTGTCTTAAGGAACAATATTGGTGGTTTAATACAAATAGTAGTATAGGTGCTTTAATAAAAATATATATATTTTTGGTTATAAATGTTTGTTTCCATGTTGACCTTAGTTGTTTTTGTTCTAATTAAATGTAACTATTTGGAAGCTGTAATTGTGCTATGAGCATGTGAGTGTATTACCTTTTTTATTAAGATATTGTCTTCCAACAATACTTACATTTACTCCTAAGAATCAATACTCACATCCTGTGTTCATCAAACAAGTGTCTGACAGCACAGATAGGTCTAAGATGATCCCATGTCTATGTTTATGATTCCACAACAAACGAGTAATTTTGATTTTCACTAAAGAAGAGTTGGGGGTAGATTTACTAAAACTAAAAACTGAACGTGCTACCCCTAGCAACCAATCAGATTCTAACATTTCTAGAATGTGCTTGATAAATGATAGCTAGAGTACACATATGTAGAAGTAGACCAATAAATAAAACCAAATTACAATTAATAAAACCAAATTAAAACATTATAGTACAGCCAAAAAAAGAGGCAAAAGAAAAGAAAAAATAAAATAAGAAAATTGAAAACAAAATAAAGCTGATCATTCCAAAGTATATATAACAAAACAAGTATAAATAATTTTAAAAAAAACCTATAGATCCATGTTTTTTCAAGGATGTATCACAAGATATATCCTTCCTATGAAACTCTTTAATGTAAAAAGTAATATTAAAAGAAATTGAATAACAGGAAAAAGATCAGTTATTTCCTATATAACAAACCCAAACGCGGTACCTTCCCCTCCTACAAACATGTCAGCCTTACCAATCTCTAATTACCAAAATATCTCCCTTCTTCCCTTTGCATACAAACTTCTTTAATGGGATGTTTATAAGCATCACAACTCCTTGCTCTCCTCTCACTCCTCCTTGACCCATTTCAATCTGGATTTCGCTCCCTCCATTCAACCCACACTAAAATCACTAACGACATTCCCTAGGCTACATCTAAGGGACACTTCTCATTTCTCAACCTTCATCACTTCTCTGCTGCCTTCAATACCATTGTCCTCTCCCTCCTTTTACAAACTCTCCAATCTATAGGCTTCCATAACGCTGTCCATATTATTCTTTATTTAAATACATTAAAAATGATTCATATGAATATTAAGAAACTGGTTCCCATAACTTACTGGGCCTAATAATAGATATATAATCTCATAGAAACTTATAGCGAAATATATAAGAATTGATGAATAGAAGTAAAGTGGAACGATAATGTATACATTTAATATGGCAGTAAAAACTGCCAAGCTAAGTTGCTGTTATTATATTATTATTGTATATCATATAATTATCTTGAAAATGCCTATGCTATTTATATATACAAAATAGCTGACCTTCCTTTGTACCAAACAATAAAATAATTGGATATCCAACTTGTATTTATTATACTAGCCTTTCTTTGCAGCAAACAAGTAAGGATTTCAATATCCAAAAAATAAATCTGAGTTTATTATGTTTATCTTTGTTTGAATTAATATTATTGTTCATCATATAGTAGTGAGTGATTAGGCTTGGAAGCCTTAACAAGGGAAATGAAGCCTCTATGAACGGACTTATAATACAGATGCATTGCTATTACTGTGTCATATGATTCAATACATATATATTTATCCACATACAACTTATGGTTTGCAAGAAATGGGGATGGTAATACCAATGAATCAAAATGTGAATTGCTTTCTGCCTATATAAATTCTGTATAATGTATACTGTGCAAACGCTGACTGTACAAGACATTGAGAAAGCACACAAAGCGAAACGCGCGTCGGCCTCTGCTTTGCTTATCTCTCTCCCTCTCTGGTTATTTGATCCCATGGCCACGAGTTAGATTCATAATAGGCAGCTAGTAATTCACTTGTTCTCTTTATTTAAGCTACTTACAGCCATTATACAGAACTGATATAGGCAGATAGCAATTCACTCTCTGAAGTGGCTGGGCGGCATTGTAGTTTATATACTACCGCACATATGATAATAACAGCCACTGATTAGGCTGAATAAAATCCCTCTATCATATCGGAATAACTTTATTTCTTCTCAGAATTTTAGTTTTAAGAGGGATTTTGCCTAAATAATAATTTAGAATTATATTTTCTGGCTGTAAATCCAATTGGCCACATAGATTATCACTATTTATTATATCACCAATGAGTGAATTATTAAAACTATAGAGATAGTGGATATTAATCTCTACCCTATAGGGAGAAGCTCTTTCATATCTCCAGTGTAAGTCTGATACTAATTTTGATGAGAGAATTGTAATAGTATTTAAAAGGAGATTAACAAAGATCATCAATGTGACATAATAATAGTACACAAATAAGACACAAATCAAAGTGTTTATTTATTAAAGACTTTATGAGGTAACAAAGCGATTGCAGCTGAACCTACATTATAACCACTGCACACAAGCTTATCACCGCACTGTATCACTTTCTGTTTTTATGTTTTGTGACCTTTTATGAAACCAATAATAAAATTGTCTTTTAGTTGTTAATGAGCCCAACACCAGAGACGACTGCTCTGCCGGGTGGGTTAATCAGGGTCTTGTCAATTATTGGCATCTGCTATATAACTGGCAGTCTCTGATGTTTTACAGATAGATAACGAACTCATATCCAGAATTCCTATAGAAGCAGCTTATCTAGATCCTTCTGATATTTATATGTGGGGTCTCCAGGGAGACATTCATTTGTAGTAGTCTATATTGCTAACTATAGAGGGTAGGGACCCCCCTCTAGTTTTTACCAGTTCCGAAATTGTCAGACACCTCCTATTTACACACCTTAGGGTACGGGAGTTACCCATATATAATATATATATATTATATAGGTGGCTCGTTGTGACAGGATGCAGCACAATGTGGTTAGAGATAAGTTTCCTGTCTGGGTACGTTTGTTTCTGCAGCCTCTGAATATCTGTGAATGTTATTCTCCTGGTTCTTACAATAGCAAATGCATCATCATCACCATTTATTTATATAACATCACTGATTCCGCAGCGCTGTACAGAGAACTCACTCACATCAGTCCCTGCCCCATTGGAGCTTACAGTCTAAATTCCCTAACATACACACACACAGGCAGAGAGAGAGACAGAGAGACTAGGGTCAATTTTGATAGCAGTCATTTAACCTACCAGTATATTTTTGGAGTGTAGGAGGAAACCAGAGCACCCGGAGGAAATCCATGCAAACACAGGGAGAACATACAAACTCCACACAGATAAGGGCATGGTTGGGAATTGAGCTCATGACCCCAGCGCTGTG
Source organism: Mixophyes fleayi (assembly GCF_038048845.1). Lineage (NCBI taxonomy): Eukaryota > Metazoa > Chordata > Amphibia > Anura > Limnodynastidae > Mixophyes > Mixophyes fleayi. The sequence continues at coordinate 5,783,889 of NC_134408.1, read as the reverse complement.
AGGCAGAAGTACTAACCACTGAGCCACCGTACTGCTTTTGTTTCATGTACTTGTATCTCATAAAAAACCCGAAGTATCCACCTGTCAAACACTGTTGGGTGATGCAGAGTTGGTTGCAAAATGGGAAATAATTACACTTAAAAAGAAAGACAACAAAAGTGATTTTTTTTTTTAACATTTATAGAAAAATAATGAATCTCTTAGATTCAGTGTTGTCCAACCTGACGTGAAGAGAGTGGACACCTCTTGAAAGTTTACCCCTTAAAAATAGCCTGATAATACAATAAAAACCATCAAGCTCTGCAATAAAATGCTCAACCTAATGTCAATGAATAAACACTGATGAAATGTGATGCACGATCTGTAATTCTCCCTATTGTGAATGAAGAGGCTGCTGCAGTAATGGACTCAGAACAGAGAAAACTGTAAGTACACAAAAATGTTCAGCAAGTTTCACACACACACACACACACACATACACACACACACACACATACACACACACACACATACACACCCGCACAACCACACACTCACAGTCACACACACACACATACACACACACACACATACACACACACACATACACACACATACACCCACACACCCACACACACACACACACGCTTCACTTTCACAGCTAAAGTAAGAAAACAGACTCCGCAGAGAGTTAGTTGCTGTGCTGTAGTGATTCTCATTGCATCCGTATTTTCAAGCCACTTCCCTCCCCCAATTTCACGCCAGATATATTACTCAAACCATCCCACTCTGCGCCAGGATGTACAGAGGAACCAGCCTGTGATTCTCCTTTATGGCACGGGATAGACTCCACATCCCGATGCTCTAACTTGGACAGTAAAGTGCAAATGAATCCTGTAAACATAGAAGTATATGTAAAACATATGTAAATCCTCAACAGGACAAGTCCTCTGCCCATAACCCGATGCTACAATCAGATTTCTCATCTTGTTCACCTGCTCACATCATGTTGTGTACATGGAGGGTTTTAATGCAATACAAATACATTTAAAATGGGTAGACAACCACGACTGAAGACATTTTTGAAGACGCTAAACATACATCTGAAGAAGATATCTTTAACCCAATCAGCAGCTTTAATCCTCAATCCACTCTCAAAATATTTTCAAAATTTTTGGAAGCAGTCTCCATTGGACTTAACACATAAATAAGGTTATTAGTGTTATTATTATTATTATTACCTTTTATTTATAGGGCGCTACAAGTGGGCCGCAGCGCTGTACAGAGGGGAAACAACAAGACAGTACATGGTATAATAGGACAATACAGTAAACCAAAAATATTACAACTCTCAACATACTCAATCCATGAATAATATTAAATGTTGTTATTTTGGCCTCTTTATGTTGGTAAGAATTATAGGACAATATGAGAGAGAATGGAGGGTCACAATCAGATATTTCAGTAGGAAGACACTTACTGGGAAAGAAACATATTGTACTTATGATGACGTGTATAATCATCATCATCATCAGCTATTTATATAGCGCCACTAATTCCGCAGCGCTGTACAGAGATCTCACTCACATCAGTCCCTGCCCCATTGGCGCTTACAGTATAAATTCTCTAACATACACAGACCGACAGAGACTAGGGTCAATTTTATAGCAGCCAATTAACCTACTAGTATATTTTTGGTATGTGGGAGGAAACCGGAGCACCCGGGGAAAACCCAGGGGGAGAACATACACCATACTGGTAGTGGCCCCCAGTATTTGTTTTTCTCCTCATGATTTCTTTAAGTAGCAGCATCTTCTCTTCTTATATGTTTTACCATACTAAATCATAACAAAAGCATTATCGAAAATGTTGTCAAGGTTTCTAAAAAGGTAACAAGTGAAGTCCAGAACATTTCTTTGTTCAATCCATAAATTTAGAATAAATTCATTAGTTTAGAGATTAGATCTGGGGTATTATATTATACATACCTCACTGATTGAACAGATGAACAAAAACAAGAAATTGCTTCTAAATAAAAGTTTGCACCGGGTAGACTTTTCTTAGTTGTTCTACCTGATCTGCTAGTGATTGAGGAATTGCTTATAAAATACTATGAATAGGTTAGGAACTATTTAAACTCAAAATATCTGTTGAACAAGAAATTAGATCCGTGAAGTGTGTGGTGATTCATTGTATCTTCCCTGTTTGACTGCTATGATGACATCACTTTGTAAAGACACGCCCACCATTATTGAAAGTTTATAAATTAGCCTGCAATCCATTCATCAGTCACTGCAGGGGCAGTTTGGGTTGGGGCAGGGGGGGAATATGCTCCCTGGGCTGGTACCATAGTGGGCTACCTTGGGCTGGGTCAATGGGCCACCTGCATCTTTTACCTCTAAAATGTTCCTAAATGGTGCTGAGTCTAGTCTTTCCCCCCAGGCTCAAATTTTCCAGCCCTCTCCTGAGTCTCTGCGACTGAAAGGAAAGATGGAGATCCAGTATGTATGCAAACTGTGCTGTGAACTGTATAACTGTTGTAACTGGATAATGTAAGAACATTTACTGCACCATCTACAAACTGGAATGGACAATATATATTTATTCTAGAAATTATATCAACACAGCCCAAATATTCGGAGTGAGAGGTATAATTTTGAGATTATAAGGATAAGTAAACCTACATTAGTTCCATTTTAGAGTGAAGAGTGGAGTCAAATTTCGCAGAGTAATAGACAGTTCCACAAAGTTCCTGTAACACAATTCTGCTTATACCTCAACAGAATACAATTGTGCTCTGTATTTGTAAATTGTAAATTCCACAATTTGCAAAATGCATAATCTATAAATACAGCGATGGTGTCAACTCATTCTCCTCTGTGGTGTTGTTGGATAGATTAAGGAGAGGTTAAGGTGGAACCAAAATGATAAAGAGGATCCTGTGCTGCGATAAATTCCACAGCCAAATACAGAATGAGGCAAATATTACACGGAAAAGTTCTGAAATCGCTAAGCTTTAATTATTTATTTTCTTTCATTAAAAATTAATCCAAATCATTTCAGAACAGACGCATTAAAAGAAAAACAGCAACACAAAACAAATATAGAAAAAACATTTTTATGGAAACAAGGGGGTAAATGTATCAAACCATCTAAAGAGGACAAGTGGAGGTGTTGCCCATAGCAGCCAATCAAATTCTAGCTCTCATTTTCTAGAATAGAAAAACAAAAGAGACAAAAAAGTGTAAAATAGTGACTGTGACTGGATCACTATTAAATAACGTTTGGTATAAATTTATTTAAAGCAAATAGCGCAGGGCACTTATTTATACAATTGCACAGGCACTTATTTTTGATATTGTGTATATTGTGAGATAGGGAATTGTTATTTCTGAGACCAGGGGAAGAAATTTGTCTCATATTTAACCTTGCTATAGGATATGCCTATTTCTGATGTATATATCTGATACAATGAGCCTGTGTTTACAAAGCCCTTTTGTGTATTGTGATGTTGGAAACTAGCTTGTTTTTGGTTTTTGTTGTTCTGTGTGAATATGTATTCTCAACGGTCTGATGACAGGCCCCATGTTAATTAGATCTTTTGATGTGTAAATGTCCAACATTGAAGGCATGAACTTTTAATTACGACTGGCTCCTGGATTCTCTGTATTTGAAAACCAGGGAGTAAATGTATGAATCTCCGGATTCTTCATCTCTGGCGTGTTCAGCCTCTTCAGCGCTTAAATTTAAAGCAGCGCTGCATTGTAAAGGGAAACTTCCCTTCGCGCTCTCTCTTGTATATTTTTTAGTTGTATTTTCTTGCTCGGGCTCCAGTACCCGTCCATAGAGAGCTGCAGCGGTATAGATCACTGTTTATGATATTGTTGATAAAGTCACTTAGCGCCTGGCTTGTTTTTTTGCTTAGCTTTATTTTTACGCTGAAATTTAAGATTGATCTAGGACATGCCCTACCCTAACTATAAATCTGCCATCACATTTTAAATTTACCTCCCCTCCAATGCAACATTTTTGCCAAGGTGCAAAGTTACTCCTTTTTTTTGCTTTGCTTCCCTTAATGAATCAGGCCCAGCATGTCTTAATATCAGACAATATATTTTAATTATGGACATGAAGTTAATGTTTACTATAATCATTATCTTATAGCACCTTGCCAATATCATTATATGCCCGGTCCTACACAATGGGATCTTATTTTGTTGATTTGAGCTACAAATTAGTATCTGGGTGAAATAACATACTTTGCCACCGTTCCCTTTTGTTATCCCAAATGTGCCCTTTTTCCACAGTAGGAGGAGCTTACAAATGCTAAGACCGCTGGACTCCTATACCGACATCCAGTACCTGGGTTCTTCTGGGTAACTGACGCTGCGAGTGTACCTCGTTACTAGTGTACCTGGGCTGGTACTCCTGACCCCTTACTATGAATTAGGGTTGCTGTGGATGGATCCCCTGGCCTATCACACTGACCAGGGCTGCAGGGTAGCAGGCAGAGTGGTAGTACCAAAAAAGCTGGGTCCAAACCTCAGAAACAGTCGGGGACGGATTAGATTTTTGGTCTAATCTGTAGGTAACAGGATTTTCAGCATGGAAGATATTTTCAAACAGGTCTTTGAAGCAAGTAAAGTTAATTTGCTCTTACAGTGGTATAAGGTACCAGTGATCAGGTCAGATGAAATCAGAAGAACAATTTTTCAATACAAGACACTTTTCTATGATATCTTAAACACTTTGCTGTGATTTCCTGCATGTTTTATTAGAGGCAGGAGATCTACTAGTAAGTCAAAAGGTCTAACTGATATGAACCCTTTCTTCAGACAGTCGCAGAATACATATTCCCAAAGAAAGGTACAAACCCCAAACAAGTCATTTCCCCACATCACAATAAACAAAAGACTTTCTAAACAAAGGCTCGTTGTATCAGATATATACCTAAGAAATCATGCATTACCTCTAGCAAGGTTAATACAAACTAGTTTCTTCCCTGGTCTCAGAAATAATGATTTCCTATATCAAAATATACACAATATCATCATCATCATCATCACCATTTATTTATATAGCGCCACTGATTCCTCAGCGATGTACAGAGAACTCTTGAGCAGGGTCATCTCTCCTCCTGTCTTCACCACTTTTAACTCTGCTCTCCAGCTACCTTGCCCTCCTCCTCCCCGTTCCCTCTTGCTCCCTCAACTCCACTCTGGGGGTTTCCCTGCCTTCCGTGCCCTCTTGGGCTCCGCCGTATGCGGGACCTTCCCCTCTCCCCTTCCCCGCCCCTCTAGCTGTGCTTTGAGCTCACGGAGTTACTGTGCGTTTTGTTTACTGTATCGTGCTGTCTCACCTTTGTATTGTAACTTTGTTTGTACCTGTACGGCGCTACGGATACCTAGTGGCGCCCTATAAATAAAAATTAATAATAATAATAATAACTCACTCACATCAGTCCCTGCCCCATTGGAGCTTACAGTCTAAATTCCCTAACACACACACACAGACAGACAGAAAGACTAGGGTCAATTTGGAATGCAGCCAAATAAACTACTAGTATGTTTTTCTTTTGGAGTGTGGGAGGAAACCGGAGCAAACCAACGCAAACAAGTGGAGAACATACAAACTCCACACAGATAAGGCCATGGTCCGGAATTGAACTCACAACCCCAGTGCTGTAAGGCAGAAGTGCTAACCACTTAGCCACCGTGCTGCCCAATATCAAAAATAAGTGCATTGGAAATTATATAAATAAGCGCCATTTCCCTTACATAAATTTATACCAAAAGTTATTTGTAAGTGATCACAGAAGCGTACACATAGACATTATTGTTACATATTCCACATTGTGTATGAATAAATAGCTTTACATAGACATTCATTGTCCAAGGACGGCACGGACACACGTTCCTTAGAAACGATAACCTACATTCTCTTTGATATCCTATGTTGATTAGGGAAAATACTGTATATGTGATAATTGAGGTCCATTTGGAGACTATTAGATCTAGAGTAATTGTCGATACTATTGCCCATAGTATTCTCACGTATTTTATCTTCACTAATTAGCTTTTTAGAATTTTTTAGTTTTTTTCTGAATATTTAATGAAAGTTATATTCCATAAGTGTGCTCGCATTTTTTTTTTTTATTTTGAATTCACTATTTTGGGTAATACAACTGGATAGTCAAAGTTCCCTCATGAACAGCTAGGACTTATCAAGTTCAACTAAATTATGATAGTATTATTACTCAGCAGTACAGCAGTGCCTCTCACAAGTATTATCTCTTCTTTTCTGTTAGTAACTCATGTATCACATATACTACCGGGAGAGCCCCCTACAGAACTATAGGAAATGACAAATAAATAAATATGAAAATAAATATTAGTTTCCGACATATAATGAAGCACATTGTTTGTCGATAACGCAATATTATAACTTTTTAGTGTGGAGGGTTTTTCAGTTTGTGAATGGAAATCATTTTCTCTGCATTCTTACCTAAAAACACTAAATGTAATGATTTACACAAGTAATCATCCTAAGATAAGTAACATTGTGTGTGATATGCTCTCCTATCTCTTGATCGGTCAGTTTTACAGACCGGAAATAGAGATACATGTTATCATATTATGATAAATAGAGATAGTAAAAGAACATGTAATGGAGATAACTGAGGTGTTAGGTGAAATTGGTGATAAAGTTGCATGTTACACACTGACATATATGTATTCAATGTATTACACCGTGTCACTGTTATATTTGCTGTAAGACGACACTGGTATAGTCTTTGGATAATAGTGGGATCTCTAACTACTGACACATAACTGTCACATCTCATACAATAGTTACATCTCTCCATTAGGGCTCATTCACATAAAATATGCATTCTTAATGTATAGCGATATGTGATACATAAACTATCTCACTGCATCATTGTACCAGACGTTATATCTGTTGTGTATTATATTCTACAGCAGAGCTGAGACTGTGACAGCCGGAAACATCTTTTTACTTTCTCTTTTACTCGCTGATCTGTTAGGTTACAAGAAAGGAGAAGATTAGTTCAGCACGGTCTGTATCAGCGGCACCAGCATCAAGGTGTGTGGGGTAAAAGGGGTAAGAGAGACTGAGGGAGAAGGAACGGGGTAGATAGTGTGGGGGGAGAGTGAGAGAGGGGATGAGAGACACCTGATACAATGTATCTTCAACACTCTAATAATATATATAATGAGACCACAGAGAGACAGCCGCTGACACAGTCTTGTGACAGTTATATATAATGAGACTGCAGAGAGACAGCCGCTGACACAGTCTAGTGACAGTTATACATATTGAGACCACAGAGAGACAGCCGTGGGCACAATCTTGTGATGAAGTCACTTTATGAACAGACCTCGCTCTAACACCAAACTCTGTGGCCTTATATAGCCCTAGTCCTGCTCCACCAGTACCTTTGGACTTTGATTAAAGCAGTGCATCTCAATACAGGACTTTTATCACTGCTAGCACACACTGTATCCAAAATTTGTTAAGTGGTTTAACATTCTACATGTGTTTTAAACTTGCACTGTGTATATTGCTAAATATTGTGAATATACAGTATGCCTATGTTGTGATATATGTACTTGGGTACGGGTTATCGGTGCTGAATTTTCCGACACCGAGTACTCCTCCAATTAAAAGCCGAATCTGTAAAAAAACGAGAAGCAGACTTACCTGCATCTCAATGTTGGAGATGTCCGATGGGGGCAGACTCTGACTACTGAGTTGTCCGTCAGGAGGCTTTAACATCAGTGCGACTTCTATCCCTTTTAATTTAAAGTGGCAATGTCAAACCCGCAGGTTAAGTGTTTAAACACTTAACCAAACATCGCCGCTGTAAAATCATCCTATTAATATAGATCTAATAATCACTTGAAACAACAAAAAAACAGAGCACAGCTTTATACAGGGGCAAACAGCTCCACTGCCACTGCTTACAACTGTACTATTATCTTAGATACATAATATATTAAAGTATTTCTGCTAACAGGGAGCTGATGATGAAACACAGTATAACATTCATGTATTGCAGAAATGAATCTCTCTTCCCATCTCTCACATTCCTCCCTCACTGTCACTTCTCTCTCTCAGTGTATAGAATTGTGTTATGTTTACATGTCCATGTTTCTCTCAAGTAGATAAATGTTCCAAGATTTGTTTTTTCATTATATGGAAGTTTTAGTTCTTAGCTTTGATTTAAATAGTTATATATATTTAACATATATTATTTCTGTCAGTTTGGGCATTTTACATAATTGCAGAAAAAGCTTTAAGATCTGCAGCAGTAACATTTTAATTACATTAATTAACACACAGGGCTAGGACACTACAACGGGCCCCATAGCAATAGTTTGGGGAAGGGGGCGGTTATGATTCCTGTCCCCACACGCGTTCCTCTTATGAACCTGCGCTGGGGCCTGCAGCCCTGCTTGGCCTCTTTGCACTTGGGCCAAGATAAAGAACAGAGCAGGCAGTGGCAGAAATACTGCCTTTGTTCGGTATACAGCAATGTAGCTGTTGCACCCTCTTCAATGGTAATAGTTCCACTACTACTAACACAGATGATGAATAAGTAATATGCTATACTAACTATGGACTGCAGTTTCTTGTCCACGTATAAACCATAATTCATATGGAGAAACGCGTAAGGCTGTTCATTTGGACTTTTTTCTATATATTTGGCTGGGATGATTATTTGGGGAACTTTTTAATTGTTATTTTGGCAACATTGTTATACCATTTATATAATATATCACTGTATTAAGTTTTTGCTGCTGGTTAAGTGCATTTTGAGTGAGGTTGGGGTTTTCGCAACAGATAGTCCCTCAAATCCCATTTGAATCAGAGTACGTTACATCTCACCAAAGATGCAACCAAATGATTTTCCTGTATTAATGAACACTGGGACACTCATTATATCCAAAGTGGATCATAGAATTTTCTCATTGAGAATTTTTTTGCCTCTGGATGATATGAACACAAGTTTGATCATACATGTTCATGGAACAATTATCGCTGCATATTTTAAGAACAAGTATTATTGTTGGGGAACATGATAACTTTGTGAATTTTAGAAAAATTATTAAGACCCTAACTAATAGCTAATAAATAATTATTCTATTTTCAAACCATATGTGTGATGCTTTATTAATGCACATAAATGTATTATCAAGCCAGTATTTCAATATATAAATATTTTTTAAATTATTGGAGACCATGTTACATTTCTAGAATATAGTGTTACTCAAACCAGCACTCACTGCTTATTGTGTTTATTCTTTTTATTTGATAGAAATGTCATCAGTAGCAGAGATATGTTTTCCATATATTACTTTTAGGAAAGTGCACAATATTTTTAATGTTTGCCACTTGTTACCTCTCTTTCCTTTTTAACACAGATGCCTGGGAGAGTTAGGGTAACACTGTATTTTACCTCTATCGTTCATATCTGAAAATTACATTTTTGAGCTTTAGTATATCTTACAGTATAATACATATACTTAATTTATCTGTCTCTGTTGTTTCAGGAGATCTTCTCCGATTAGGGAGTAAGATGTCATGTTTTAATGCTTTAGTGGCTGGAATATTTTCTAGAGAAGATTATAGCTCCTATGAATGGCTGACCAACTTGGTTAAGTCTATACGAGGAGTGAAGGATGTGCGGAATGTTACAATCACCAATTCCTGGTCCCAATTTACTGGTCACGTCCCCAAGTGCTCGTTTGCCATCTTATATCACAGCAAGAGAAGAGGAAGAGTAAATGTCACTGATGTCACAGACAGCATGTATGATAAAGAGCTGGAACACTTGTCAAAAGTATATGGTAAGCTATATGTGATGTGCTATAGCCATGCAAAAAATATCTATTCATAAATGTGAAAGTGGTAGAAAGGATTCCAGGACTCGTATGTGGCAGCAGGGATGAGTCATATTTTTGTCTTATCTGTGTGATTTGTGCAGGAAAAGATAATGTGATTGTGGTGATTGATGATGTGACTGATAGCAGTGAGCTGGAGAAGGTCCGGATCCTGGAGGAGCAACCCAGCATCGGGAGACTGGCCGGTAATCTCTTCCTCTTCAGTGAGGGGCAGGATAACTATAATAATATGAATCAAATTCAGGGGCAGAGAAAGAAAGACTTGGAGAAACACATCCAGAGAATTGGTGAGTAGGAGCCATGCTCAGTCTAATGAGGAATATCACTAGAAATCACAAACCCCTAAGTACTTGGCTGGGATTTTTCCAGTTTCTGTGGGTAATGTCACTGCTTCTGAAGTCCTAGGCTGCCCCAGGGTCTCTCGCTTAGAGTGCACTGCAGTAAAATTGCGGCATTGCCTGGTAGCTCAGTGACACGGTTGAGGCAGATTTAGGGTGAGTCCGTGGCATACACAGGAATTTCAGGGTGCATGACCAGGTCTGCTTTACTTCTGAAACTTTATACTTTGAGGGATATGCATTAAAAACTGCATTTTTCATAAGCTCTGGTCAATTTATTGACTGTTGTCCAATGTCTAGGACACATTTCTCAACTTTTGTAATTGAAACATCTATAGTAGAAGCAGTTTGTCCTGACATATCATTCACACAGGTTTACAAAATACAGCTAAATGAAGAAGCCAGAGAAGAAAGTTTAGTTCTCAGAAGAATACAATGATAATTTATAGTTACATACAGCTCGACATTCTTGGGCCAAAAAAGTCAAACCTAGCTCCCGATTTTCACAAACCATCCCACAGTTACATTTGTAACCCCGTCCTTTTCAGTTTTCAAAAATGTGGCCTATCCCATGAAAGTCAGTGGTATTGGGAAGTAACCATAATTAGAAATATAATATGTTTAGATCATATTGTTATGGAACTTTTCTCCCATTCATGTTTCGGCCTATATTGCCAAGATATTCAGTTACATGTGAAACTCTCAATTGTGGAGAAGTTTTTTACTTTCTTCTAAAAAAGGAAGCACATAAATGAACATTTTATTCCAATTCATAATCTCCTTTCCCTTTCTCCTTTTCTTCCCTTTGTACTAGCTGATGGAAAAGAGATGCATATATTACTGCCAGTGGTGGAACCATTGTACGTGGTGCGACCATTTTGGGGCCAATTGTTGTGGGGTCTCATCAATGCTGGTCACCCTCCAGAGGCCCCATTGTTCTATTTTCAGCATATGCATGGGCCAGCGTATGTGCAGTAAAGCCCCATACTCCGAAAACTATATCTGGGCCTCAGGAGGGTTAACCGTCTTCTCCTGGTGGTACACCAAATATTGCAATGGGGACTGAAGTCATGTTAGGCTGCTATTGTGCTGAGGTGTTTACACACCATGGCTTTGGTGGTCCTTTTTAAATAGTCTTCCTCATGCTTTCGCCAGCCGTCCACTTCTCAGTTTAATAGCTAGGGCCCTATAATTGTGCAAGTGTTTTTGCATAATAATAGTAATTATAGATTGTAATGTTGTCTTTTATCTTACAAAGATGAGGTATATTAATGTGTTTTGTTTTCTTTGACAGCCAATAAAGCCTCCATTCCAGTAAGTATATTTAATGCATGAGATATAAAAAGGTGTGAGGTGTGCGGTATGGTGTGAGTCTGTGTATTGAAGTTAATTTCGGTGACACATTCTAGGTGTGCGCTCACACTGCCTTGGTGCTGGGTGTGTGTCTCACCTTGAATACCATGTACAGTCTTATTCAGTCTTACTCTTGTCCTCGGTCACAATGGACCAGTTTATACGATGCTTCAAAACATGAAAATGTCACAGCTCATTAGTACTACATCACAAGTAAATAATACTAAAAAGATGAAAAAATGCGCAATGTGTGTATTTACTCCTCCATAGCTGAAAATATCAACTAGAACCTTTAAGACCTGGGTCAGTAGCTGTGTTATATACAAGGGCAAACGCAGGATTTCTAGAGTGGGGTTTCCATGCGACAGCGGTAGAGTGGGCACGTCCAAGCCCGTTCCATAAACTTCAAATATACGGACAATTCTGTGCGCGTTGCTGTTAGGTGCACACAGCTCCCCTTTCACTAGCGGAGCAGTGTCATGTGGGACATACCTCACAATTTTCCTCACAGTCAGGACAAAGTCATGGCTGAGCGGACAATCACTTACAGTCAATGTACATGGTACTGCCCCACCAGAACCAGCACAATTGACAGACTGTGCAGCTCTTTATCACCTGTTCTTGCTGCTGTTACTACCTGATGCTGCTCATGTCTTAAGCTCAGTTTCTTCTTGTCTGTATCTTGAAATGTTGAGCCCCTATTTGGACAAAAGGAAAGGTGCATTAAATATTTAAAGTCTAGTAATGGGTGAACGCTCTCAGCCTCCCTCCCACTGACTAGCCCCAACATTAAATCTATTCCACCCACATTTATGAATTAGGCCCTCCCCTCTGCAACTAGCACAGAATTAAGAGCAATCACATTTAGTATATAGATCTATTTCTCCCAATCAGCCCCAGCATTAAATTAATAGAATTCAGAGATAATAAGCAGATCTATTCCCCCAACAAGCACTACCATTAAATTAATAAAATTAACATTTACTAAGTACACCTATTTTCCTCCCAAACAGCCCTGGCATTAAATAATTAGTATTTGCATTTAATAAATAACCCCCTCATATAGCCCAATATTAATTTAATATCATCCACATTTAAAAATTAAACTTATTTCCCCCCCATACTGAACGGGAATTAAATAATTTGTATTCTGATTTAATAAATTGTCCTCCTTCTCCCAAAACTCAGCTGCGCATTCAATGAATAGCCCAAAACCTCCCAGCATTAAACAAATAGTCCCATCACCTCACCTTAAATGATTAGACATTGCTATTAAATAGCCCCCACCAGTAAACAAATTGTCCCTACTAATAAATTAATATATCTTACTAACTATGATTAGCACCCTCACCGGCATATAAATATCCCAGCCTCCATCTGTATTACAGTAAGTGCCTCTCCCTCCGCCCACCCACACTTACCTTCTTTCACCAGTGCTATGTTGGAGAAGCAGACTCTTATGTCTGCCTTTCTTGTTCCCTGCACAGTGAGAGGGTGCACAGGTCATCTTCGCTCCTCACATGAGTTATGATGTCAGCAGAGCAGTGCTGAGCACATGCTGTGGAGAAGTTGGGAGATCCCCCGAATGCAGTGTTGCTATTGGTCATAGGAGCAGGACAAACATATCGGTCAGTTCTGGGCCACAGAGAGGGTTTCTGGGCAACTGAAAATCCACCCCTCACTGCGCACCTGATGTAAACCTTGTCTTATTTTCTTTATAAGTGTATTTCCTCCTTACTGCATCTCATGACTGGTATTATAAATAGAGGATTACTTCTGGTATAAGATTAGTTAAAGATTCACTAGCCCTAAAATATATATTATCCTAATAAAACATGTAGAAATATAAGATCTGAATTTCTTCTTTTTATGTACTTTACATATCCTGTATAGTGCAGCACACATTGCTACTACTAGGGAAATTTCTTTCATGGCCTTGATGTTGGTGGATGTAGGAGCAAGTTTCACAGAAACATGTCATCGTTCAGTGAGCTATGGTTAACGGTTTACTGTTGTGTTGGATATAATGAGATATTGTGTGTGCACTGCAAACATGGGTTCCTCCAGCTAATGTGCCTAGAAATAAAGTTATACTTAACCATCAGTAGCCATGGAGCGCTGCTTGTAGAACGTTGATATGGTGGAGTTGTACAGGAGGTGAGGTCTGTAGTTGGTGAATCAGGAGATGTGATTGTGATCAGTAGTAATCCTAAGCAGCTAAAGTAACTATATTAAAATGTTGGTGCAATAGACATGTGCATGACAGATAATAATAGCAAAAATTGATAGTCAATACATAAATAAATGGATGAATAGAGTGAATATTGGTGATAGGGAGTGTGATATGTTATGTGATAATATTACATAGTGGAACAAATGTGTTAGGGCACAGTGGTTAGATGGTAAGAGAGCGTAGGAAGCATTACGGAGTGGAGATGATAACAAAGTCTATATGGAATAAACACAGGTATAGAGTGATCAGGAAATAAAGATATGAGATGTGCGGAATAATGACAAAAGAGGAAGACTGGACAGAAAGTGAAAAGTGGAGTAAAATGAATATGATATGTAGTAGCTTTTGATGGAAAATATATATTGAAAATTCTCAAAATATTTGTAGTCCAGATTTTGTCCCAAATGCTTTTCGTCATGAGCCGTGGCTTCCTCAGTGGTCTGTTTCTCAAACATGCACGTCCACTGAGCTACTTCTGAATACTATATCTGAATGCGTTCAGTGAAAGGCGAGATCATACACATTACCCTCATCTACAACACATCAAATTATTCTGGGAAGAGTTTGCTTTGAAATGTTTTGTTGAATACTTCATTTGCCTGGGTCATAAGTTTCTCAAGAAGGCGCTTTGCTTATTAATATCATCACTTAGTGAGGGACATTGTTAATTAAGAAAAAGTGATAAATATCTTGTATCTAACACTCTATTTACATTTTTTTTAGAATCTCGTCCTCTGCCTGGTCTGCGGCTTTAGTTCTTGTTGTATACCCAATGAATAGAGATTATGGCCAAGAACATGGCAGCCCCCCTGCAGAGCAACGGTACACCTTCTCCACAAAACCAAATGGCATCTTTTTAACAGAACAAAAAGTCACGTCCCCGACAGAACCAAAGGTCAGCCTTCCTGGCAGAACAAAAGGGCTCCTACCCGACAGAACAAAAGGGCACCTTCTCGACAGAACCAAATGCCATCTTTTCAACAGAACCAAAGGACACCTCGGCAATATAACAAAGGTCACCTCCCCAACAGAACAAAAGGCCACATCCACATTAGAAAGAAAAGAACACCTCCCAACCAAAGGGCACCTCCCTGACAGAACAAAAGGGATCCTCCCCAACAAAACAAAAGGACACCTTCCAGACAGAACAATATGAGTATTTCTGTGGGAATTTTTGCCCATTCATTCTGTAGAGCATTTATGAGGTCATGCACTGATGTTGGATGAAAAAGCCTGGCACGCAATCTCTCATCAAGTCCATCCCAAAGGTGTTAGATGGTGTTGAGGTCAGGGCTCTGAGAGGGCCAGTCAAGTTCTTCCATATGAAACTCATCAAGCCATGTCGATGTAGTTCTTGATTTGTGTACTGGGGCATAGTCATGTTGGAATAGAAAAGGGACTTCCCCAAACTGTTGCCACAAAGTTGGAAGCATAGCATTGTCCAAAATGACTTGGCATGTATAGTACACCATAAAGTTTTCATATCCTCTTGTTGGAGGCATTTAGGAATACCCTGATGCATAGCAGTAACCAGAAATAATACAGATAAGCTCAGATATTACTTCCATTTGGCTTAAGCACTGATGTTGGAAGTGGTTTTGTGTTAATAATCACTTTTCGCAATGGTATTACACTATTTCTGGTTTCCATATTTCTTTATGGTATGACACGGAGCCCGTCAAGATATATATATGGAAAGATGGGATCTTAATATTTTCAGGCTTTGTGTATTCACACATCTGGTAAACATACAAATTACCACTACTTTTTAGGTATCATTCCCTAAAATACTACACTCTCAGGTGCCCTATTCTTTCTTCCCTTTTCTAGATCATTTACCAGAATTACCACTCGATGTACTGAAGTCCAGCAGCCTCTATGTACAAGGAAGTGTATTGTGGTGTCTTAATATATGAACTCTCTTCAGACTTAAATTCTGAGTTGAGTGCTGTAACATCTCTTCATTTTTGTTTGAATTACTCATTCTCCATTGCCTTTCCAGCTTTTAATAGAGAAGGGAGAAAAAATAAAATGCTAAAAAATTGTCTTTCATTTATTTTATGTTAATTTTATAACGTGCTCTCCCCACACCCGCATGCACATGCTTTCATTGGTTTCTTTCAAGTCTCCTCCCTACATCTGTTAGGGAACTACTTTATAAAATCTTTTCTTTTACACTCATAAATTATATCTCACCCTAAAAGAAATGCTAGATGTATATTTGTGGGTTTAGAGCATTCTAGTGATTTCCATCAATCACTAGTCCCAAAGAATGGTCTTTTACTTAATACTTTTAGACAAATCAGCTCATTCAAATGTTCAAAAGACTATAACCCTCCTGCAGCCAATCCTATCATTAGAACACTAACAGAACTAGAACTAACCTTTAACTAATAAGATCATTAGAACACTAACAGAACTAGAACTAATCTATAGCCAGCAGATCTGTTGCTGAATATAGCAGTGTGGTGGGGGATCTCTCTGTGTGTTTGTTCCTTTCAGGATAACCCCACCCTTTCAAGCACCTGATATAGCCTATAAATTGATTGAGCAACTTCCACTTCTTTATTTGTCCTTATTTGGTGAAAAAACAGTCAGTATTTAACTTATGTACAAAACAGAATGCTAATTTGCACCCCTTGCATTGTAACATGGTTTTGTCCAGGAGACTGAAATAAAAAGTTTCTCAAGTTAAGATCCTTAATGAATCAGGCCCCTAGTCTTAAAATTACATCGAGAGGTGAGGCAGGACCTTGGGGTTTTGCACAAGTCCTCTGAGCTCTATTGATATTAGAGATGGTCACTGACCCCCGTGTTTTGGTTTTGGATTCAGTTTTGGATCTGGATTACCGTCGTGTTTTGGTTTTAGTTTTGGGTTTGCAAAACCGCCATTGCGTGTTTTGGTTTTGGTTTTGTTTGGTTTTGTTCTGCTATTTTGTTGGAAAATCAATGTTTTTGGGCCTAAAATAACCCAATTTAGTGCTCCAACTGTTTTAGAGACAAGTAATCTAATTGTAGAGGTAATAAATTATCCAAAAAACATTTTAATTCTTCGTTGGTAGGCCTTCATTTATTCTACACACAAAACAGATTGTCTTCCTCTCCATCTATGCATATTGGCAATGCAGCCATCATCTTTGGATATATATTACACCCTACACTTATAGTTAAATATGTAAAGAAATGGAAAAAGGCAGATGGTTTCTGTCTCTCTAGGCCCCCCTCCACTTGTATAAAATACAAAAAAATTCAGCCGTTATAGACTGCACAATATTAATTGACATGGAGAAAGCCAGTTTGGTTTCTGTCCCTCTAGGCCCCCTCCACTTGTTTAAAATACCAAAAAATTCAGCCGTTATAGACTGTACAATATTATGAGAAATGGACAAAGCCAGTTTGGGGTCACTCTGTCTATGACACCCTACCCTTAAGGATAAATTGCCCAAACAGCAGCCTTTCAAGACGGTACGTGATATGGAAATGCCACAAGTCCCTTTCCTCTTTGGGGTAGATTGCACCCTACACTTACATAGAAAGTTTTAAAAAGATGTTATCATCATCATCTTCAGCTTCATCCTCACCCTCATCAGTGTGTACGTCATCATCACAGACTATCAATTCATCGCCGCTTGAATCCGCCATTAGAGAACAGTCAGTGCTTGGATGTCTTGGATGGTGAAGGCCTTCCTCGTGGAAGATGTAGTTCATTTTTATAAACATCATTTTCTCCACATTTTTGGGAAGTAACCTTCTACAGCGATCACTGACTAAGTTCCCTGCTGTGCTGAACACTCGTTCAGAGTACACACTGGAGGGTGGGCAGCTTAAGTATTGCAAAGCTAGTTTGTACATGGGTTTCCAAATGGCCTGCTTTTCTTCCCAGTAAGCAAAGGGACTGTCGGACATATCCATATCAACTACCTCTTGAAAGTAATCCTCCACCATCCTTTGCATGTTTATACTCATATTGGATGGAGTTATGGGCAAAGTGACACATTTTTTAGAAAAATCCTTCAAACCAGCCCAGATGTTAAATTGTTCTGGTCTGCCACCTGTGTCCTCCCTGCTTCTTTTTGGGAATTTTAATTTTTTACGAGCAGCAGCAGCTTGAGAAAGTGAAGGAGGACACGTTGTCAAGCCGAGGCCCAGTTCAGCGGCCAACTTGCTGAGCAATAGCTCCTTGCAAAAGTTCACATCTCGCTCATTTACAAGTAAAGACTCAATGTAGGTTTTAAACCTTAGATCAAGCACAGTGGTCAAAACGTACTGATCCGAGTTCAAGATCTTAATAACTCAAGGATCATTGTGAAGAGAATTAAGTACTTGATCGACATGGCCAACATACTTTGCTGAATTGCTTGCTTTCAGCTCCTCCTTCATTTTCTCAAGCTGCTTTTCCAATAGTCTAATTAAAGGAATGACTTGGCTCAAACTAGCAGAGTCTGCACTCACCTCACACGTCACAACTTCAAATGGTTTCAGCACCTTGCACAGGACTGAAAGGATTCCCCACTGTGCAAGAGTGAAATACATCCCCCCTCCTTTCCAAATGTCATGGCTTGTGCAATATGCTTGGATGGCTTTGCGCTGTTCCTCCATCCTCTGAAGCATGTACAGGGTGGAATTCCACCTAGTTACCACCTCTTGCTTAAGTTGGTGGCAGGGCAAGTTAAACTGCTCTTGAAACTGCTGTAATCTCCTACATGCTGTGGCTGAATGCCTGAAATGGCCTGAAATTTTACGTGCCACCGAAAGCATCTCCTGCACCTCACGGTTATTTCGTAGGAAGCTCTGCACCACCAAGATGATGGTGTGAGCAAAACAGGGAATATGTTGGAAATCACCCAGCTGTAATGCTCGCACTATATTGTTTGGCGTTATCAGAAATGACATACCCTGGGGAGAGTCCGAGTGGTATAAGCCATGCATAAATCACATCTCTCAGTTTGCGTAACAAATTGTCAGCCGTATGCCTGTTAGTGAAGCCGGTGATACAAAGAGTGGCCTGCCTGTGACAAATGTTACGTAGTGGTTTACATGCTGCTGCTGTTCCTGCTGGTGAAGGTGAATGACCAACCCAGTGGGCTGTCACAGTCATATAGTCTTTGGTTTGGCCACTTCCACTTGTCCACATATCTGTGGTTAAGTGGACAGTGGGCAGAATGGCATTTTTCAGCGCAATCTCTACATTTTTACACACTTTTTGGTATAGTTATGGAATTGCTTTACGGGAGAAATGGTGTCGCGATGCAATTCTGTAACGCGGACACAAAACCTCAATTAACTGTGAAAAACCAGCTGCGTTTATTGTGGAGATTGGACGCAGATCTAACACTAACATTGCAGCCATGGCGTCTGTGATTCGCTTGGCGACTGAGTGACTGCTGTCATATTTGCTTCCCCTCGCAAATGATTGTTTCACAGTTAATTGCTGAAATGTAGGACTGCTCATTTTCTTGACCTGCCTCTGGGATGACGATTCACCCCCAGCAGCAGCAACAGCAGCAGCAACAGCAGCAGCAGTGGGACTAACGGTTTCTTCAGAGGAATCAATAATAGTGCAGGAGTCATCCAGCCTTAAGTGGGATGCAGGGCTAACTCCCAGCGCTACTGAGGATATTGATGAGGATGGTGTGGTGGGTGTATTTTGTAGCCGTCCGGATGTCAGTGAGCGGAGGGTCTTAGCTGATGATGGAGTGCTTGTATTCTTTTGGGAAGAACTTTCAGCTTTTCCCAACACTTGCCATGAACTCTCGTTAAATGGTGTAACATAGACGAGGTTCCAAGATGGTTAAGGTCTCTCCCTCCACTGAATGTGGCTTGACATACACTACAAATGGCTATACAATTGTTGTCTGGATTTGGGTAGAAATAATTCCACACATAAGAAGTGGATTTTTTTGTTTTATGGCCAGGCATGACAATGGTCTTTTTCTTGTCACGTGCCAGAACTGCTGCCACTGGTGCAGGACTTACACAAACAACCTCATTCTCATCAACATCCTCATTAGCGCCCTCGTCACCTACACAAATCTCCCCCTCATCCTCTTCTAATTCCAAAGTGGCATCCTCAATTTGGGTATCATCGGCTACACTCGGGCTATTAAGGCACACATGAGCAGAATGCTCACGATTAGACATCCCACTGTTGGATGGACTCTCCACAGGGATTTTTGTCATTTGTGAATCAGAGCAAACATTCTCCTCTAATGCCTTACTGTTATCTTGCAGCTCGGCTTTGACTCGTAACAGTAGTTGTGCACCAATTGTAGGCTGGGTAACTTTTTGGGATCTGCCACTAATAGCCAAAGATGAAGGCCTCATTCTCTCTTTGCCACTGCGTGTGTAGAATGGCATGTTTGCAATTTATTTTTTATCGGCACTTAGCTTTTGCTCAGTAACACTTCATTTTCACTTCAACACAGTAAATTTTTTGGGGGTTTTTGTTTTTTTGCACTGATTTGGAAACACTCTGTTGTTTGACATCGCCTTGGCCAGATGACGCACTGGGAACACTAACATCAGGACTGGTGACAGAACCTGGTTGCTCATTCTGATCATATGTGGACTGCTTTGAATCCATTCTGAGCGCAAAGCACTTGTAGTGGTAAAAATTATTTGGTAGATACTGCTGACAGATATGACTTTTGAAAGCCAGAAATATTTATGCACACTTATGGGGGACACCACAAAAGCACTGGGGAGTGCCAAATATTAAAACAAAATTATAAACCTCTATCCTCCTCTCTTCTCTAGCGATTTTTGTTAGAGCAATTGCAAGAAGAATATTGTATTCTCTGTCCCTGCTCTAATCAGCCTGTGACTACACCCTGCTCTCTCCCTCTGTCAAATGGCGATGGATTGCTGTGGAGGCGTGTATTTATAATCTTCAAGTATCGCGAGAACCGAGCTCCGAGATCTGACGATGTCACGATGATGTTCGGCCTCGATTTGGATTCGGAGCGGGCGGGAGAGTACCGAGCTCCTCAGCTCGGTACTCAGATAGGCAAAGTTCGGGTGGGTTCGGTTCTCGGGGAACCGGACCCGCCCATCTCTAATTGATATAGAGTTATTCTATGGTGACATCTGAATCAAGATGCTTTTAAGGTTTTTACCTTTATAGGAATGGCCCGAGTTGCGTAGAGTCAGTTACGTCTGGGATATGTTTGATTCAGAGATGGTTTTGTAGAGCTCTATTGTTCATATCCATCCTGTCTCTCCATTCGATACTAGACATCAAAGTATTTGTATTAACTCTCCACTTCTCTGAATCTGTTTTTCAAGGTGTCTGTTCTATTGCCAATATTGGTTATCTCAGAGCACAGTTCTGCCTTTGTATGTCAGACAGCAAGGTTTGCTTCAATGATCTCATCTCATTAAAATATCGTAAAAAGAATTCTGCTTAAGATATCATAATGAAGTACAAATCAGAATTGTTGAAAATTTCAACATTCTCGCCCAAGTTTGTCCCGAACAAAGGGAAGGTAGAAAACCATTATTATTAATGAAAAGTATGACTGATGGTCACAGTAGATGGATGAATCCATTGTGATGGCTCAGTACACATAAAGGTGTAAAATGTAATATCAGCAAATGGTCACTATGTGGCAGCAAAGCTGCATGAATTTTATGGATGCTGTGGAATTCTCTTTTAAGATCGCTTTTGACTAGGGAAGCCCCACTCATTAGATATAAATAATTCCCCAGCGCAACTAAAAGTTTGCAGAATATATATACTCTGCAGATTTCGTACAGGAACTCCCTGAATATTGTAATGGAGGACCTCTCTGTGACTGTATCAAACCACGGGACAGAGGATCGTAGGCAGGAGACATACAGTCACCAGAATAAGAGTTTGTTGGGGCATATGGGGCGTCGGACTTAGTGGCTGGTTGTGGCCTAGAAGCTCTTCTGGGAGTGGCTAGTCCTAAGGGCTAGTAGGCTATGGATTGGGTCTAGGGGTGGAGTGCCAGTAAAGTGGCTTAAACAATTAGTTAAATGCAGGGTCCAGCCATTGTCTGCAGGTAACTATGTGAGCTAAGTCACCGCCCGTGTGGAGCACAGTTGAAGCCAGAGTAGAACAGATCCTGTCTTGGTCACTCACAACGGTATCAATGCTGCCGATTTTCAGTGGTGGAAGGGCCGACTCAGTCTAGTGCCAGTATTTGTGAAATTAGTAGGCACTGATATGAAAGTTTGTTAGGATACATAAAATCAACTAATTTGCAGATCCCTAGCTGCCCAGTGTGGTCATGAATGTGGTTTGTAGACATATTTGGGATGTACTCCCAATATTAGTGGCTTTTTTGATGGATGCCAGGCCATGCCCCCACTGTCATTTATTTTCCATCTTTTAACTGTATTCAAGATTTTCATATTTCACATTACAATAACACAAGAGAGCCTGAACATCAGGGATTACTTCGATGGTAATCCCTCAAGGCTTTCTTCCCACCTACCGAGTAACCTCTGTCTAGGAGCACTCTGTCTTGGGTAACCTCCTGTACCCAGTATAGCATGAAAATGTGCAGTTGGTCCACCCCTTTAGTAGGGTAACACTACTGTCCCATTACTGGACAATGTCTCCAAGATTGAAAGTCCTAAAGCTCAACCTTGGACTAAATATCTCAGTCTGAACTGTACACCAACACATCCAAATCCTTAGCACACTCCCTGAAGCCGGCAATAATGTTTCTCCACAAGTCTCTCAGAAATCAAAATCCATCTGTGAATATGCTTCTCTATTATATATTTTGCGGCCAAGTCAGTGTTTCTGCCACCAGATGGAGCCAAAACCCTTCTTTTAGCTGACCATTATATCTTCTCTAGGAAGTGAGGGCTGAACTTAAGCTCGAAGGATTTTAAAAGCTAAGGCTGTAGTTAGACTGTATTGGTACTCTGAGGGTTAATAATTTGACTGAGGAAGTACACCCATCTGAGTCATGGGGAGGGATCGTGGAAGTTGTATGTTGGATGAGCGGAGGAAAAGCAGTCTCTTGTGCAGCTGGGCGTTATCCACCCACCCTCCCTGTTTTTGGTTGTGTTAGAGATTGGAGGTTGATGGTTGGTGACCTACTTTCTGATACAGTCATGGTATTGGTGAGTGCCTGGAAGACATTATGGAGTAGCAGGGCGGTAAATCACAGTACAGTCGACGGCCAGTGGTAAGGGCACATTACGGTAGCGGACACACTTAATCCACCTTTTTTCAATGGAATTGGCTATTAGTCTCGATCCAAGTACCGCCCGGGTGAGTTTGCTTGTGGTTGCTTAAATTGCCTAGAAAGGGGGCGGGTTTTGTAGTGCCCCGGGGTGGTGGCCCCATTTAAGGTAGATATGTGCGCCTGGGGTGTGTTGGTTGTCTCCCGTTTGCGGATGTCCCATGTAAATGCTGGGGCATCCTGGTTTGCCTGGCGGATGTCGATCTGACTGCTCTCTTTCTCCACCACCAGACCTTTTCACAAATAAATTCCTTTGCTTTCGCCACATTTAAGTTGTTGTGTCGTTTATTTTATGGTTTAGTTAAATGGTGTAAGAGTATATGGTAAGGAAGGGATAACAGCCGTTAAGCATTTTATACTGTTTAGCTGCCCACTACCTGCAGTATTCCACACGTCTCACTCCATTGCTCTAAATCTGTGAATAATTCCCCTTAATAATTCCCACCACCT
Source organism: Mixophyes fleayi (assembly GCF_038048845.1). Lineage (NCBI taxonomy): Eukaryota > Metazoa > Chordata > Amphibia > Anura > Limnodynastidae > Mixophyes > Mixophyes fleayi. Next base: position 5,760,389 of record NC_134408.1, on the reverse strand, counting down.
TCAGTGATGCTCCAGTAACAGGAAACTTGAGGGGTTCTGGTGTTAGAAAGTTTTTTAACAGTCTCTTCATCTCTAGCTCACTTACAGAAACTCAGCAAAGCTTATATTTATATACAAATGAGAAGTCTGCCAGCTCACAATGTTACAGTCTTTACAACAGAACACTAACTTCATTATTTTTTTATAATTTCTCTTTATACATGCTCTGTATTCTTTATTTTACCACCCAGAGATGCTTTTTATCTCATTCTATCCTTGTTATAGTATATCCTATCCTATATTATGATATTCAGATACTGTATAACCAGTGGTCGAGATGGAATGGAAATTTTAACTGAACAGTCAGAGGTCAGAGACACATTCAGGACCCATAAGCTTTAGTGAATTTCATAGTTTTAATTTAATTTTAGATGTTTTTTTATAACATTATGTAGTAAATTACAAAGACATTAAATTATGTTTTATCACTGGTATGTCCCATGTAGTGAAGTATTTCTTAAGATAATGACAGTAACCATTGTAAAGTCTTGAAATACACTGATACGCACACTATATACACATGGGGGGTTTCAATCCAATAATGCTGTGTCCAGTTTCATTTATGCTTGATGAATAGGTGAATATATTTTGTTTATATGGCCATATCCACCCTGTTGTATACCCTGGAGAAATTGGCACCACTTATTCTCATAGGGATCAACAATCTCCTGTGGGCCGGTGTTTCTCATTTTTTTGCTCCCTCTCCTGGTAAATAGAAGAAGGTGCAGCGCAGGTAAGTTAAAACTTTAACATTTCTTACAAAATATAGGACGTTACATTATTAATTAGCATATATATTCATCTTAGCCAGTGACCTCTGGCATAAGTGCAAATAAAATGAGAACTCCTACCAGACACTCATCTCTCTGAACAACAGTATGATTATAGATAACAACTGAGGATATATGTAAGTCGGCATAGATATCACTGAATTAGACTTTTTTTTTGAGGAAATATAATCCATCATCAACATCATTATTTATTTATATAGCGCCACTAATTCCGCAGCGCTGTACAGAGAACTCACTCACATCAGTCCCTGCCCCAATAGAGCTTACAGTCTAAATTCTCTAACATACACACGTACACACACACACTCACACAGACTAGGGTACATTTTTAAGCAGCCAATTAACCGACTACTATATTTTTGTATTGTGGAAGGAAACCGGAGCAACTGTGAATTAGAAGGGTAATAATATCTCTGATTTCTTTCTACCCCTGTTTTTTAGAAATTTGGGGGCATATTTTTGGGGTTTTTCCCTTATTTTCGAGTGCGGAAACTTCTCGCGCAATTCAAATCTTTTTTTTTTTTTTACCGAAACGGTCTTCTCGCGCACCAAACGTTTGTCAATGTTAAAGTATAGGCTGGATGCGAACCCTCAGCGGATAAAGCTATTCAATTGTTTTTTAACGCTGTGGGTGAAACAGGCAAATCTGCTGTTTCATCTCGCACCTCCCTGGTCTGCTCAAAGAGAAAAAAAAATTTTAAGTTAAGAAAAATAGAAATTAAACTGAAAAAATAGGTGTAAAAGTTCATTAAAATAACATGAAAACTGAAAACTACTATTTTTTTTTAAAAAATAACAGTGTAATAATTACATTTTTCAAAGTTCCCCCTTTAAAAAAATCCATTAGTGGTGCAGTCCTATATGTATTTAAACTTTATTTTTTTTTTTTTTTTGGGGGGGGTGTTTGTGCCTGACCTCAGTCAGCTCTCAAAATTGTGAAAAGTAGCATATTATTTTTTTTTTTTTTAAAACCAAAAGCGTTTGCTCCCCACTCTATTTAGTCTTAGCCCTAGTGCTGGCGGCTATTGCTGTGTGTGTCAAAATCTTTGAAAATTTTTGCGTAGGATTCCCCCTATTTTAATTGAACCAGCGCTAGGCAAACCAGCCGGGGTGATAGGCACTATAGCAGGGGGGAGGGAACGCAGTTTGGGTCCCACGGCCATAATGACTAAACACCCACAGACTGTTCAGCGCTGGCCTGGATTCCCTAGGGAGTGTGGTCCGCTGAAAAATGTAAGCGGGCCCCCCCCTAGGGACACCCAGCCAAGTGCCGATAGCACTAGGGCTCTTCCTACTACCCCTGGGCTGTGGGTAGTAGGGTAATAAATGAAGCCATTTTGAACATAATTGCAACAACCCTTCATTGCACCGGGGACTCACTCCTTTTCTTTGATAGCATTTTGCATTATAATAAATATTTGCATTTTCAATACAGAACTCCAACTTTCCAAAAGCCAGGGGACAACAAGGCTGCAAGATCAAGCAAGAGAGAAGAGCAAGAACAGGTAAGAGACAGCAGCACAATCCGTCTAAATTTGAATGCTGGAGAATACTTCTGATTATTCCTATTTAGGAATATTCCTATACATTGGGGGGGCAGGAGGGTAGGGGGGCACTACCGGTGTATTCGCCTTGGATGGCCAGAACCCCTAATTAGACCCTAGATTTACTGTAGTTGCAAATGGTAAAAATTAAAAGATTAAATAACCAAGTAAATACTGTTAAACAACATGTAAAAGCCATAAATATAGAGATGATACTGTTTTCTCTATCAAAACTTCTGTGGCAAAGGCAAAATTAATTTTTATTTAAAAATGATTTAGAAAAAATAAAATGACAAGGCCAGCTTAAACAAATAAAATAATGAACATCCCTCAGTTTCAACAATCTTAAATACAGCTCTGACTACAAACAGCTACACTATACACATTGAGTGGCAATTTATAGAGCACACATGTTCTTCCGACTACATGTGTGTATTTTTGAGTTTGCAAGTGTGTGTGTGTGTGTCTGTGTGTCTGTGTACGTATGAATTAATAGGATGAATTGCAACAACAAAAGTTTTAATTAATGGTGAATGTGGCATGTTAGCAGGCAACAGAGAGAGCAGCCATTGGCATCACACATAACAGTCTCAGATGTATTGATATGGATGGAATCAGACTATTGATGACGAAGGTCTATATAGATTGATATGACTCATACAGAGTAATAGTTAACTAACAGTAGTGAAAAGCAGTGAAACCGAGAGAGGCCTCGGTATGAACAATGAATCACACCTTGTGAAGGAGGGGGTAGGATAACAGACAACCCATCTGAGAATAAGTCAGTCCACCTGTAGGGACTAATGAACCGTGTTATATGATGATTATATATTAGTGTCTGGAGAATGAAGTATTGTATGATCAGACTCACTTTGTATAACTCTGATACTTTCATACACTGTAGCTTTAAGGTCAGGAAATGCCCATTAACACTGCAAACTGCAAATATGTTTTATTAGTGCTGGATGTGACAGTCTGTAGCATATTGTGGTTACAAGTTTCCTTTCAGAGTAGAAAACATAATGGGGTTACAAGTAAGTTTCCTGTCAGAGACATATTGCTGCAGCTTCTAAACACCTGTAACTGTTATTCTCCTGGGTTCTTAGAAGAGCGCATGCAAATATTTCATACACTTCATTGCATCGCCCCAAATGATTCTCCCTTCTGTAAGTCCATGCTGGAAATTTACTGAGCTATTTCAAAGCCTTTTAATGCATTTCATGTGTTTTTGTTCAGTAATTGAGGAAATTCATAAGTGGCTTCCAAATTTAAACACTGGACACTGAAGGACGGGAAATCTCAGAAATCCTAGATCTCAGATCCTGCTGCTTTATGCTGAAAAGAGGACTAAGACATAATCCAAGGAACCCAATCAAAAGCTTAGTGTGACTTTGAACTACAGCAGAGAGGTGACACATATTTGAGTAGGTGTGGATCACACAAAATGGGCGTGTCTTATTTAAATGTGGGCATGGCCTGTACAAATGTGGATGTGGCTTATACAAATGTGGATGTGGCTTATTCAGTTGTGACTGTTGCTGTAATGAAAGTGATTGAGCATAGAAAGGGAAGACATGTAAGTTTGTTTCACACTGTGTGCACTAAAACAACATATTTATATAATGGGGGAACAGCAAATCCTTTCCGGGGTAGCTAGTTACAACAATCTAAATGTGTCACTTGCTGTGGACACACTGCTGATCATTCACATATTGTAATATGGGCTGTGATTGGTGGATTGTAAGGAGATGGTGTAAGTAGAGGAAATAAGGACACACAAATATTTGAACATGAAATATTTGCAAACTGTATGTTATTTCCTTCTTCTGTGGTTTTCTGTGACTATTCCACAACTGCTCCGAATAGTTCAGATAATACACTAGAACATTATATGGAAAAAGATTCTATGATCATTTCGGATAATTATGGCCACTAGTGAAGCATATTCCACCAGTATTTGAGCAGATCACAATCGTGTAATGTACTACAGGACAATCTTTTGTGCTTCCACCATTTTCTTTCTGTACTTTCAGAAGCTCTGAATCCTTTTTTTCAAACATCTTCTACATTATTCCATTATTCCAATAATATAGATAGCTTTACATTGGTGTTGATTAATTTTCTCTATCCCTAGGAGGTGGTTTTGGTGACAGTTTGGTGAATTGGAATTTTATACTCATCACCATGAAGATGAGGTGGACACACATATTTCATTGTGTTGCTCTATGTACAATTGAAGACGCAAACCCCCTCTGATGTATTATTCACAGTGAAATAAATACAACATAGGTTTCAGCTTATGATATAAAAGAATTAATAAATCTGCCTCTGTTTCTCTGTCCAAATATTGGGGAAGCAGAAAAAGTTATAAGCTGTAAATTTGTAAAGTAACAATGTAGTGAGTGGATCTGAAATCATTTCTATAAGGTAACCACAGATTAATTAATTTAAATGTTACCCAAATAATGATTCACCATCTTTTACGTGAATATCAAGTGAATATTATAACATTAGAATATTTTCCTATGTAACGTAGGATAAACTTTCAGGTATAATATAATTAAAATATCTACTAAACCTTACAACCATATAAGTGACCAATGGTGGGAGATACTAGACCACGTAAGTCATTCAAATATTAAATTATAAGGCATTGAGAACCTAAGGAGTCTTTTGCCGACATTTTAAACATTACACACAATTTTATAATTATTATTGATTACAAAATCATTTTAACTGTAATATTTTACTACTTTGCTTGAGAGAAATAATAGTCTGAATCAAAATACACTTTTTAATGGAAATAGATAAAGATGTGTTATTAACAGACTCTTTTTGCAACACTGTGGGTTGAGAGCACCTTCAATGACTTAATTAATTTCTTATTTTTCTGGTAATAGTGATACTTTATTCTGGGAGAGAAATCTTTAACCAAAAGACCACAGAAAATAAGAGCAGACAAAAAATATTATTACTTTTAAATAAACTCTATATTAAACAATGCTTAACTGGGAAGAAACATTAAATATATCAACAATTAAAAAATATATTTTAATACTAAAATTGTGTTTATTAATGTAAATATCAGGTTTAAGGGAAGATTCACAAAGGTATTACTCAGAGCATATATGTACACATCCTATCAAGGTTAAAGCTAATTAGATTGCATTGTACCGGCCATCTCCATCAGGAAGCGTATCCACTCACGTCGCTGATTTTGAAATTTACCAGAATGATGCAAATGGAAATCCACACAGTCCAGAACGTCTTTGAGAAAAGTGAGGAATGTGAGGTGCTTCTTCCGTATGGCCATGTGGTCAGACAGGAGGTAATTCTCTACACAATATATATTCTCCATTCCCATCTGAGAAAACTTGTCTGTCAAACAAGATGCATTAATGCTCATGGTCTTGGTGAGAATAATGAAGGGCAGGATCCCTGGTGGAGTATAATAAAGTATTGCAATGAGTGTTTCATGATGATGATGATAATTATGTGATGATTATTATTATTATTATTATTATTATGTTCACAATACAATGGTATGGAACAATTACATTTATTATTATTACACTTCCATTTCTGAGTGATCTACTCCGATATAGGAAATACAGTGAGGAACATAACAATAAATATGATTTTAATGAGCACTTTCCTAGAAGTGATTACTATATGAAAGCTAATATCTGATTGGTTGACACGGGCAACACGACCTTTACATTGCGCTCTAGTTTTCATACATGAGGATCCTTTTGGTAGAACTAATATTGTCTTAGCTTAAATGAGTGTGTAAGTAACATGTACAAGTTTCTGTCCAATATTAAGCAGTAGGTAAGTGAGATTTACCCGTTAACCTATATAACCTTATTCCATCCAAACCTGCAATGTTAGTTCTAGGTGGAATTATCACTAAACTTGATTTGGGTGTCAATTGTGTCGACTTGGGTAACTGGACCTCAGGATATGACTGATGATCTTTTTTATACGTTAACATTTGTAGTTTGCATTTTGATTAGACATAAATTAGAAGATGAATTTAGAGAAATCTATAATGGATAAGTATTTGGGGTGCTTGTAGACAGTAGACTTAGCAATAGTGCTCAATGTCAAGCAGCAGCTGCAAAGGCCAATAACGTAACGGCATGCATAAAAAGTGGCATAGATGCAAGGGAAGAAGGTATAATTTTGCCACTATATAAATCGTTGGGAAGACCTCATCTTGAATACGGAGTACAGTTCTGGGCACCACTCTATAAAAAAGACAATTTGGAACTAGTACAGGTTCAGAGAAGGGCGACAAAATTGATAAAGTGTATGGACTCATTAAGTTATGAGGAAAGGTTAGCCAGTTTAGGCATGTTTACTTAAGAAAGAGACGTCTAGGAGAGAATATGATTACTATATAAAAATACATTAAGGGTCAATACAGAGAACTTTAATGGGAATTTTTTATCCCAAGGACTATACACAGGACACGCGGTCACCCCCTAAGATTAGAGGAGAGAGATACTTTCACAACCAACAAAGGAAGGGGTTCTTTACAGTAAGGGCAGTCAAGATATGGAATTCACTGCCAGGGAAGGTTGTGATGGCAGATTCAATTGATATGTTTAAGAAAAGGTTAGACAAACTGTTTAGCGGAAAAGGGTATCCAGGGTTATGACCGTTAATTAAAATAAAGCGCAGTAGTGGATACAGGGAGCAATAAAACTGCAACGTTGGGTCAGAAGGGATTTTTCCAGATTGAAATAGATTGACGGCTATTTTATCTGGATCAATTTCAAATATCAGATTATGGATCGCAGGAGATCCAAATAGGGTGCACTTGATGGACTGGTGTCTTTTTCCAACCTCATCAACTTTGTTACTATCTTTCACTACTTTGCCTTTTCCATCATATTACCAATAATCTTATTTCAATAGTTACTGAATGTTGTTCCTAAAATAATATCAGCACTGACCATACAGTAATTCAGAAATATTGCAAACCAACATTTTTTATAAACATTTTCTCTTACATACCAGTCAGTTTTTGGGCACGTTTTAGGAAATCTATGATTCTTTCATATTCCAGATCACCGAGGGATTGTTCTGAACTTAAATATTACAGCAAAAAACAGTGAAAAAATTCATTAGGTTACAAGCAGTCTTGCAAAAGAGTAAAATGACCGTGGACCGTCTTTATGAAATGGTCACACTTTATTGCAGTGATAGAAAATGTTTTTAGAGCAGAATGTCATCAGGAAGTGGGGAAATACTCACCTTCCCAGTAATACTGTCTAGCAGTGGTAAGAGGACGCTTACAGCTAACCAGGGCAGTTCCAGCTCCCACATGAACACTGGAACTGGAACCCAGAGCTTGTGCTTTCCGTTCCAGACAGGGTCAGGCTGGACTGGGTGGCTGGGGGGCATCTGTCCCCCAGGCCGGTCCCATACTGAGCAACCTTGGGCTGGGTCACTGGGTCGCCTGCATTTTATTCCTTTAAAATATTACTTATAGGCTGGTGATTCCAGTCTTGCTCCCCAAGCTACAATTTGCCAGCCCTCCCTTGGTTCAAGATTAAAAATTAAAGAAAAATAAATTTTTGTTAAAACGTTTGAAAATATATAAAATAAATTCATAAAATAACTTTATTAAAAATAACAGGAGAAAATGTTTTATAGTACTAATAAAGCATTGTTTCCTGTGAGCACCCACTGCTAAAGCCATCCTGAGATGGATGGGGTATTATTTCATCAGGAATCATCACAGGAGACCCCCACAATTGCTATCACCAATGATAGCCAGGGACAGTCATCATCAGGAGGGGGCTTTGATAAATAGTTCCCTTTGGTCTCCAGATTTGCAAAATGGTGGAAGTCTGGTGCCCCAAGGGTAGTTTGGCTCACTCCTGGTCACACCTGTGCAAAGGTGATATACACCTTACGCACCTTCATTTTATTGTTATAGATTCATATCAAGTGCACACAATTCACACACAACGCACAGAACAGCAATTATAATAGCATATTATATAATAATAAATCTGTCATGTGAAATAAGCCAGCATATTATGAAAATACTTTGTTTCTGAGTTGGTCCATAACAGCGCATATTGTAGGATTAACTAGAACAAAATTAGAGTGTACTATGACATGACCACACCTGGGGAATATTGTAGGAGCACCTAGTACACAATTAGAGTGTATATGCACCTGGTACATATAGTAGGAGCACCTAGGACACAAGTAGAGCGTGCTACAACATGACCGCACCTGGTACATATTGTAGAAGCACCTAGGACACAATTAGAGTGTTCTATGACTTGACCATACCTGGTGCATATTGTAGGAGCACCTACGACACAATTAAAAGTGTGCTGTGACATGACCACACCTGGTGCATTTTGGAGGGACACAAACGGCACAAATAGAGTGTACTATAGCATGACCAAACCTGGTGCATATTGTAGGAGCACAAAGGACACAATTAGAGTGAGCTATAATATAACCGCACCTGGTACTTATTGTTGAGTGCATAGGGACTGTCATCTAGATGAAGCTGCAGATAATTGGTGTTATATAGAAAAACTCTGAATTATACCTGTATATAAGAACGGGCACTATTATATCTGGTTTTTCCTCTTGTTCCTCTTTTGTCAGCTGCTCGATCCGTTCTTTTAGACTCTTGTTCCACAAAACAATCTCATTTAAAGCCACGAAATTACCTTGCATAAAGAAAATAATATAGCTAAGATACTAACTATTTGAATTACACAATACATAGATAACGGACCTGATTCATTAAGGATCTTAAATTAAGAAGTTTCTTATTTCAGTCTCCTGGACAAAACCATGTTACAATACGAGGGGTGCAAATTAGTATTCTGTTTTGCACATAAGTTAAATAATGCCTGTTGTTTCATGTAGCACACAAATATCAACTTTAAATTTCAGTGTACAAATAAGCTATCAAGTATTTGTGTTCTACATGAAACAACAGTCAGTATTTAACTTATGTGCAATACAGAATACTAATTTGCACCCCTTGTATTGTAACATGGTTTTGTCCAGGAGACTGAAATAAGAAATTTCTTAATTTAAGATCCTTAATGAATCAGGCCTAATGTTATAGTGAACAACATATCTTTAAAACATTATTATTTTGCTCTTTTCTAAACTATATCATCAAAGTCTGAAATGCCCAAATTTTAACATTAATCTCATCACCAAGGTACAAAGTATATCTGGTCATGGGTCATCTGACTTTTAGTATTTTGCTCCCGTTATCTGTTCCTGTGTGATTTCCCTGTTAGTAAGAGCTATAGTGCTCCATTTCTGGCTGAGGTGGTGTTGTCTTGAGAAAACCACAACATCGGTACCATTACCGTTTATATAACCCATTCTGTTTGCCAGTGTCTGGTGGTACATCTCTCTGGTGCTCTGCTACTCACCATCCATTCTGACCTGCATCCTGACCAACAGTTGTGCAGCTGCAATCAATGCATTTAGACTGGTAAAAATTTGCATTGCATTTTGTGCTGCTTCAAGTACTATTGTGGCCGGCTGTTCTGAGGGACTCTGGGTCTGGCTCAGTGTACTTTGGATACTATGGACTTTGTTATGCACTGCTGATAAGTACTTTGTGACATTCCGCTATACCACATCTGCTTGGGTTAATCTCCTGCTCTGATATTGGGACTTTCTGTATCCTGCTTTTATTGCCCGTTGATTGCAGAGCCGTCTGCATCTGATTCCGAACCTGATAGTCTGCATCTGATACTCTGCATATACTGTTTCTTGTCGCTCAATGGTGTTATAAAATAAAGACTGACATTTTTAGTAACACACCCCTTAATTTCTGCTGCTCACCTAACACTAACATAGACCACTATGGTTCAATTCACTAAGAACAACCTAAACCTCACTCTGTATTATATCCATTATACCCATGCAATATTATTTCTACATTATATTACAAAGCATGACTGAACACAGATTCTTGACAATGTTAATTCCTGTTTCCAATTTCTAAGAGGTGTTAATGTTAATGTATATGGCTATACAATAGACTGCCATGTGAACTAACTGAATTTTAGACAGAGATTTATGTTCTGTTTGCATTTCAAGCTAGAAAACCACAAACTGAGAATAATGATAATGGCACTGATTGGAGACCTCTACACCTTTATACCAATCATCTTATGTATAGGATGTTGATAATAATGATAAAAGTTTTGAATGTATATCTCCATACCTACAGTATATGCTAATCATGTCTTATGGACACCTTTATATTTTTATGCCAATGATGTCCTATATAAGATGCAATAAATTGTCAGAAACTTAAAAAAATTATATATGTGCTTAATAGTGACTTTTATGCCAATCATGTCACTCATAGGATACGAAAGTGGTAACAATAAGAAAAAATTTACGTGACAGGATCTAACACTCATTGTCTGCACTTGAGGGGAATTAACACTTTAAGAAAAAATGTACATCTACACAGTCATTGGACATCAGTCATCTACACAGTCAGTGGACATCAGTCATCTACATCTACACAGTCAGTGGACATCAGTCATCTACATCTGCACAGTAATTGGACATCAGTCATCTACATCTACACAGTCATTGGACATCAGTCATCTACATCTACACAGTCATTGGACATCAGTCATCTACATCTACTCAGTCATTGGACATCAGTCATCTACATCTACACAGTTATTGGACATCAGTCATCTACATCTACACAGTTATTGGACATCAGCATCTACATCTACACAGTCATTGAACATCAGTCATCTACATCTACTCAGTCATTGGACATCAGTCATCTACATCTACACAGTTATTGGACATCAGTCATCTACATCTACACAGTCATTGGACATCAGTCATCTACATCTACACAGTCATTGGACATCAGCATCTACATCTACACAGTCATTGGACATCAGCATCTACATCTACACAGTCATTGAACATCAGTCATCTACATCTACTCAGTCATTGGACATCAGTCATCTACATCTACACAGTTATTGGACATCAGTCATCTACATCTACACAGTCATTGGACATCAGTCATCTACATCTACACAGTCATTGGACATCAGCATCTACATCTACACAGTCATTGAACATCAGTTATCTACATGTACACAGTTATTGGGCATCAGTCATCTACATGTACACAGTCATTGGACATCAGTCATCTACATATACACAGTCATTGGGCATCAGTCATCTACATCTACACAGTCATTGGACATCAGTCATCTACATCTGCACAGTCATTGGACATCAGTCATCTTCATCTACACAGTCATTGGACATCAGTCATCTACATCTGCACAGTCATTGGGCATCAGTCATCTACATTTACACAGTCATTGGACATCAGTCATCTACATCTGCACAGTCATTGGACTTCAGTCATCTACATCTACACAGTCATTGGACATCAGTCATCTATATCTACACAGTCATTGGACATCAGTCATCTACATCTACACAGTCATTGGACATCAGTCATCTATATCTACACAGTCATTGGACATCAGTCCTCTACATCTAAACAGTCACTGGACATTCATTTGAACTCCTAAATATCTATAGGACCAGCAGTTTTTGATCAACTAAAGCACCACACTATTAGAAAAAAATATGCACACCTAGAATTCTCAATGATCAAAATGTAAGGGGATTTTTATATTCAGGACTGTAACAGCAATCAAAGGACAAGTAAGAACCTAGATGATCATTGTTTTTTTTCCTGGTTTTCATTTTCTGTTCTCTAAAATTTGTATTTTTGCTAAGAAGTACTAATTATATTCAAATTGGTTTGAAAATTGGATTCACAACCTCATTGCCCTGTTTGATTCCTTGATTCCTTTCATTTTTACACTTGCTTGATATACCCACTAACTAATCTAGAAAATTGTTGCTTATTATTAAATCCATCATTATATCAGCTGACTACTTGTAATACAGAGCGACAATGAGCGCATGATTTTATTGTTTCAGTTTTATGTTTAATAGGTAAGAAGGGAATCCTTGTTAATCTTTCAGCTATCGCAATATACATATTGCTTGAACGCAAGTCTAGTTATATCTTTTGTATTCCTTAAAAGAAACAGATAACAGATTGGTATTAATTTATAGTGCAGAAACGTCCAGGTCTGGTCTGATCATGCAGCCATACTTATATATGGTAATATATGGGTTTGGATAACTCTGTGCTAAATATACCTGATGTAACAGATTCTTCATTATGGCCACCTCAATCTACATTGGGTACAGAAGCTAACAAAATTTATAATGACATTGTGGATAAGTCAATGTTTATTTCATTCCATGCTGTCCCCGTGAAAAATGTAGAGAGTGCTATAGACGGAATAATACATCTGTTTATTCTGAGGATTAAAATTTAGCTTCAGAGTCACAGAAGTTAACAAAATATATAATAACATTGTGGAAAAATCAAAGTTTAATTTGTGTGTACCCAGCCTTAAATCAGTGGGACAGGAATGACCAACTACACTGCTTTTGGACCAAATGAGGAGTACAGATCGGAAGGTAAATCATGTGTATTTTGTGCACATGAAATTGGCAGATTGATTGGAACTTAAGTCATTTGTAAAATTGTTAGTGATAACAAAGTTCTGAATTTTATACTTTTTATTAAGGGGTCAGGGTCATATTGTGCAACTGGACAGTTGCATGTTGTTACATATATTTATTGCCCGTTCAGTGTCTGTAAGAAATAAAATCTGATATTCAACAAGAAAACTACTTACAGAGCTGAGCGTAAATTTCCCAGGCTTCAGGGGAGTCCATCTTACTAAAACCACGGTTATCAACAACCGTGATACTATCGGTGAGCTTGTACCCTCTTCTGTCTATAGTTTTCCCTCCATATGAAGTGGCTTCTCCTGCATGGTCCTGGTAGTGGTTATAGCCAACCACACACAGGCAGGAGTTAACAAAAGAGGACTTCCCATGGCCAGCGTATCCAAAGAGTTGTATGAGTATGCGATAAGACCGCTCAGTAGGCAACTGGTAACTCTGAATATATTGAGTGAGTTGTTTGCAGTCAGAGGGATCGACCACTTTTAGCAGTTTGGGTTTCTTAGCTGAAAGCAGATAGATAATTAAATGTTAATTAGGTAATGAAATTATAGCAACTATATTAGATTACTATGCTTCTACTTCTCAAGCAACCTGTAGGTATATTTCCTCTTTAAGTATTATTTGTCTTGGCAGGAATTGTACATCTATCTCACCTGAAAGAGCTTGGTCAGTCTGTAGGATTATAGATTCTATGTCCTCTAGTTGCTTCAAATATTCCTGAATAACTTCTTCAGCCTTTAATTAAAAAGCATATCCCATTTATAATTATGATAAGGTTTTATGACACATCCTTAATGCCTAAACATAATATATGTGCTGTTATTTTCTACAAAGAACCTAATTTTCCTCAGTAGTATCTATAAACATAAACAGAGGCATCAAGGATAAATAGAGCTTTAGTAAAACCAGCATATCCTAAAGTTCTGAGTTTATAATGAAACTCAAACAGTTACACAAATAACATTAACCAGTGCAAACATAAGACAGGTACATGATTTTTTTCACAAGACGAAAAATTTAAATGGTGCAATTTTTTTTTACAAATGTGTTAAAATTAAAACTGTCAGTGTGGCTAAGAATCTCCGCAGAGCTCAGCAAATCCAGAAGACTAATTCTCCACTTCTTGCAGTACATTTTTATATGTAGCTCAGGAGAAGGAATAACTGATTAGAGAGATAGGTAAAGAAGTCAGGTATGTAGTGAGGGATCACAGAATACAGCTCGCAGTAACAAAATGTGACCAGACATCTCAAAAGTTACAGATCACTATAGGACTAAAAGTAAAAAGGTGTTCTACCTTTACGCCTTTGTCAGGTTCTTGGTTATATTTCTTTAGTATTCGGTTCTTGTCTGCAACAAATCTGTTATGTCCTCCAACAACGTGATATTTCCGTTCTTTTATGCCTTTGTCCATGCCAGATATGAGCTCTTCAATTAGAGCTTTGCATTTTTTCCTGGAGGAATTTTCACAGTTCTCCCAGTTCTTTTCTTTCCTTTTCAGCAAGTCACTCTGCCATGAAACATAGGGAAAATATATTAAAAAACAAAATGTGAGAAAACTTCTGTTGTGTAACCTCCTTGAACACTTCACATTAGTAGTTATGACACCTATAGTAATGTGCTCTTAAAGTAGATGCCATGTAATATCTCAGCAACCCTTGTATGTAATTGTATTTGTTCTGCAATGCTCATTCCTAATTGTTCATTAAATATATCTATCATTATTATTATTAATATTATTTTTTTTTTATATAAGGCGCCACAAGGCTTCCGCTGCGCCGTACATAGGAGGTTACAACACACAGAAAAATTACATAACTACATACAAATAAGAACACAGATAATTAGAATTATAAATGCATGGCAATATGAGTGACAATACCGCAGAACATGATCTGACTTATGTTATAATATAAGTCATTTAACATTTGTATTTTGAGAACACTGCAAGTAATGGTAATTTACATATTATTTGGGATCTGAAAAAACTGTTTGCCAGGAAGATACATGGTGGGATATCACGTGATTAGTACATTATTATCTTAAGATGGAAAGGATATCTTGGGTTTTATATATCCTGAAGTCACCTACATACTAAGAATTCACACTCAAGAAAGGAATGGAAAAGGATTTTAAACAAATGTTCACAATGTCTCATAAAATTAGTTATTTGTGAGACATAAAAGATCTTAGTAGCAATAGAAAATGATGAATCTTTAACACCTCTTAAAAATAAAGAAAACTATAAATCCCATGAAATTAATCTACATAGTATGCTACAAAAGTTTACACTAAGGCCAAACCAAATAGATATTTACTAGATAAAAAAGAGAATATAAAAATGACAGATATAAAATTTCTACAAGATTGAAGCTTAATGTTTAAATGGCAAAGGGATTTTTATTATCAATTATTTATGTAAAACCATTGTAGGCATCAATCAACATGAGAGGGATATTTTAGCACACAAATAATGTTTAAGATCACACTAAGTGAGGTGAAGCTATACAGATTTTTATTTTTAATACATCTTTTTTATCTACAATTATTTGAATTTTTAGCTACAGATATG
The DNA here is from genome assembly GCF_038048845.1 of Mixophyes fleayi. Lineage (NCBI taxonomy): Eukaryota > Metazoa > Chordata > Amphibia > Anura > Limnodynastidae > Mixophyes > Mixophyes fleayi. The sequence continues at coordinate 5,744,823 of NC_134408.1, read as the reverse complement.
TGGGACAGCCATGGGGACCATATTTGCACCTAATTTTGTCAACTTATTTATAGGAAAGTAGGAACTTATGTCTCTTTTTGCCAATAATCCGTATTTTAATATAGGAATATAACATGTTATATCAATGATCTTACAATAATCTGAAATATACACATTGTACAGGCTAATTAACAGTACATTTGGAAATTCATTCTTAAATTAATTAAAAATACAGCAGATGGTTTAGCACATGTGATTAAAAATGGTTGACCACTGCATTTTTTCATTTCTGACAATGATACTAAGTATTTATGTATTGTAGATTTGATAAAATTAAATATCTATATTTCTCCTGGGTTATAACAATGATAAAAAAAAGCATCATGGGTCCTTTTGGAATGCTTTGTCATCCCCAATACTGCGATGTTCTATTTTCTGAGAGAATGCAATGACATTATATTTTCCTGTAAACCCCAGAAACAACTTTTCAACCTGATTAGATCAGTAATATGACTACATACAGGTTGCTTCTGAATAGCAAATTCACTTAAATCATCGTCATCATCAACATTTATTTATGTAGTGCCAACTGATTCCGTAGCGCTTTAATGCAAGATTAATGTTGTCTATTGATTTGATTTTGTATGCTCTAAATTTGATCGAAGCCAAGTCATAATAAAGTTATATATTACATGGCAAATTCTCACTGAAAACTGTTTATACTCTTTGTAAAGTCAACAAGGACATAGTCAATACCATAATATAAAATACAACTCAGAAACATTTCTAATAAAGATATGGTGTAGAAAGTCAGAATAATTAAACCAATAACACGACTTTATAAATCAGACGTAGATAGTAAGTGACTTGACACAGCTTAATGGAATTCCACTCCTTTGTGTCCACACAAAGAGGTTATATTGCCCAGTCACCGCGGTACACAGTAGAGACACTAATTTACACCCTGAACCATTTCAATGAATAGAACATAAAATTTAACTTGGAATCAGTGACTTATGGATATTTGTCATGACATAACACAAGCTCCTAATATATTAATATCCTACATTTTCATGGATTTTTGTTCTGCCCATAAAATGACTGCCTGTACTTTGTGTAAGCTACAGGTAGTCTTTAATAATGTTTTAGTATGTGACTTTTGTATACTTTGCTTAATAACCCCTGATATATCCTAGTTCTCCTAATTATTAAGCTTGCTTCACATCCAATGCAATAAGAAATGCATCTTACCTGGAGTTGCTCCTCATATGCAGCTTGATCCTTCTCATGCTTGACATACAGCTTCTTAAACTCATCAAGAGCTCCCTCTACTGACACTTCATGTAACTGCTGGAATTCTTGCTCAGTGTTAACATGTTGAGCCCTCATTCTATTTTCATAGACGTCATAAGATCTTTCTAGTGCCTTTGTATTCTCCTCCTGGGACAGTTTTAAAATAGAACTTTCAAGAAAGGAAATATCTTCTTTGGTTACAACTTGAATGTAGGACTTTATCAGATGTGCAAAAGCTTAAACAAAAAGTGAAAATTATTATTGCATCCACATATAATTCAGTGATAGTCATTTCAGCTATGAAGTCGTGGAACTTTTTCCAACCAACCAATGATACTATCAATGCACTATATCTGAATTTACTATGCAATCAGCTGGATTTTAACAGACATAATGGTCATCTAAAAGCACTAATGTTTTGACCTAATTTGGTTGCAATTGACCAAACTTATTTACATACATATTTATTTTCCAGCTTATCTTTAGATTAACGCTTGTTCTTATGAATCCAAATCATATTGCAAGTTTCCTTTCAATGTATATCTCTTTTCCGGAGTCTCAGCTCCTGACTTTCTATGGATCATTAACTGTCATTATTCAATAACAAGACATAAGTGGTTTTCCATCAATCCATCCTCTGAAACAATTTACTCATTCAGCTCAGTTGTATTTTAGTCATTTTTTTTTATCAAAACCTATAAAGAGAATAATTTTAGCAATGAGGTATCAAACTTCTAACATTGTTCCCAACTGTTTGTTCTATATAGGTATATCCAAACTGCTCCGTATAAAATTTTGCAAGCAATAGTGATTCCAACCAGAAACATTCCTAATTCTCCCTCAAACCCTCAGTAGTCTTATTACCCTTAATTCAATTTTGGGCTACTAAGATATCTATGGTAGCAGTAACAATAAGCCCATCACTGACAAAAATGCTCTTCACATCCTACAAACAATTAAATGATAAATGATTTCATTCTACGACAGCTGTTAACACAAAATTTAATTCAAGTGTAACCACCTACATCTCCATGAATTCAACTAATTAATAAATCATGAAACTGAATTCTAACAAGAAAAAAGTCACTTCTGGCGGTTGACAGAAAAGGAGTCTGGGAATAAAGTTTCAATTCTGGCACTCACTACTCTCAACTGGGAGCAAATATCAGCATATGCCCTCAATGCTCAAAGAACTTTCTATCATCATCTGAGATTGCCTCCAGTTTCTATATAATTTTATAAATATATGACTTTATTAAAGTGTTATATTACATTTGTATGTTATATGCTGTCTTTTATGTATAAGATTGTCACCTGGTTTAGACAATTGTAAGAGTAACCCTAAATGATGAGCTTTCTATGTACTTTAATAAATGTATATGCAATAGTCTCATTGCATTATATAAATTGCTACACACTTGTGCTCTTTCCTTGTTTTACTTTATATCCAACGTTGATCCATTGCTGTGGTTTTGAATCCTGGAAACAGCAGCAAAGGAACTCATACTGGATATAATGTTTATATATACTTATTTATGGTAACTAACAGAATGCACTGTATAAATTCTGCTGCATTAATGTCTAACAGGCTAACTGGGTTTGGCTTTTCAAGCGGGTTCACACTGTAAGGCATGGGAGACTTGAGTCAGGCCAATTAGCGCTCCATCTCATCCACATTTTTTAAGCCATTGTGGGGTCTATGCATCAATGTAATGCAGTGTCACTAAATATGCATCACGGCAAATTGCAGCTATGCATATACATCATGCCGCTCAAATACATCATGCCGGGGCTACTCTGGGAGCCCTGGCGAAGTGACCTCTGTAATGCGATTGCTTTTTCCTGCTTACAGGCAGCTTAGTGCTGCAGGTGACAGGAGGAAATGCTGTGCACATGCACATAGCCCTTCCACTGTATCGGATTCTGCGAAGCCAGAGAGGCTTCAGCAGAATCCCATAGGAAAAGACAGGTGATGCCATCCTGAGATGGCGTTACCTGTCTGCACAATGCAAAGCTTATCAAAGCTTCATGCATTGCAGAGCATCGTAGTCCCCATAGTACTCTCTGGGGACTGCGATGCTGCATGATATTTGCCTAAACGGAGGAGATTTTTGTGAAATTTCCTTTGTTAGTCAGTTGATGAATAGCAACTAAACCGTTTCCGCATGATTTAAGTGCTTGATCAGATTGATGCATAGACCCCTAAGGCCCTAACATCCAGCATGTGATGATCCATATTGCTAAACAATAAATAATTTACTAAATAGCTGCTATAATACAAACTTATCATTTTGGATTCTTCACTTCAAATAAAATGCAGTTTTATAAATGTTGAGAACTCAGTGTTAGAATTTAGAACGTAATTCTATTGTGATGATTGTATGTATAATTTCTACCCTAATCACACCCTCTCACACTGGTATACACCCAGATTAATATTAGACAGCCTATAGACTTACTGGCTCCCGTGATGGACTGTTCTGGTCTTAATCTTTTTGCTGGTACTTCATCAAGTATGTACTGGCAGAAGTTCTTAGTCTCCTTGACAAACCCAGGTTGGAGCTGTGTCTCCGACACACGGTCCATGATGTTCACAACTCCTTTATCCGAGGAGGGAAGCTCAAAAAGGAAACATTTACGCTTAGGAAAATAGGATCTGATTGTCCCCCGCATAATATTTTTGTGTTGTGCCTTTGGGGTTTTGACAGCTACAACAAAAAAAATATAAAAATGTTAAAATTAACATATACACACATTGAATAATCCAATTCACATATTATGTTGATGGGAAATTTACCAGGAATTTATAAAATAGTCAAAGAGAAAACAATGACTTGTTTAAATGCCTAATAACTGTATATATTCACACATAAATATCTGTTTGAAGGGCAACTGAAGCTTTAATAATATTTTACCCAACAATCCCACTTTCCTTAACTAGCAGAACTATGGAAGACCCAGGCCGGCCTCAACCTCATCTGCTGCAACACTTCTTGTTTAGTCTGTGACAAATGGGAGAGGGAGAGGATCAAAGAGGGCTGTATTGGCTGACCTTATCCAGCCAGTGCCTTGGTTTGAAATTGTCTCTGTGCTTGGTCAAAATTGAACTGCTTCTGGTTGTCAGTTCTAGGGCAAGAAGCATTCAGAGCAGGATGGGATAAGTTCTTCCAAACTAATAGGGCTCATGGCATGGAGGAAGTGGAATGAAGGACGATGTTAAATCAAAATTACATGTTAGCTGGCCTTTAGCACAAGCAGATTAAGAAACAACCTTTTTAAATAGCTGGGACAGTAGTTAGCAACTTCCTTGCCAAAAGACAGAGGAAAAAAGCATGCCTGAATTTTTAAATACAAAATATGGATAAAGAAAACAACAGAATTATACAAGAAATGCAACACTTATATATGAGAATGATATATTTTCATGATATAAAACAAGCATTAAGTAATACTTTGATGCTATATAAATAAAAGGTACATAATAAAATATTGCACATTAAATGGTGATAATGAGATAAATTGACTTTTTCTCTTTGTCAACTAAAGCTTTGTATTATTAATGATTATGACTGGTACATACGAGTTATATCCATTATACAGTTTTCCAAATACTCATCAGCAGTGACTGGGTGACCTCCCAACTCTGGTTTCAGAGTAAAGTCTCGTACAACCCATACAAAGTATGGTGCCATCTTCGCTTCTTCTGCCTTTTCCTGCCCCCCAGTTTTCTTCTTCTGATTGGTTGACTTGTCCATGATGTTTTGGTGTAGCTCAATCATAGAGCTGTAACTTTTTTAAGGAAAGAAACTGATCTTATTATTATTGTTTCCATCTACATAAGTTTTATTGTTAAATAAATTATATTATCTAAGATGGATGGAAAAGTGGCACAATAATAACTTTCTTACTTGGAACTCCCAGCCCAAACCTCAAATCTTTCAAGTGCTCCCTTAAACCCACATTTTCACACTTGCCTACTCCACACAATCCTAAGACAATTCCCTCCTAGAGCTCCACCTGACCACTCCTTTCCTTTCACCCCTATTATCTGCATTCGCTACCCTGCTCCATCCTAGGCAACTTCCACCTTTCACTCCACCTACCTCAGTCTCTTGCTTCCTTCTACATATATTGCCTCTGTTTACTTCCCTTAAATTATTACTCTCACGTGTTTGGCCGTCTCTAAGTCTGATCTCTTCATCTTCTTTGTAAGTTTTTTTAGGTCTAGTTGTGTCTTATTTTGTAGTTGTTTTCTCTATTGTCTCTTCTTGTATAGATTTTTATTGTTTCTCTTGCCTCTTACTTATCTGTATATTCTTCTGCTTATTTTATATTAATTGGGCAGTGCTGCAGACTTTGTGGTGCCTTATAAATAAACTATGATGATGATGATGATGATGATGGGTGTCTAAAATGTCTGCATAGCAAACTCCTCATTCACTCCCCCTAATTGTTTGTACATAGCAGGTATGGAAATATTTTCCAGGTATAGGAACATTGACCTGAAGGTTTGATGATCCAGCTATACCAAACTGTGCTGGATTTTCCCAGACAAAGGTCCCCCATAGTCATAAGAAAGAACATGGCTGGATGACATCCAAACAAGGTCTTCAGCTTAGGAGTACAGTGAGGAGTAAAAATCATGGGTGTTCAAATTCTAGTGACCCTTCCAGAATCACAAATGAGTGAGTATTACACAAACAGGTGGCCCTAGTTTACCAGACCCTGTTGCTCTTCTGGGGAAAGTGTTAAACATATTTGTTACTGGAGTTCTTCTTTAATTCATAAAACTACTTTTCATTAAATTCAAATGCTCTCAGATGAAGTGGAAATTGTTTATGTATAATGCCTATATTGTTACTGTATTTGACACTCAAATTAAGTAAGGGACATTTCCTATTGACTACAAAAACTTTGTGTCACATTTCTGCCCTGGTCAAGTATGTGATGCCAGCATAGAGGCAGTAGGCCTGATTGCTGAATTGTTCTACCTGAAGCTGCAGGGAGGCAATTAGGGATTTGATAAGAGTATGGAAAGGTTGTCCTGTGAATCCTCAAAATATAAACCCGAGTCTTGCCTTGAGACCAGTTCAAAGTACCATCTTCTGTTGAGGTAACCAATGATTTGTGACATCCTCCCTATAATGTACTGTATAGACTCAGACTGGCCCACTGGGGTACTGTATCAGAATAAATGAGCTTCACTTTAATTTGCTGCCAGACTGTCCCTGTACAACTGCGGAGCTTACTCTTGTGAGAGACAACTCAGATGTACAGTCATAAAAGCAATCCTATCTTTGAGCCTGAATTTTAAACTATCAAGTATTAATTCTAAGTATTGTGTTGGTGAGAACTATTTGCACCTATAGTAGAATGAAAAAGATGACATTTAACTATTACAGAAAATCTACAACTGTTGGTTAAATTCTCATATAATTGATTTGATTTTTTATTATATTTACTATTATTCTAACTTTCTGTTTCTGTCATTTGTTGTCACTTTTCTCCCTTTTTGGGTGTCTTGGGATTTATATTAAAACAAATTGTTATGACACTTCAAAATCCTGCCTTATATTGCTTTATCCCTTCAGGATCACCAACTTAATTTACTATAACTTTTCCATGTTTCTGATATAATGTAAGCACTCACGAGCAGGGACCACTCTCCTAGTGTTTTCCTTATGTAGTTATGTAAATTTGTGGGTTTTAATTTTATTATGTAACTTTGTTTATGGATTTATTTAATTATGTCACTTTTGTACTTACGTTAGTTTGTAATTTTGTTGCATATACAACGTTACAGATTTGTAAGGTGCCACAGTGCTCTGCAGCGCCCTTACTGTGCTTTGTCTATGTGTATCTACCCCTTCCCAGCCCTGTTCCACCCTTCAAGCCATAGGTGAAAGTGTCATTTGTGTTTGGACATGAATTGGATGCAATTGCGTTCATAGGGATAAAGTTAGTTTCCAAAAATGCGCAGAGAAATTTCATGGAAGATACGGCACAAAACGAGACTTTACGTCTGAAAATGAATCAGGCCTAAATTGTGCTGGTGTAGTGCAGATGATAGCCCATCGAAAGCAGCAGCATGTCATAGGAGGTGTAAATATTGGGGCATTTTGGTTGGTGAAAGGGGTTCTGAAGTCACTTGTTAAACCAGAAAAGAACACCACAGTGCCCTTTCTAAACCCATTAAAGCTCATTTAAATATCTTGTCCTTCATAAAAAAGGACCTTATTTACGAAGCCCCCTGGGCTCAGGGCCCTTTCAAACTGGCATAAAAAAAGCATAAGCCTAACTTCTGGTTTCATAAATATGTGTGAAGAATGTGAGTGGGTTAACATGCATATATAAAGCTATAGTTATAGCAAGGAAAGTCTCTAAAACGTGCTCCCTTTCCACACTTTATCTCTTTTCTATATTCTTGTTCAGCTAAATAAATTCTCATTTTCATATTGCTCCATAAAACTAGGTGCCCATTTCGTACATTGCAATAAATGGCCTCAATCTGCCCAACTCATTCCATCGTCTGGGGCAAACGACTGATGACTCATGTACCTTGGCAGATATGTAAGTACATTTGTGCAAGTCACGGCTCATAAAACACCATTTGCGCTTTGTAAATGAGGCCCAAAATCTTATTCCTGCCGTTGAGCTCAATAGTAGGAGTCTCATAGTGACTAACCTTATTCAGCAGGGAACTACTCCATCCACCTAGTTCTCCCATTAGAAGAAACATTTTGCATCCTCACAGTCCCCACCGACTGTGTTTTACAGTAATAACCTAATAAAATAAAGGATACTATAGTTTATCCACAGCGTCCTGGTTTATAACATCCCTGCTGTTATAGATGACAGCGCTACTCATGAGCATGGCCAGAGACATGATCATACGGTCATTCTGCTTGTCTCCCTGAAAGATACAAATGTGACAATGACAATGAGAGGTCAAATAAATGGTCCCTCATGCTGGATCCTTCAAATTTACCTTCTCCACATCTCCTAGACCTTCAGTGTCCAGTAATAACAGGGTGTGACCACATTGTTTGGGGTGGGGAACAGCCCACATCCAGATGCCTTTTGTATTTGCCTTAATTGTGTGTCCCAAAGAGAAGCCCCCTATGGAAAATCACATTACAGAAAACTCTGCAATTCACACATAAAGTCAAAACCTACAGTGATATTCCTGGACCTTTTACTCATTAATACAATGTTTCTACTGTCCATCAGATTTACCTAAGAGATATGTTCTGTTACTCCAGAAGATAACTAAAGTCATGTTTTAATCTTCTGTTTATGATCTCATGAGTGCATGGAAGAAAATTACATTAATTTCAATTCAAGCCATTCAAGAATGATGCACACAGAATGTACATTAATAATGCAGTATTTAACAATATAGGGCCTCATCTAGAGTTTGAAGTATGCCCAACTCTGAGGCCTAAAGTTCTATGCACATTGCACTTGCAGCCCTGTCCACTTGACAAGGTGGATCAGGGGCACAATAACCTTCTGTTTCCTATAACAGGTTTGGCATTTCTGGATTCTACATAAACATCTTACCTCTTGGGTTTCCTGATAACTTGTTCATTAGATAAGACTTTCCAGATCGATAAGTTCCTACTACGGACACCACAACCAGTGGCTGAGAAATCTTCTCCAGCAACTTTAGGGCTTCGGGATTCACATACAACTTCTCACCCAGAGGATTCTCTATTAAACAGACTGGGATGGTCATCTTCGGTATAGGAGCCATGATGGCCTAAAGTAAAATGACAACAACCTATGATGACCTGTTTGTGTGATGTGTGAGTTACATTAATAAAAATATATTATTAAGCAAACTGTCCCTGCTTGAAAAAGGGAACAAGGCTTGAGATAAAATGCTATTACTCTTTGAGCTAATGTTGAAAATGTATAGAACGACACAAGTCAGTGATGAGAAAGAGGGGCCTATTCAGTGCGCTACTACTACCATTGCAGGGGGTGTGGCCACTACAGAGGTGATGGGGGGGCAGAAAAGTTGCTCCAAGCTCCCACTGTGCTTTTCTACAGGGCAGGTGTACATACTTTGGGTTTCAAATTGGGCTTCACTGAGCATGCTTCCAGGGTAAACGGATTTGGCCCATTGGTCATTACCTACCTCATTGAAGTAAAAACATGTGATTTTTTTTAATTGCTATTTATCACACTGATAAAAATTTACCTTATTACCATATTTATCACAAAAAATAAATCTGCAATATTCTGCTACCTAAGTGATAATGGCCAGGAGCTGTGAGCATTATCTATTTTTTTTAAGTTATATTAATAAAGAAAAATAATGTCAACAATACCGCATTAAACATGTTTTATTCCGGCAATAAATGATTCTGTTCTGGTAACATCATATTGAGATGACATTTTGGAGAAAAACTATTTATCAGGTTGATAGGGAAAAGTTAAGCCCATACTTACCAACTTTAGAAAGTTGGTTTCCGGGAGCCTGCCGGGGGAGCTGGGCGTGATGGGGGGTGGGGCTTCAAAATGTGCGTCATTTTGGACCCGCCCCTGTGCCACGTAATGACACAAACACTTCATTTGACAGCGGGGGGTGGGGCCAAACGACGCGATTCACCGGTGAATTGCGGCGTTTGGGACCTAATTCTGCCCACTTCACTAGGAAATAGGTACTTCCTAGTGAAAAGGGCAGATCCGGGAGATTGCCACACTCTCCCGGGAGTCTGTGAGACTCTCGCAAAATGCGGGAGTCTCCCGGTCATTCCGGGAGAGTTGGCAAGTATGGTTAAGCCCATGATAAATAATATCTTTTCACAGCCCTAATGAGTTCTTTAGTGATAGCCAGCAATAATAGGGATATTCTATATAATTTTACTGGCAGAAACCCTATTATTTAGGGTGAAACTAAAACAAGCCCTGTCACCAGTAAAAACTAATGTGTTTGCCTGCATATATATCAGAGAATACAGCTCCTGTGGGGGGCAGATTTGCATTATACATTATATAGTACAGAGAATGTATCTGGTTAGCTCTTACCTGTCTCCTTTATGCCACGTCAATGTAACTGAATGTAACCGATCTATATTAGAACTTCTCACCGTCTCTGTCAGTTCCACCCAGTTATCTTAAAACAACATAGTTCTCAGAAAGTGAAAGTGAAAATAACATAATCTAACAACAACTTTATCTTTATTATTACCTATCTTTGTACCAGTTCCAGCTAATTATTAGAAGTAAAATGTAAAGTAATTACTGAAGTACTGGACAACTAGGCAGTCATACACACTGGTTGCAAAATTACATTTAATAAAAACACTAACGATTACATCTTAAGCCTCTCAGGCAGGGTCGGACTGGCCCGCCGGGGGACCGGTCTATCCCCCGGTAGGCCCCGACCCTGATCGCTCCCCTCTTCGTTGGTGGGGGAGCGAGTAACTGAAGACAAAAAAAAACAAAAAAAACCTTGCGTGTCTGCGGCGCTGGCTCCGTGCGCACTGAATGCCGGGCGTGACGTCATCACGCCCGACATTCAGTGAGGAGCGCCGCAGACAGAAGACAGAAGACAGAAGAGAATAAAGAATCAGATAGAAAAGGTAAGTGAGGGAATGGAAGAAAGAAGAGAGCATGAAGGCAGAGCATGAAGGCAGAGCGTGAAGGGGGAGCATGAAGGGGGAGCATGAAGGGGGAGCATGATGGCAGAGCATGAAGGGGGAGCATGAAGGCAGAGTGGAGGGGGAGCATGATGGCAGAGTATGAAGGCAGAATGAAGGGGGAGCATGAAGGCAGAGCATGAAGACAGAGTGGAGGGGTAGCATTAAGGGGGAGCATGAAGGGGGAGCATGAAGGCAGAGTATGATGGCAGAGTGGAGGGGGAGCATGAAGGCAGAGCATGAAGGCAGAGTGGAGGGGAGCATGATGGCAGAGCATGAAGGGGGAGCATGATGGGAGAGCATGATGGCAGAGTGAAGGGGGAGCATGATGGCAGAGTGGAGGGGGAGCATGATGGCAGAGCATGAAGGGGGAGCATGATGGGAGAGCATGAAGGCAGAGTGAAGGGGGAGCATGATGGCAGAGTGGAGGGGGAGCATGATGGCAGAGCATGAAGGGGGAGCATGATGGGAGAGCATGAAGGCAGAGTGAAGGGGGAGCATGATGGCAGAGTGGAGGGGGAGCGTGAAGGGGGAGCATGAAGGGGGAGCATGATGGCAGAGTGGAGGGGGAGCATGATGGCAGAGTGGAGGGGGAGCATGAAGGCAGAGTGGAGGGGGAGCATGAAGGCAGAGTGGAGGGGGAGCATGAAGGCAGAGTGGAGGGGGAGCATGAAGGCAGAGTGGAGGGGGAGCATGAAGGCAGAGTGGAGGGGGAGCATGAAGGCAGAGTGAAGGGGGAGCATGATGGCAGAGTTAAGGGGGGCCAGGAGAAGGGGGAAACAAAAGCAGCATGACACAGGGTGATGAAGGGGGGGCAAAAACAGCATGGAGGGCGCAGTCTGATCATAAGGAGGCCCAGCATGGTGATTAAGGGGCACAGTAATGTGTGTGTGATGGCACAGCGGGCTTGTGGCAATGTAATGTGTGTGTGGTAGGTGGTAGCTAAATAATGGGTGCTATTTTCTTTGTAGGGTGAAGGTGGGACAATTTAATTTAAGATGGGGTGGTTTGGGGGCTTTTAATTAAATGTGAATATGAATTATTTAATGGCAGTGACGGTTGCGGGAAATAGGTATATTTATTATACGTATTATACATAAATGCGATTTATTGCAGGGGCTGTCTGGGGGGAGGAAAATAGGTTTATTAAATGGGAATACTATAACTTTAATGTTGTGGCTGGAGGAAGGCCTAAGTATTAATTGTTGGTCCTATTGATTTAATGCCAGGGCTGGTTGGAATCTTCTAAATGTACCCATTATTTTTTCCAAATAGGGCCCTCAACATTCCAAGATCCAGACAAGCAGCAACTAAAGAAACCAGCAGCTGCAGGTGGTAAAAGTGACAACAACAGGTAGGACAGTCTGTCAAAAATTCTGAGTCTAGTGCAGGCTTGGCTAACCTGTGGCACTCCAGGTGTTGTGAAACTACAAGTCTCAGCACACCCTTCCAGCAATAAGCTGCTATATATTGGCAAAGCATGCTGGGGCTTGTAGTTTCACAACACCTGGAGTGCCACAGGTTAGCCAAGCCTGGTCTAGTGGGACAATACCGATTTATGGTGACTGTTCTGCCCAATCTAAGGGGCAGGTCAGACTGTGTACTCTTTATACACACACTGCATTCTTTATATACTACACTATGGTGCTAGCTGTCCTTCGTGGGCTGACCACTCCCCCTCTAGCGTCTAGTCTCGCCTCTATGATGACTGGCCACACCCCCTCTGGTGGGCCCCTAGCATTGCAGTTCCCCGGTGGGCCCTTCATGCCCCAGTCCGACACTGCTCTCAGGGTAAGCCTCTATGAAGGGGGAACTTAGTATGTTAATGGAGACTGATATTCATTATGCCCTGTAGTCTTAAGCACAGAATTATTTTAGTTTAAGTTGTGTTAGCAACATTCTAGGATTAACTAAACCATACTTGCCAACTCTCCCGGAATGTCCGGGAGATTCCCGCATTTTGCGAGAGTCTCCTGGACTCCCGGGCGAGTGTGGCAATCTCCCGGATCTGCCCACTTCACTAGGAAGTGCCCCCACTTCCTAGTGAAGTGGGCACAATTAGCTCCCAAACGCCGCGATTCCTGGTAAATCGCAGTGTTTGGCCCCACCCCCACTGTCAAATGATGCGTTTTGTGTCATGATGTCACGGGGCGGGTCCAAAATGACAAGCATTTTGGAGCCCCACCCCCATCACGCCCACCTCCCATGACAAGCTCCTGGAAACCAACTATTCAAAGTTGGTAAGTATGAACTAAACATGATGGACCTGAGCCATTAAGGCACGTATCAGCCGAACTGCCCGCAAATAGGCTCAGCTAGCACAGTAGTCAACAAGGAACGGATCTCAAGATATAGAAAAATTTTAATCTTTTACATGGGATAGTATAGCAGTATATTTAAGATTAATTTAAATACTAAGAAAAAATAATATTTTTAGATTACAATAAAAACCAAAATCTTTTTACCCGGTACTAGTAATAAACAAGTTGGAAGTACCTCCGATATTATAACTTTATTTTTCTTTTTTTTAAAGACTTTATTTATTAAAGTTCGTTACAAGAAGTAATTGCAATCAACAAGGATAAAAGATACAATAATTGTAACATTTGTTTTGATAGTAAAACATGTATATATTATTGGGTATGATTTAAATAAAAATCTTGTTATAATATATTATTATTATTATTATTATAAATTAATAATTACTTACTATTGTTATTTACAAATGCATATTACATATTATTATTATTAATACATTAGCCAATTTCAATATTAATTATTATTATACAGTATAATACAGCAGATATAAGATTCTTTCTTGTGTATGTATGAAAGTTGTAGGAATTTAATTGTAGAATACACCCATAAAACCATATAATATAGACATGAGAAGAAGAAAACTGTATTATCTTTAGAGGTCAATTCACAAACACCAAGGGGTAAATGTATCGATCTGCGGGTTCTTCAACACCCACATGTTCAGCCTCTTCCGCGATTAAATTTCAAGCGGCGCTGCATTGTAAAGGGAAGTTAACCCTTTACAATGCAGCGCCGCTTGAAATTTAATCGCGGAAGAGGCTGAACACGCGGGTGTTGAAGAACCCGCAGATTGATACATTTACCCCCAAATGTGTCTAGCTAGTGTTAATGACCGTCATCACTGTGTATTTACATAAGCCTACAAGTTTATGCAAGTGATACAATAGATATATAATAACTTATGATAAAGGCAAGTTGAGATGACCAAGTATAATTAAAGTGAGAGTCTAAGATTCACAAATGTAGTAACAATAGTAACATAAAACTGAGAATAGCCCCATTTACGAAGTCTGACAATGTGTCGTTTTGAATAAAGGGAAAAAGAGGGGTGTTAGAGGGGAGGGAAATAGTGAGGTCGAAATCTGGACTCCCGGAGGTGGAAAAATAATGTACTATATTATCTACAAAATATTATTTACAGAAAAAGGGCAGCTATTCTTTGGGGAAGATCAGTTGAGTGTGTGATTCCAGGGAAACCATTGTAAATGAACCAATCACCCCAGATTGGAGAGAATATAAGAGTTTTCCTATTTAGATGTGCAGAATTTTTTTCCATTGATGGCAGGTACCAAATTGTATAAATTAGTTGTTGACAAGATTGAGGATCAGGGTTTTTCCAAGGCTTTGCAACTAGACATCTAGCAGCATTGAGGATTTGAATGGACAATTTGTCTGCACATTTATCTGAAACCTTGATAGGGTATCCTAGAAGAAACGATCAAGGACACTTGGAAATCTGGATGGAAGTAACATTACTAATCAATGTCGTGACATCATCCCAAAAAAAGGTAATACGTGGGCAAGACCACCAGATGTGGAGAAAGAATCCCTGCTCTCCACAACCTCTCCAGCATAGATCAGAGGTAGAACCATATATTCTTTTCAGTCTAGTGGGGACCAGGCACCAATGATAATACATTTTGTTTGCATTTTCCTCTCTCTTTCTAATTGTTACCCAAGCATCCTCATCAGGTGGTCTACCTAAGTCAGCTTCCCACCTGAGCTCATGAATGGTGGAATTAGTTTGTTTGTAGGAGATCAGGAGGTCATAAAGTATGGAAATAATCCCTTTTTTAAGGGTGAATGTATACATAAAGATTCCAGGGAAGTTAAAGGTCTTGTTATATCAATTTTAGGAAAGGAGTCAACATAGTGTTTTACTTGGAAAAATGCATATCTGCTTACATTAGGGAAGTTCATTTTTTTTCGCAGCAACTGTAAAAAAATACATTGGTTTGCTTGTATAACGTCCCCCACCCTCCTATTATCTCTGTCTTGCCAAGCCTTGAAATGGGAAGGACAATGTCCTGGAGTAATAGAGGGGTTGTTCCAGAGAGGTTTTATAGGGGAGTGAGTGGAAGTAAGCTTGAAGTGAAATTTGCAATAATCCCAAATTTGACATGTGAAGAGAGTAATAGGGTGAGATTTCAACTGGAAAGATCTTGCGCCCATTGGAATACCTAGAGTTGAGCCTAGGCATTTATACACTGCAGCAGGAGGCCTCTAGATCAATCCATCGGGGACCCCGGTGTCCTGCAAACCATGCCACAGCCTGGCTCAAGTGGGTAGCCATATAAGCGGATGTCCGGAAACCTCTGCCACCACTAACTGTTGTTGTATGTAAAGTAATGAAACTAGTTCGTGGGGGTTTATGCAGCCACACAAATTGAGAAAAGCAATGATGTAGTTGAGATAGAGAAGATCTAGTTACCTGCACTGGGAGGGTCTGGAAAAGCTAAAGCAAGTGGGGAAGAATATTCATCTTAAGGACAACTATTCGACCCAACCATGAAATAATTAATTTGCCATCTAAGTAGATCTAGTTTAATTGTTTTAATTATGAAGGGGAAGTTTTCCGCATATAAAGATTCATATTGGGCAGTAATATAAACCCCAAGGTATTTTAGCTTTTTATGCCGCCAGGAAAATTTTAAATTATTTTTAAGAAGACCTAAGGTGGAAGATGATATACTCATGACCCCAGTACTGTGTGGCAGAAGTGCTAACCACTGAGCCACCGTGCTGCCCCCATATATCTTAATGTCTGTGTTCAAAAGTGAAATGGGTCTGTAATTAGCACAATCAGATGGGTCCTTGCCCTCCTTTGGAATGACTATAATACGTGCTTCAAGAACTTCCTTTGAAAATGAGCCACCTTTTAATACACTATTAAACATGTCAGCAAGATAAGGCAAAATAAGTTTATTATAGGTTTTATAATAAGTAGCTTTAAAACCATCAGGACCTGGTGCTTAATTAAATTTCAAGTTTTTAATAACATCAGAAATTTATTTTATTGTAAAGTCAGCCCCCAATTGTTGAATTGTTTCAGGTAGAAGTTTAGGCAAGTGACATTCTGAGAGAAAATGTCTAGAGGCCTCTGTTGGAGTTAAGGAGGGAGCATGTGGTAATGAGATGTTATAGAGTTTGCTATAGAATTTTTTAAACTCCTCTGTTATTTGATTTGGATCTTGAGTACTATCACCTGAATGAGTTTTAATACGAGATACATTATTTTGGGAAAATTTAGATCTAAGCCTAGAAGCCAATAATGTATCTGCTTTATCACTTTTTTCATAAAAGGATTCATTTAAACATTTAAGAGAATTCTCTGCTTTGGTGGAAAGCAGAAGATTTATCTCTCCCTTAGCTGCTACAAGTTTAGTTTAATCCTCTGATAGGCCCGAGTTTTTATGGATACTATCAAGGCAGTTGACACATCTGGTAACCTCTAGACATTTCTGGGTTCTTATTTTTTGGCATATACAGCTGCTCTAATCAAACTACCCCAAATTACAGCCTTACGGGCATCCCAGAAGAGCATGGGGGATATAGAGGAAATAATATTTGTCTCATAATATTGGCGGATTCCTGTAACTATTTGCGATTTAAGAATAAGGTTGAGTAAAACCCTGTTATTAAGGCGTCATAGAAATTATTTTTGTCCTATCTGAGGACCCATACTATCCACCGTCACCGGGCCATGGTCCGACCAAGTGCTAGGGAGAATATTCATGTTAAGTATATTTTGAGTTAAATCTGCACATAGGAAGATCATGTCAAGGCATGTATATATGTCATGAACCGGCGAAAAGAAAGTAAAATTTTTTGCAGTAGGTTCCCTAACTCTCCATGCATCAAATAAAAAATGTTGGGACAAAAGAGATCTTAAGGTCTCAGAGTTAGTATCAATGATATGGTGAGTTGACTGAGGGGAGGTGTGGATCTGTACAAATGGCTGTCCAGAGTAGTGTTAAAGTCCCCTGCCAGAATTACCTTACCCACCCGGTGCAGTGAGAGGAGGTCACTTATAGAACAGAAAAATTGAGCTGTAAGAGCTTTTTCTTTTTAACAGGATCACAAGCATGAAAAGAGCAAGGAAAGAATCTAGATTTGAGTTCAGGATGATGGGGGCCAGAAAAGTGGGTTTCTTGTAAAAACACTATGTTACCCTTTAGTTGTTTGATATTATGGAACAGAGTAGATCTCTTCTTTGCACAGTTCAGAACCTTAACATTAAGCGTTATAATTTTGATAACCATAATTGTAGAAATAAAGTATTAAAGCTAAAAAAAATAAATGGTGTTTAAGCCTCCGTGAATCCAGAGTAACAACCTCAAGAGAAGGGGCGAAACAGGGTAGGGAAAGGAAAAAAAAAGGTAAGGAAATGAAGGTTAGGGTCATAGAAATGAATAGCTTGAGAGGATGGACACGGGAAAAAGGATGGCATAATAGCCAAAAGTGTCTGAGACTGGTCCTAATGACCAGAGGGGGGTAATGTGGCTCTGACAGTGTCACTCACCGGACTGTGAGTGCTACTTCTCGTGTGTTTAGGAACCGTGGCCGTCCACCATCCTGAGGGTCTGCGCATGTGCAGCCCTTTCAAACCTTCAGTACATGTCCCTTTTAGTTAATTGGCTGATCAGGCAACACTCCCTATTTAAAGCACCTGTGGTCAACACCTCGTTGCCTGATCTTGGAGTCTCATTCCCCATGAGCCTCTGAAGGTGTTCCTGTGTTTCCTCGTGTATTCAGCTCCTGCTGATTCCTGTTGTTCGTTTGTGGTTTCCAGACCACTTCAACTCTCCTGTGTTTCATCGTGACTGCACCAGCTGATTCCAATCCGCTGCCTCTGTGCTTCTACAGTTTCCAATCCACTTCAACTCTCCTGTGTTTCATCGTGACTGCACCAGCTGATTCCTATCCGCTGCCTCCATGTATCTACAGTATCCTGCTTATCTCAACTCTCCCGTGTTTCATCGTGACTGCACCAGCTGATTCCTATCCGCTGCCTCCGTGTATCTACAGTATCCTGCTCACCTCAACTCTCCCGTGTTTCATTGTGACTGCACCAGCTGATTCCTATCCGCTGCCTCCGTGTATCTGCAGTGTCCTGCTCATCGCAACCCTCCAGTACTCCTCGTGTCTGCAGCCAGCCGATCCGCTGTCTCCGTGCTTCTACAGTGTTCCTGCTTGTGTCAACTCGCCTGTCTGCATCGGATCAACGCTCCGCTGCTTTCATCTCAGCTAGACCACCTCTACTCTCCTGTGTTCTCCGGTTGTCCAGTTCTATATACTACTGCTTCCTGAGTATTGTTTATATCCTTGCTGGTCTACCTACTGTGCGCTGCACCTACTTGGTTACCGCTTCCACCCTCCTGGGACTTCGTATCCTGCCGGCTTCCAGCTGTTCAGGTATCCCTGCACTTCTTTCTGACAGCCTGCTCTCCTGAACCACGGTATGC
Source organism: Mixophyes fleayi (assembly GCF_038048845.1). Taxonomy (NCBI): domain Eukaryota; kingdom Metazoa; phylum Chordata; class Amphibia; order Anura; family Limnodynastidae; genus Mixophyes; species Mixophyes fleayi. The sequence continues at coordinate 5,726,117 of NC_134408.1, read as the reverse complement.
ATACTTCTCATTGACTGTGCTGGTGTATTGCATATCTAGCTGGACTGAGTTGTTCTCCTCCGGAGTTTCCTATCCACTGAGACTATTGCCATCATTTGACTGTGTTACCTTTTAGCCTGGATAGTTCTTGTGACTTTGTATATTTGTGCAGTGCTGCTCAGTTATTACTATTTTGTGCATATCATCGTGGGATCAAGTTCAGTGTGCCCGTGTATACTCTGCATTGCATTTATCTCCCCGTGCTCCTCCTCACATATATATTTCAGTGGTACAACTTGCTAGAGGCAGACCACTGTTCCCTGTTTCCTGAGTCACCAGTTTCCAGTATCCTTTCACATAGCAGTGGTACAACTTGCTAACGCAGACCACTGACTTCCCGGATACCTTCACCTGGATTCCATTTCCTCACCTAGACAGCGGTACAACTTGCTATACGCAGACCGCTGACTCTCATCACCTCCTCGTTACTTCTGGACATTCCTCCTCACTATAGCAGTGGTACAACTTGCTATCTGCGGACCACTGACTACCCTCACGTTTCCTTGTCCATCCAGTTCCTCGTGTACAGTTATCTATATATTACCAGTGCTGCTAGTCATAGACTTTCCACGAGCACTCTCTTACCATCTGCTGTCTCCTGTTCCGTGATCACCCCGCTACCAGAGTACCATATTACCACCTATACTGCTCTGGTAAGTCCATCATCTGGTGATACCTGGGTAAAGACTCCTAGTGCCCGTGACAGACAGATGGATTACAGAAGTGTGAAAACCTTACAGCTCTAAGGTGCGTGGAAGGACCAAATCATAAAGTAGATATAATAGTAGTACAATAACAATAGTACTTAACTATATGAATATAGTGTATGGTGTTAGCAAATATACTAAAATATTAGACTTATCTATAGATGAGTATGAGAAAACGGCGCTTGAAAGGAAGTCCTGAAGAATTCAGGGTCCAAAATAGACAGCGATGTAGTAGGTAATCTTGATGAAGAATTGCATAAATACAAGGTGATTGCTAAACCTGAAAAAAAAGAATAGGACAAGGAAAGAACAAACAAGCAAATATAACAGGTATAAACAATTCAGTCCTGGATCCATGTGTACTCAAAGAACAATCGTCGACAATTAACAGGAACAGGAAATCCAATTAGGCTTGGTAGAGCTCAATTTTGATAGATGATAATCATTCAGGTGATTGGAGGGTTAGTTTTCTTATAGGAAACGGTATACCATGTTTGTCTTGGAGCTCTCTGTGGTAGAGGAGTAGCGTTGTGTATAGAGGACTGATCTGGCACAGGAAGGTTTAGTTTCTTAAGTAAAGATATAGCTTCTTCCATAGATTTAGCGGATAGTTTTCTACCCTCTCTCTGGACTATGAAAGCAAACGGAAAGCCCCATCTATATTTTATGTTGTGGTCTCTAAGAGTTCGAGTCACATGTTTCATCTCTCTCCGTTTAATCAATGTAGAGGGGGCTAAATCTTGAAACAGCTTCATTTTAACTCCATCCATGAGAATCTCCTGGTGTCCTCTAGCACTTCTAAGGATCTGTTCTTTTGCTATGTAATAGTGTAATCGAAGAATAACATCTCTCGGAGAGTCAGTATCTTGTCAACAAGAAGATGAAGCGCCCTATGGGCTCTATCAAGCAGGAATAAGTAGTCAGAGATAGAGGGGGCCAATATGCGAAATAATCAGAGAAGATAGTCCTCTAGTTGAGACCCCTCCACGGACTCTGGAATATTACGAATTCTAATATTATTTTGTCTATTTCTGTTCTCAGCCTCTTCTTGTTTATCAGCAAGAATCTGAAGACTGTCTCGAATAGAAGCAAATTCTTGTTCCAAGAATTTTTGGTATTTTATAGTTTCATTGTGAGATCGTTCCAAGGCATCAACCCTACTGCCAATTTCAGCAACCTCAGAAGAGAGGTTGTACATTGCTTTAGTCACTTCATCTTTAATAACTTGTTTAATGTTTTTCATTTCGGAGAGAAGGGCAGCAGTATCTACTTTAGTGGAATGAGCTGAAGGGTCTTCACCTAAAGAGTCCATTTCAGAATCACTACCAGGTAGAGATGATAAGGACATTTGTCTGGGCGAATCGTTATGGCTTGGGGTGAGATATTTCACAATCGATTGAGAGGTTGATTTTTTATTTTAGGCATTCTCATAAAAATGAAAAAGAGATCAGTAATATGTACAATCAGATAGGCAAATAGAAGATGTTCCAATAGAAATTGGTCCACACACCAGACCAAGAGAGGCATCACATCATGATTTGTCAAATAGCTAAAGATAAATAAGACAAGAAGATTTAAATTTACCTGTCTTCTTTTAGATTATAGGACTTGTAGCAATAGAAAAGATATCAAAAGGGTGTTATTTTAGAAGTTGGCCAAATGGTGGCAACAGAGGTCCAATTAAAAGATTTTATAAGCAATTTGGTCTATTCAATCAAAATGATAACTCTAACAAAACTCTAACAAAAGATCTGAATAAACAATACAATACAATATGGTATGTATCTTGTTTATAGGACAGGTATGCAGCTTTGGAGGAAGACGGTGATCTTTAGAGGTTCTAACAAACAAATTTATTTTGTATGTGTATAAAGTGGTAACAGCCTACAAGGAGACTATAGGAGCAGTTTGAGAGAAAACTGACAATCATTGTTGATTAGTTAAGAGTCTCTGTAGTTTAGGTTAGATGAATGGCCACATTAACTAGTGATCTTTAGATCCTCTTAATTAGGAACCTATTTTTTGAAGTAGGTGAATTGAAATATATATATATATTTTTGTTTGTTTTTTTGTTGCTGTTTTGTTGTTTTTTTGTTGTTTTTGTGTATTATAAATTTATAGGACTTGAAGTAATAGGGAAGGTATTGAAAAGAGGCAATTTTAGAAGTTGGCCACAAGGTTGCAGCAAAGTCCCGAGCAAAGAATGCTATAAGCGATTCTTTCTATTCAAACAGATTGACAACTTCTACAAAAGTTCTGAGTAAATAGCAGGGTATTCACTGTATATCAGAGCCACAAAAAAGTCAGGTGTACAGCACAAGAGGGTAATCATATATACACTACCAGTTAATAAGTGGTGACTAGAGCCTCCTCCCCAGTATGAAAGGGGAAGGAATCTGCAATTCAAATAGACAGGAGCCGTACAGAAGCAAGATATTGTGAGGTGAGACCTCCGCAATCTGACAGGCTATTTACCCCACTGGTAAATAAAGTTGTGGTATCCGACTGGCAGGGGAGCAACGGGTGCAGCGTCTAGATGATAGGCAGCAGAATTGCATTTCACTCAGGAATCTCAGTAATGGCAGGTAGGACGCGGAATTTAGCCAGCAGAAGGCACCTCAGGGGACCATCAAGGATACAGGGATTAGGCAACACCATTAACTCCCCGACTTCACAACTCACCGGGATTCCACATACAATTTGGAGATCTTATGTTCAAGATAGCTTGATGAGCTGCAACCAGATCCTCCAAGGCAACCCACCTCAGCAGTACCTATGTGGTCTCCGTGTGCTGTAATAGAGTGACACCGTTCTCTATCTTTGGCGATTCCTCATTGCACAGTAGGCTATTTAAGAGGTGTGTTATATATACCAGAAACGAGACACAGTGTCCTGAGAATTATAGAGTCCAGCTGTAGGCAATGATGCGAGGTGAGCCATCTGTACAAGAGATTCGCAATGTGCTGCGGGGAATCGCGAACTCACATCTAATAGATGAAGCGAGTACAAACTTGCAGGTAAGTATTGTTTTTATGGCCCAATGGTAATAGCAAAATTTTCAGATTGGCAGAGACAGGTGTTGTAGGAGAAATGACGGCGCGGGTACAGGACCCGATCTAAATTTTATGCCCCTCTACAATCTTCCTTTTTTCCCTAGATATTCCATGAATATAGCAGTAATTTTAGGCTGAAATATTATTGTGTATGAGCACTCCGATATCAGCTTCTGTATACTGAGTCAGACACAAACTGGTGTTGTGAGGGGAATGGCGGCTCATGTAATGGTTCCAACTGCCAACAGTACATACACCTCCTTCACTCTAAGTAAGGTAAGCAGAAAGTCTGTAAATAAGTATTGGTTCTTTACACTAATGTCCGTGTCTGTAGATTAAGCCACATGTAAACAAACACAGTGAAGGGAATGGCGGTGCGGTTAACAGTCCTGATCAGGAATAGTACACCAATAGCTGACAGGAGCCACCCATGTTAAAACATCAGGACAACACAGAGGGACAAAACACAGGTCTCCAGGGGAAGTAAGCTCAAAAATGGATTCAGCTATATAGGCAGTGATGTTACCTCTTTCCAATGGTGTAGTGTAGGAACACACTTATTCAACAAAAATCAAGATTCAGGTTGGTAAAAGTTGTCTAGAAACAGAGCACTCAGAAAACTCAACCGGCCATCTTGATAGCCAGGCCACACCCCCATAACTTTCTTTTTCTTCCTCTTTTTGGAACATGTCTTCTAAGAGAAAAACAGAAAAAGGCAGGTCATTTCCTGTTCTACTAACTGTCCTTTTAAAGTGGACAGTGTGTGTACAGCCCACATAAATTTATCAGGGTAAGTGTAGAAATGAATGAAGATTTAGGAGTAAGGGATACATTCCTGAGAAGTTACAAATGTAGTGAATGTGGCAAGCAAGAGTGATGTCTTGTCAAGGATCTGTACTTGCTTTAAGACAAAGTAGGACCAGATGATTTTATGATAAATGGCCAGTGGAAAGGGTCAAGTCAGGTGACAAATAATTTGGTGCTGCTTAAACTGTTAAACCGAGAAGTATAACAGTATAATTTGAAAACCTAAATTCAATGTAGGCAGTTTTAGGACAGCTATGCTCTTCGGGGTTGGCAGTTAAGTTTTTCCAGTTGGTCTTTCTTTCTGGTCTACTTAAAAGCAGTGAAAACAGGGGAGCTGTTATGCAAGTTAAGAATATGTAGCTGCAATAAAATGTTGCGGAACAGTCAGGAGAAGCTTCACATTTGCTCTTAAGAGTGCAGAAGATGGAACACTTGGGGAACGGCTTGCTGGTTCACCTCTTTGTAGTGCCAGACTGTTAGCTGTGCTGCTTAGTGACCTGTAGGGAATACGATCATCCATATTCGGATTTAGGAATCAAATCACTTAAGATACCAGGTATGGCAATTATTATTGGTATCAGTAGAAAAACAGAAAATAAAGTGGAATTAAGTATTAGAGCTGAAGAGAGAGATGAGAGGATAATAAAATAATGTGGTGGAGCTACAAGAACATGGGAATATGGTGATGCATACAAAGGTGACCTGAGTTGTTAAATAAAGGAATGAAAATGTCAGTGGGGAGAAAATGGTAAAGGAGGATGTGATGGTGAAGGGGTAGATAATTGGTCTGTTCACTGGAAAGATGATCAATATTATCAGGAAAGTGCTGCCTGAGGAGCTGTGATGATGAAGGAGTTGACAGATAATAAGTGCAAGAAGTGGGGGGGGGGGGGGGGTAAGATATTTACGTGGATTGTGGCATGGGCAACATGTGTAGTGGTAAATTAGTATTTGAAAATGGATATTTGATGATTATTAATATTTTTGTTTTGTGTGAGCTAGGTGCTAGGTCCCATAGTAGACAGGCAAAATCATGTTTTTTAGAGCTGAACAGACATAATAGGATTTAATCTCACTAGTGTGTTTATTTTCTTATTAAATTATAATCTGCACAATAAAACTGTCTAGGGGCTAGTTAAACCCTACCTGCTGGACTGTGTCTTTGTTACTGATGATTGTTGAAGCATGCTACTCTGTACCCCTGGAGACAAGTGTCACTATCTAAGCTGGCATGTAAACTGTTAAAGTTCTATTCAAAATAAAAAATGCACAGGAAATTGGATTGTTATTGTATTAGGGTAATTCAAAATCATTATTATTATGTTGTTGTTGTTTATTTGTAAATCTTCACAGTGCTCCACTGGATAGTGGGGAAGCATCATATATATACTGTATATATAATACAGGGACATACATGGCAGACAAAATAAATGCAGGCATCAAGGCAAAGGGTAAAGATTGCCATGCTCACGAGACAGCTTTATTTATTTTATTTTTTAGAAAAAAATATTTTTATAGAATCAGCATATTCCCTAGCACTTTACAATTGGTAATAAGCACATCAAAAAAATGAGACTGGGTATTTACAGACATACAACCCTAGGATCTAGCAGAGCAACTTTCCTCATGGCTGATTGGCTTGTGGCTTTGATGAAGCCTCACAGACAGGCAAAACAGTGCACCTGTCCTACTCAGGTTTATCTAAAGGATGTGGATACTGTCAAACTCAGGGAGGGAAAGATATGAGTGTGACATCTATCAGGATAGAGCTGTGGTGGATCTTAGGGTATAAAATACTTGTGTGTTGCTGAGGACAGGGCAATCAATGCTGGAGAAGCTAGCCAGTCTAATAGCCAGATGGTCTGTGTTAGTGCTAGGTATCACTAAGGGATGATTAACTGTTTATGTGAATCCTGTTTCCTTTCTGGCAATGAAATAAAATCCTGTTATACTAGAAATACAGGGTGATTCAAAAGTCGCAGTACACCCTTTTATTTCAAAAACTCTACAGGAATTGGGCCGATTTCAAGATGGCGCCCATGTTTGGTACATACCGTAAAAGATAGACCACGTCAGCCATACCTTACTGGAGTATTCAGGTTTCCCAATTTCCTGTAGAGTTTTTGAAATAAAAGGGTGTACTGCGACTTTTGAATCACCCTGTACTTTGTGAGCATCATCTTGGAGATCCCAGTGTCACAATACAGTATATAGGATATTATTTAGGGTTGGGTACCATTTGACGATGGCGGTAATACCGACATTGTTGAAAGCTACAACAAAATTGCGATTTGAAGAATGCCTACAAAAACAAAATGCTGCTTCTGGTTTGCTGATTGCATGTTGGCCCCTCCAGTATTTAAATCATTGGCAATGCGTCTATGTAATATCATTACATATTTGTCATTTCCATTTGGACTACTGCAGGAAAGATGTTTTCCGTTTGATTTATAATGGGGAATACAGCAGATGCTTGTATTTAATTTTGTTTCATTTATATTTGTATTTGTGTTTTAGTACATTTATATTGAAAATGTGAATTTAACATTTATTAATAGCTGAAGACAATATTCTCTCTTGTGGATAACATTGTTTTGTGTACAAATAGGGTAATGTGAAATTTATTATGAACACCATCAAGCCCCATCTCTACAAAATGAATAGTCACAATTAGCATCCTCAGACATTATTCCTAATACATTCCAGCAGCAATTTGTGCCAGAGGGGCTGTTAGTCTCTTTTAAAAGGTTACTTACATTATATATTACCTTTGTTGTAGCTTAGTGCTTGATTGCTTTATAATATTTGCTCTGATTGGCCTAATTCTTCAGTGGCCTTTATTTATTTGTAAATAATATATTCATAACTTGGGACAAATTCTCAATTAATTTGCATACATCAATTTTCTAAAGTTTGGTTAATTTCTGAATAGTCTGTATTACCTTGCCCATCAATAATTACAAATACTTTTAGTGTAAACAGGAAATATTGATAAACAACTGCAGTAGTTAAGTAATGAATGATTTCCAGGATGACAATCTTGGGGACAAGGTATCTATATAGTGTAAGGCTATCTTCACCCTGCAAAAAAAGTATCTCTTGAGAACAGTAGAGTATAGTGTTACCAGACTTTACTTGTCCAATAGGCTTAGCAGGTAAATTGTGGCATCTAGGGAAATGGAAACCACAGGAGGGGCTAGAAATGTATTTAGAATTCAATAATACAATTAGTAGAAGCTGGAGAGATCAATGTATGAGATAGCAGCATAACATCTCGCCATCTTCCTCTAATGAGAACATTTAGGGAAGGGTTAATCTTGGCAGACATAAGATATGGCACAAGCCCCCCTGCATACTCTGTGTCTTCTGTATTGCCCATTTTAAAGAGTTCAGGCGTGACGAGAGATGCGAAGAGAATGTGGGTCCAGAGTACGGGTGATCCAGGATCGGTGAGGCCGGAGGTGAAGGAGGTCCAGGGAGCAGGAGAGTCAAGAGTTCAGGATGCAAAATGACATAATAAACCCAGTGATCCAGTCCTATATAACATATTAAAAAGAGTTGATAAATCTATAAATTAATCTAAAAATTATTATAAAAATTATTATAAAAAAAGGGGCTATCTCATAATTCTCATTTAAACCCACAGGAATCATAGTTCCCACCTCAAAAATCCAAGTCTCCTTTGTAAATCGCACCCCCCCCCCCCCCACCCCCCCTTGGTCCTAATTTAACATGTTCCAAGGCCGTAAAAGTGAGACTTTTTGGATCACTGTTGTGTTTATGAATAAAATGTCTGGATACCGAGTGGCTTTCCATTCGGTTTTTAATACTCCGGATGTGCTCCTGGATCCGTAATTTAAGGGGACGTTTAGTCTTACCCATATATTTCAATTTGCAAGAACATTCAAGCATGTATATTACTGACATCGTTAGACAATTCATGCAATGTTTGATAATAAAATTTTTACTGTTGTCGTGGTTGTAAAAATACATTTTGACAGGATTCATGTACTTGCAAATATTGCAATGATTACATCTTACGGAGCCATTTGTATGTAGTATAAAAACTAGAAGGTTTCTGAGCTCTAGAATCTTTTTCGAGTCTGCTTGGGCTAATGAATCTTTCAAACTGCGATTTTTTCTTAATATCACCATAGGTTTATTTGGAAGGATTTTAGATAATATCGGATCCCTTTGTAAAATGTGTTTCTTTAGGGTGGACGTTATTAAATTCTCATCACTAGTATATTCTGTGATGAAAGGTGTCATATCATTCTTGCTGGGTCTTACTGCATATTGTGAAGTTTCAGTTCTATTCTTTTCATTAATTCTGTTAGTAGCATCCTCTAATAATATAATATATATATATATATATATTTACACCAATTTGAGAAAACATGCAGAATGATTATTGATTAGCAGATATTTAGCAATTAATATAATGACTCCCTAATTAGAATCACTAAACACCCGCTGAATGGGCCAGGACCCCCAAAATGTAGCACTGTTTGCACTTTCTTGCAGTCTTGGGGGAAATATACCCCAGGAGATGCTTTTTGCACTATATTTATATGTGCAACATTCGTATTTCAGGATTCCAAAATCTATGTGAGTGGTATTTCCTGCCTACAAGTAAAATAAATTGCTCAGTGTTACCCTGACTTTCCAATTCTGTTAAAATTTGTGTAAAGCTTCCCCACCCTATTATACTCAGCTGATAATCCTCCCTCATTTTTAGGGCAGTGTCCTAATTGTCTAAGTATCCTATATAGGTCTGTTAAGCTGCTGTGACATTTCTGAGCCTGCCCTTGAGTATGAATCTACCAAATGCACATAGTACATTTCTGCAGAGTGTTCAGTAATCTTCAGACCTGCAAATCATTCTCTCTTTACTCAGTAACATGATTACTTTCCATACAGGGCCCCCACATTTCAGGATAAGGAGAAGCAGCAACAAAGTGTAAGACACCGGCAGCAGCAGGTAGCAAAGCTGCAGGAACAGGCAAGGGGGTAGTACAGTCTACTTACTTACTGTTCTTATTCTGATTTTGGGGAACTGTCTAATGTAGTCTTTTGTATATCCTATTTCACATTGCTCATGTGAAGGGGAAGCCGTGTGCTCTTGATCTACCATTGCCAGTTGCTATTTGACAGGGCAGTTTACATATGTATCTTTGCTCATACTCATACTGGTAATCTTTATCTGAATCAGTGCCTCTGTCTGTAACTCTATCTGTTCACAGTTACCACTTGTCTTTGTGATTTTCATACTCAGATACATTTTAGGGCATGGTTTACTGTTGGGCGTAAGACCAACATTGATGTGTAAAAATGTGATTTACCACACAGTGCATGCATGGAAAAATATGGCTGCATTTATAGTTTGAGGTATCTTCCTCTTGCAGCTGCTTTTACTTGGAGTGGTGGATCGGGTGTGTGCATGCACAAATTCAGTACAGTTGGAATTAACAACATCTCAAGACTCCTGTTTCCTGAAATATCAGTCCTATCTCTCTGCTAATGAACCACCATACATGAGAGAATTCTAACTACGGTTGCTTAAAGCCCCAAAACATCACCTCCTAGATGTCATATGTATTGCAGGTCCCTAAAGGCCAGTGTGAAGATAATGTGCTGCTGCTGGTGAAATCATTAGCGCATAACTTCACTGTTTTAAAAAAAGTGTTAAATATTAGAGATGAGCGGGCTCAGATATCTGAAATCCGAGCCCACCTGAACGTTGCCGATCCGAGAACGATCCGGGTATTCCCGCCAATTGCAAAACTGAAACCGAGGCTCTGAGTCATATTCCCGCTGTCGGATCTCGCGATACTCGTATTCTATAAATTCCCTGCTAGCCGCCGCCATCTTCACTCGGGCATTGATCAGGGTAGTGGGAGGTTGTGTTAGGTGGTCCTCTGTCCTGGTAGATCTCGTGCTGTGCTGTGCTGTGCTGTGCTGTGCTGTGTTCTGCTCAGTCCAGTGGTGCTGTGTGCTGTGCTCTGTCCTTCTGAGTTCAGTGGTGCTGCTGGGTCCTGTGCTGTATCCTGTTCAGTCCAGTGGTGCTGTGTCCTGTGCTCTGTCCTTCTAAGGGCATTGTTATTTCCCCATTATTCCCAAGTTATAAAAAAATTTAAAAAAAAGTTATAAAAAAAAATAAAATATAATAATTATAATTATAAAAAAAAGAAATTAAAAAAAAATATCCAAAAACAATCCTGCAGTATAAGTCCATTGAAATTGCTATATTACAAAGTTCACTGATTCAGCAGTATAAATCCAGTGGTACTGCAATATTACAAAGTTCACTGATTCTGCAGTATAAGTCCATTGGTACTGCTGTATTACAAAGTTCACTGATTCTGCAGTATAAGTCCATTGGTACTGCTGTATTACAAAGTTCACTGATTCAGCAGTATAAGTCCAGTGGTACTGCAATATTACAAAGTTCACTGATTCTGCAGTATAAGTCCATTGGTACTGCTATATTACAAAGTTCACTGATTCTGCAGTATAAGTCCAGTGGTACTGCAATATTACAAAGTTCACTGATTCTGCAGTATAAGTCCATTGGTACTGCTATATTACAAAGGTCACTGATTCAACAGTATAAGTCCAGTGGTACTGCAATATTACAAAGTTCACTGATTCAGCAGTATAAGTCCAGTGGTACTCTCCTGTGCCGCATATAATTTTTAAAGGCTTTGCCGAGTGTGTGTGGCTTAGGGGTACGCTCTCTTGTGCTACATATAATGGAAAACAAAAATTTGGAGGATAAAGCTGCGAGAAAAAAGCTCAGTTTTCCTAAAAGACCCGCTGGCGGGGATGCTGAGAACATCTGGTCCGGACTGAAGGACCTGCCAACCATTGCAGACATGTCTACTGTTGCTGCATTGGATGCTGTCACAATAGAAAAAATGATGGAGGATTATTTTGCTGACACCATCCAAATAGACATGTCAGACAGTCCATATTGTTACTGGCAGGAAAAAAAGGCAGTTTGAAAGCCCCTGTACAAACTGGCTCTATTTTACCTGAGTTGTCCCCCCTCCAGTGTGTACTCGGAAAGAGTTTTTAGTGCAGCGGGGAACCTGGTCAGTGAGCGGCGAAGGAGGTTGCTTCCTCACAACGTTGAAAAAATGATGTTCATAAAAATGAATTATCAATTCCTCAATCAAGTACAGCACTGCCCTCCAGATAGTACAGAGGGACCTGTGGTTGTGGAGTCCAGCGGGGACGAATTGATAATGTGTGAGGAGGAGGACAACATCTTGCCTCAGTAGAGCCTGTTTAGTTTGTACAGGGAGAGATGAATAGCTTTTTTGGTGTGGGGGCCCAAACAAACCAATCATTTCAGCCACAGTTGTTTGGTAGGCCCTGTCGCTGAAATGATTGGTTTGTTAAAGTGTGCATGTCCTATTTCAACAACATAAGGGTGGGTGGGAGGGCCCAAGGACAATTCCATCTTGCAACTCTTTTTTTGGCATTATGTGACCATTCAACAGTCGTTTGCCATGAGCACAAAGTAAAACAAAATTAAAACAAATTCTACTAATTAAACCAAAAGTAAAATGCCCTGTCATAATCAAAAACAAGAGGTATTGATGTGCTACAACTACTGTAGTGTTTATAAGTTATAAACACTACACTTGAAAGCTTGAGCCTTTAAATGAAAAAGTCACTCTTCATTGCACGAATATTTGCAACAGGGACAATTTTTGGGCTAACAAAGTCAACAAATAACACTTCGACGCTGTCTGTCTTTCACATACTTGATGGGATCTCAATGATGAATGCTCTGTACCATGGTCGTCTAAAACAAGAGTTATTGACGTGCTATAACAACTGTAGTTTTTATAAATTATAAACACTACACTTGAAAGTTGGAGGAGGTATTGTGGCCCGGTACCAAATTGGGTAACGGGGCCACTCCACTATGCAGTCCAGATAGAGGCGTATCAGATATTAAACAACGTTGACTGTTGCTGCCAAACCATAAATTAATGAAAATGACCTGTCATCGTCAAAAACAAGAGGTATTGACACGCTTGAACTACACCCTGTATATGCTGCAGAGGATGTAGGAGCAGGCAGCTGTGCAGTGGAATTCAGACCATTTGAAGGCGGAGGTATTGTGGCCCGGGTACCAAATTGTGTACCGGGACCACTGCACTATGCAGTCCAGAAAGCTACCTCGGTGAAACGTTTTGGACTAAAAACAATATTGTGAGGTGTGAGGTGTTCAGAATAGACTGGGAATTAGTGGAAATGATTATAGAATGTTAATGAGGTTAATAATAGCGTAGGAGTGAAAATAAACCAAAAAACTTGATTTTAACATTTTTTATGTTTTTTTCAAAATTAATCCGAATGCAAAACCTTAAATCCGAACCAAAACCTTTCGTTAGGTGTTTTGCGAAACAAATCCGAACCCAAAACCTCAAGCAAATCCGAATCCAAAACACAAAACACGAGACACCAAAAGTGGCCGGTGCACATGCCTATTAAATATATAATGGTGTAAACGCTCGTCCCCAAATGAGTAACCAGCACCATAGATTTAACTTGGGCTGGTTACCACTGAAGCCAGTGGATAAGGAGTTTGGGTTTTCTCTACAGAAGTGGTATGTAGCACCAGGGTGGGCTGGTGACACAGTAAGAGGTAGACCCGCAGTATGGGATCCCCCTGTAATAATGTGAACCTTACTTTATCGCAGCCGTGATGAGAATAAATGGATTGAAGGCCAGACTGTCATAGCCATGTGTTACTTGTGGCTTTTGTGGTGGGGACTCTGCACTGCATTGGTTGTTACCAGGGGCTGCATCTGCAACTTGTATATAACTTAAATTCCATATTGGTCTAATGGGAATGTGCACTAAAATGAGCAACATTTTGAGCTTAATAGTTTGATATAGAGCCAACTCTAAGTTATCTATAACCATTCAGTGGGAAGTTCTGATCATTCCTCATTTTTAGTTATATGTGTATTATATGTGTATTAAAAGGTCAACAAAGTATGATGGTTGGTGAATGAACAACTAATAACTGCCACAATATTTCAGAATTCCAGTCTGAAAATAGATCCCATATATTGTAATCTTGGAGCAGGGCCTTCTTACCTCTCTGTCTGTCTGTATTACCCAATATTGTTTTATTACTGTGTTTGTCCCCAATTGTAAAATGGCCATTGTTTTATGACACTAACCGGTATCAAATGTTTATCTGTAAGTGCTAGAACCACTGTTCCCTCTAAGCTCCACAAGATTCCTGGGGTGACGTCTGTAATTATGTAAGAAAGAAGAAGGGTTGAACAGTGAGTTGTATAAAGGTTTCACAACATTGGAAACTAAGAAAACAATTTATTCTCATAATCAGGAGTCCCTCACAATTAATACAGTAAAAAAGACAATTTGCAAGTGCCCTAAAGTGTTGTATCATCTAATATTGTACATTGCACTTTAATGTTTAAATAATCAGTTCAAGTCAGTTCTCTAATTAACAGGATTTATTCAACATTTTATTTGTTCAGTCAATATACAGTAATTTATGTTATTACAGTCATCTCGGTCTTTATCCAGTCATGGAGAAGTGTTAACAGAGGATTTTTTGTTGCCAAGAGCAAGAAGAAATCCCGTCTTTTTATAGATAGAGGCCACACCCACTAGTGTCACATTGCTGAATATGAATGTGTTCCATCTGGGGATGTATAATAGTAAGTAAAGGTTAAACACAACTAGATCATCACATGATTCAAATACATTGGTATACAGTATTACACCACATAGTAGTTTTATCTACAGCTATTTATGTGGCTTACTGGTCATTTTACTCTTAGAGTTACCAATAGATTAATGGGACTCTTAATATAACCTCATGTCCATGTAATAGTGGCTGAGTAAACATTTTAAAATATATATTTTTGCAATTGCTGCGTAATTCACAAATCTCATTTTATTTACTGACATGAGAGAAAGCAAACCAGCATATAAAGTAATTATACATTAAGTATATGCAAGTTACATATAGCAGGAAGAATGCATGAAACCAAGTGGTAAATTCACTAAAACTTCTAAAAATGAAAAGTGGAGCCGCTGCCCATAACAACCAATCAGATTCTAGCTTTTCTTTTCTTTTTTTAAATGTACTAGTTAAATCATTGCTAGAATATGATTGTTTTTTATGGATATCATTTCCACTTTTTTTTACCACTCCTCTATACTATTGTCATGTAACTCCTTTATTATCTGTCTCCCTCTCCTCCTGTGTTACTCCTCTCTATCCACAAACCCCTCCCATACACAGAATTACAGCTCACTCTGTAAGATACAGATGATATATGATGTACAGCAAATCCCACCTCTACTGCAGCATTATTGGTAGAAATGAGTGAAGGGGACATCAGCATTGTGTAAATGGTGGGGGGGTTCCCACTGATGTACAGTTATTCCCACTGTGATAATAATACCCCTGAAAAATGGAAAACACATTTAATTGATAATTGTAAAGTGACAACATCTGCACCTGTTCACCTCTGACATCTGTAAGAAAATGGCCAAAATTTAAAGCATCACGCATCTCCCCTGCCTCTCCTTCTCTTGTCTCTCCTTCTCTTGTCTCTCCTTCTCTTGTCTCTCCTTCTCTTGTCTCTCCTTCTCTTGTCTCTCCTTCTCTTGTCTCTCCTTCTCCTGCTTCTCCTTCTCCTGCTGCCTCTTGTGATCCCATTTAAGTTTTTCTTCCACTTTTCTCAGTTCAGCTTTGTGTATATATTCCAGTAGAAATATCTTCCGCTCTAAACGCTCTCTCTTCGGATCTTTTTTCTGCTCCATGCAGAATTTTACACTTCTTAGGGCGCTGTTAATAAACATCAGGACGTCTGTGGTTTTTCCCAAAATTTTTATATGGCTTTCTGTGGTGTAGTTCTCCAATGCTATCACAGTCTCAGCTCCCACACATTTGAACTTTTTCTCAGTATTAAAGTAATTTCCTTTGGCTTTATGGGTGATGACAACGATGGGGGCAACTTCTGAAGAAGATAAAAATGTTGCAATATGTCAATAAAGGAGCATGTTATGTGGAATAATGACAGTATAGATGACCATAATCTATCACACAGGTTAATCACCAGAATGACTTTCGTTACATTTCACTGTCCACTGATTTTTCAGCGACATGGTGGTTACTGTCCTCACTAACGTAATCATACAAGTGGACAGGTCACTACCTCCCACAAGATAAGCTCACTTACTTCCTAAAATAATCTGCACTGGTGGGGACATGTCAGTGGCTGGAGCACCTTGTCTATATTTCAGATATTTATAGCGCTTATAATTAATACAGGAATATCAGATTCATTATAATTTTCCTTTCAAATTTGCTACCTATTCTATAATGTGACAACCTTTGCCCTGTTTCCTCATGAGATCAACTGAGAGAGTTGATATAAGAGCTTTTTATATTACTCCAACTAATACCACAAAGATCCTATGCTCTAATGTCACCCAATACACTGTACAGAAGTGATTTATTACAGTGTATCTGTTCTATAGCTTATATCGCCTTATCTGAGCCCATGTTGTCCAGCACTTATATAAAGGTCATATTTTATAGGAACTTTTTACTGGTTTTCTGTAGCTGTTAACTACAGGTCCACTATTACTTTCATTGTGACAGATTGTAGATGTCAATTTCTGTCCCTGTAATTGGGCTTCCTCACTGCAGTCAATTATATTACCCATCACATATATAGAGATAATATTTCTCAGTGACTGTTCACAGCTATTCCACAGCTAATTACTGCAGGTAAAATAATAAGATGGCAGAGTTGGCAGCCTACCTTCTTGGGTAAGGAAATAAAGAGGTCAGTGTGGGTAATGTGGGGGTGTTTTTATTTCAATTAAAGTATTTCCTACCTGTGTGTATTTTAACAATTTCCTCTGGTACACTACAGGTCCCAGCAGACCATGAATGGCATGTATTTCCTGAAGTGCCAGTATGCCCTGGCAGCCATGGTGCTGCTGGGGTTTGTAGTACTAAAAGCACTAGCATGCTCAACCATTTAAAGGTGTCCGGGGCATGCTGGGATTAGTAGTACACCATATAAATCACATGTCATTTTTATTTACATTATTAAACCACACCCACTGGTCAGAGATGTGGGAATAGCCCTAGTGATGTCAGCATGGGGCTGGTTTGTCCTGGGGTGGGTACACATTTCATGTCCCTCGATATATATGTGTTTCATAAACTGTTAAGCTACTGTCATGTTAATATTGCAAAGCCTTGCATCTTGTTACATTTGTCCCTCCTGATTCAGTGTAGCTAGGTTCTGATGTCTTTAGCCCTTCCTTCTTCTTGTCTCTAGTGCATTGGGTATCTGACATTTAGGGGTATATTTACTAAGCTGCGGGTTTGAAAAAGTGGGGATGTTGCCTATAGCAACCACTCAGATTCTAGCTTTCATTTATTTAGTACCTTCTACAAAATGACAGCTAGAATCTGATTGGTTGCTATAGGCAACGTCCCCACTTTTTCAAACCCGCAGCTCACTAAATCTAGCCCTTAGTTAGTTGTTTCCTGTTAAGTTCTAGCAAATTATCATCTTTTCACCTACTAATTGTGCATAATTACAAGAATATCAGCTAGAAATAAACCTTTTATCTGGATTCTTCATACATGCCTCTTAAGTACTGGTTCAATACAGACATACACAGAGGAACTGTCTCAGGCGCCTTACACTTACAGCCTGGTTATTGAGTCAGAATACACATTTCTTTGACGTCCTGATCCCACTATGGATTTTTGTCTCCCCAAGTTTGCTCTGACCAACCTAGACTGGCAAAACTAAAGAGTAAATGTATCAAAGTGCAATTTTGCAACTCCAGCGATTTTCTCGGGAGAGTTGAAACTCGCCGATGTATAAAGCTGAGATTTCATGCAAAATCACCAGAGTTGTGCTTCTGTCAAAATCGCTATTTGCAAAATCGCCAGAGATCAAACTCCCGACTGTTTGCCACTGCAGCTATACAAGTCTCCAATGTATGAAGCTGCGAGTAACCAAACTCAGGAGAGTTTGCTTCAAAACACGCCAGATACAACACGCTGCTTGATAGCAGCGTGTTGTACAAACACATCACTGTTACACTGCCCTGGCAGTGTTAAAACTGTAAAGAATAGATAAAAGTTGAAAAAAAAGGGTGGGGTCCCCCTTCTATTCAGGCTTTACCCTAGTGCTGCCTGACTAGTGCTGGTCCCATGAAAATCGGGGAAAAATTTTCGTGGGGTCCCCCCCCGATTTTCACTTTACCAGCACTAGGCAAACCAGCCAGGGTTGGCGGCACTATAGCAGTGGGACACACAGCAGTGGTCCCCCTGCCATAATGACTAACCAACCCTAGACTGTTCAGCCCTGGGCTGGATTCCCTAGGGAGTGGGGCCCGCCGAAAAAAAGGAGCGGGCCCCCCCTAGAAAGAACCAGCCCAGTGCTGATAGCACTAGGGCTCTTCCTACTACCCCTGGGCTGTGGGTAGTAAGGTAATAACGGCGCAAAAGTGTTAAAATAATAAACATACGCCATTTTGTTTTGTGGAACTACAAGTCCCAGCCAGCCAGGTTGCCAAAAACAGTGTGGCCATGCTGCTGCTTGTATAACTACAATCACCAGCATACCCACGGAAGCCAGGGCATGTTGGCACTTGGAGAACCACAAGTGCCAACATGCCCTGACATCCCTGGCTTGCTGGGACCTGTAGTTCCGCAAAAAAAAATTGTTAAATAAATAACAACACCCTAGTAAACACCACACACATTTATTAAAAATAAAAAACCCACAATAAACACACTAACCACCCTTATTTACACCACATCTTTTTAATAAAAATAAAAACACCCCAAATACTCACCAAAGATGTTTTCTTTCTTCACCAAAAGGTCCGTGTTTGCCCCATTCCCATATTAATTATACCATGCAATAGTCCTGCTTGCCCCAGTCCCAGAATATTTATACTTCCAAAAGTTTTGCCTGGCCAATCTCTTCTGTACTTCGCCCAGAAGGGGCCCCTTGTTGATAGAAGTCTTCGTTGCTTCAGCCAGGAGGGCCCCATATTTGTAATTTCCACGACTCTTTAATCTTGATTTTAGAAAAATAAAAAAAACTGTGGACCCGACGCTAACACCTCCTACCTAGTAGAAGGTCCGGTACGCAATGAACTTACGTTCATTGCGCAAGCTCTAACTACTGTATTATGCGATTTTCCCACGGTAATGGGAAAATCACCTAATACAGTAAATAGAGCTTACGCAAGTAGCGTAGCTCATTGCGCATGCGCTACGTTACTTGCGTAAGCTGTAATACTGTAAATACAGCTTATGCAAGTAGCGTAGCGCATGCCTGGCTGGCTGGGACTTGTAGTTCCACAAAACAAAATGGCGTCTGTTTATTATTTTAACACTTTTGCGCCGTTATTACCCTACTACCCACAGCCCAGGGGTAGTAGGAAGAGCACTAGTGCTATCAGCACTGGGCTGGTTCTAGGGGGGGCGCTCATTTTTTTCGGCGGAACCCACTCCCTAGGGAATCCAGCCCAGGGCTGAACAGTCTAGGGTTGGTTAGTCATTATGGCAGAAGGACCCCTACCGCTTGTCCCACTGCTATAGTGCCGCCAACCCTGGCTGGTTTGCCTAGTACTGGTAAAGTGAAAATCGGGTGGACCCCACGCAAAATTTTTCCACGATTTTCACGGGACCAGCACTAGTCAGGCAGACCTAGGGTTAAGCTTTTTTTTTTTTCACTTTGATCTTTATTCTTTTACTTTTTGACAGCTGCAGGAGCTCCGGCAGCTGTATGACAGGGCCAGTGTAACAGTGATGTATTTACAACTCACTGCTACAACACAGGAGAGTTGCCAAACACAGGAGAGTTAGCTAATCTCGGGAGTGTTTACATCGCCCAAAATCGCCAGAGATGACCAGCGATTTTGAACATCAGTGTCAAAATCGCAGCTTGATACATTTTTTTTTTCAAAACTCGCAGGTAAACACCCACGATTTTCCGCGATTTAAACACGCTGGCAAACTCGGACTTTGATACATTTATCTAGATCTGGTTAAACTTTTGGGAGAGAGCTCATTTATTTATTTATTTTTTAGCAGACGAGACAAGGTCCGTGCTGATGATAAAATATTAAAAGCACTAGAATCATCACTGTCTGAAGTATATTTATTTTAGTACTGTTACCTATAATGTCAGCCCTTTCATTGTACGGTAGCAGTACACCCCTGTCGTGTACCCTGCTGGCAAAAAGATGGACCTATCTGTGATCTACAATTTCTTAGTCTATATGGGTCTAATTCCCTTTAATTAATATTCCCTGATTACAAATATTTTTATTTAAAGTTGTTTGCAGTTGCATTAGTGAATACTCAGAGAGCTCCAGACTCTGGATCTTCCTCCACCAACTTCCCAACACAGATTGGTGGCCGCTATGTGGAGGGAGTGTTATATACACATTGCTGAGTCCAGAAGTCACAAGTTTCCCACATGGGTAGGTGACATTTTCTCTTCCTTTCAGACCTGAGGCGAGTTGGAAAATCTGGGTCAAACCAAGTTCTAACATAATGTAGCAAGATTCTGAATTATCATATTCATCGGAATCTGATCCTTTTATCTCTACCGCTAATACCAAACATCTGCTTTCATATTAGAGGATATTACATTTCAAACAAATATTTTTTATGGTGGGGAAATATCCATGTTTTACTCAGAAATACTGTATAAAAAGCTTATTACCTGGCAAATATTATAATACACAACACAGGAATATATTATTTTATTGTGCAATGCAAACCCATAGAATCTCAGGAAATCAGAGACATGACTCTTTCTGTAATTATTTGAACCTCTAATAATTTTGTAACACTTTCATGTGTTCCATCTTAATTACTATACACAGAGTATTTACTAGGATTTTAGTTTACCTGTGAATTTTACACATTCCTCCAGAAACATTTTAATTTCTTCCTGCTCATATTCTCCAAGTTCTCCCCTGACTCTAGAGAAGTAAAAAAAAGTATGAAAAATCAGTGATTTGATGAAATACAATAGATCAGTTTATGGCAGAAAATGAATGTTTTTAAGGATCACTACAAAATCCTCATTTGCTTCCATTTAAGTCTAATCTTTCATTCACAGAAAAAGAACGATTATATCCCATTACTTTTAGAACTAATGTGGAGACCAAGAACTCTTTACTGAACTTAATTGTAGAAATTTGGGGACTCAAGTAAAACCATGTGGAGAAGAAAAGATAAATCCGTCTTTTTTTTACCATAATCAGTGCTGGGAAGCGTGGAACAAGCAGGGTGCGGGAGCAACTTCTGCTCCTCTGTGTCAGACTGGGAGTGAGGTACTGGGTCAGGACATCATAGCCCAGTGCAGCTCACCCATGCTGTCATTGCCTTTAAAGTGCTAAGGATGATTCCTACACCTCCCTAGCACTCATGGAGTGCAAAGATGTAAATATAATCACTGTTACTGCCGCAATGGTAAGTACGTCTTTCCGGTGGGGGCTGGGGAAGAGGTGAAGAATGCTGACATCACAGAATGCACTGAGCTCAGTGCCCTACTGTAAAAGGGTGATATTTTTGGGGTATGGAGTTTTAACCTCCCTATTATTATCATTATTATTATCATTTATTTGTTAGGCGCCACAAGGTATCCGCAGCGCCGCACACAGTACTAACAGTAGACTATACAGGGTGAAATCATACAGAACAATAAAAAAAAAGTACCAATACTTCAGAAACTCCGGCCAGTCATATGCAGTAAAGCCGGAGCGGAGGAACAGGTATGGAGACAGGAGGGGAGGGGGCCCTGCTCATATGAGCTTACATCCTAAGGGAGGGTAAACAGACCAGGCACAAGAGGAGCCAGTTGAGGCAAGAGGAGAGAAGGGTGGATGAGCTAAAGGGAGGAGATGGGGGTTAAGTAGATGGTTGGTAGGCTTTGAGGAAGAGGTGAGTTTTGAGTGCACGTTTGAAGGAGCACAGAGTAGGAGAGAGACGGATGGATCGAGGGAGGTCGTTCCAGAGAAGGGGGGCTGCAGGGGAAAAGTCTTGGATTCTGGAGTGGGAAGAGGTGATAAGAGTGGAGGAGAGGCGGCGGTCGTTGGCCGAGCGCAGGGAGCGGGCAGGAGTGTGAATGGAGAGGAGGTTAGAGATATAAGGGGCAGTAGAGTTGTAGAGAGCCTTGTAAGTGGTGGTGAGGAGTTTGAAAAGGATTCTGTAGGGGAAGGGGAGCCAGTGTAAGGCAAGGCAGAGAGGGGAGGAGGAGGAGCGGCGTGAGAGGAAGATGAGTCTTGCGGCCGCATTGAGTATAGAGCGGAGGGGGGAGAGACGGGAGTGGGGGAGGCCAGTGAGGAGGAGGTTACAATAATCAAGGCGGGAGATGATGAGTGCATGGATGATAGTTTTGGCGGCATCCTGAGAAAGAAAAGGACGGATGCGGGCGATGTTGCGTAGTTGGAAGCGACAGGCTTGGGCAAGGGAATGAATGTGGGGGGCAAAAGAGAGAGAGGAGTCAAGGGTGACACCCAGGCAGCGAAGTTGGGTGACGGAGGAGATGGTGGTGTTATTGACGACAATAGAGAGGTCATGGTGGGATGGGAGTCTTGGCGGAGGAAAGACAATGAGTTCAGTTTTAGTGATATTGATTTTGAGAAAGCGCTCAGACATCCAGGAGGAGATGGCGGAGAGGCAGTCGGATACCCGAGCGAGGAGGGTGGAGGAAAGATCAGGAGAGGAGATATAGAGTTGAATGTCATCAGCATAAAGGTGATACTGAAGACCGAAGGAGAAGATGAGAGCACCAAGGGAGGAAGTGTAGAGCAAAAAGAGTAGAGGGCCAAGAACTGAGCCCTGCGGGACTCCTACGGGGAGAGGGTAAGGGGAGGAGGAAGAACCAGACGTGGATACAGAGAAGGAGCGAGGTATGAGGCGAACCAGGCATGGACAGAACCAGAGAGGCAGAGAGAGCGAAGAGTTTGCAGCAGGAGGGGGTGGTCCACGGTGTCAAAGGCTGCAGAGAGGTCAAGGAGGATGAGAATGGAGAAGTGACCCTTGGATTTGGCTGATAGTTGGTCATTAGTAACCTTGGCCAGGGCAGTTTCGGTAGAATGGAGGGGGTGGTAGCCAGATTGGAGAGGGTCAAGGAGGGAATTGTCCATAAGGTGCCTGGTTAGGCAGCTGCAGACAATTCGCTCAAGTAATTTGGAGGCATAGGGGAGAAAAGAGATAGGGCGATAATTAGCAAGAGAGGTGGGGTCAAGTTGGGTTTTTTGAGGATAGGAGAGATAAGAGCATGTTTTAAAGAGGAGTGTACTACACTAGAGGAGAGTGATAGGGTGAAAAGGTGTGCTAGGTAAGAGCAGGCAGTAGGAGAAAGAGAGCAAAGGAGGTGAGAGGGGATGGGATCGAGAGGGCAGGTAGAGGGTGGAGAGGAAAGAATAAGGGAGCAAACTTTTTCACCGGTTGTAGGGCTGAAGGAACACCAGAGTTGGTTGATGGGGGGAGGTGAAGCAATGAGGGTGGCGGGAGAAGGGGAGGAGGAGATGTTCAGTTGGAGATGAAGAGGTCATGGAAGAGGAAAATTTTGTTGCAGATGGAACTGATGTTCCAGAGGGCACAAGAGAAAGGGAGGGAGGGAAGAGGGGAGATGCGGATGAGATTATCAGGGTTGATGGAGCGAGGTGGAGGGTGAGGGGTGGGGCAGTGAGAGTTGGGCGAGAGAAAGGGGATAGGGGAGAGGATGGGTATAGGAAAGGAGCGGGGCGGCATGGTGAGAGACAGGGGTGGACTGGGAATGAGAGAAGGGGCAAGAAGAGGGTAAGGGCAAATAGCGCTGAGGTGAGGGCAGCAGCGGGGGGCAGAAGTGGACCAGAGTGGTCGAGTTAGATATGGGCTGACAAAGCAGAGTAAGACAAGAACAAAGGAAGGACTGCAGAGAACAATGAAGTGGAGCAGGAACAAAGGGCAGTGGCAAGCACAATTTAAAGTGCCGTAAAGATAAAATAAAATGGAGATAAATTAATTATAGTGCAAATGCAATTAAGGTAAAATACACTAACGATCTCCCTCTCACTAAAGATAAAATAAAATGGAGATAAATTAATTAAAGTGCAAATACAATTAGGTAAAATATAGATAAAATGAAATGGAGATAAATTAATTAAAGTGCAAATACAATTAAGGTAAAATACACTACAATAAGATAAAATTAAATTGAAGTAAAATAAGTTAAAAGATCTTAAGGTAAATTTTAAAATGAAAAATAAGGTAAAATACACTACAATAATATAAAATTAAATTGAAGAAAAATAAGTTAAAAGAACTTAAGGTAAATTTTAAAATGAAAAACACATGGTAGTAAATGTAATGGATGGCTGCAGAGAGCCTATACCCGGAGGAACAAGAGAGTCCAGGGAGTTCAGAGATCAGGGTAGCCCACAGGTAATCGTGGGAGCAGACCGGAGGGACCAGAATTCAGGAACAGGTGTGGAGTTAGGGTGGGTCACGGAGACAGTCCCAGGAACAGGTTCAGATCAGGAACAAGTGAGACAGGAGTTCCTGAGGGTCGCGGGGCATGGCATGCCCAGGGTCCAGGTGGGAGTCGGCAGCAGATGTCCAGGAAAGCAGACCAGGCTGCAGGAGACCAGAAGCGGGAGATCAGGAGGCGGGAGACCAGGCAGCAGATGTCCCGAGGAGAAGGCAGGGGGGAGACAGGCAGCAGGGGACACCAGGAGACCGTTCCGAGGAGATGGCAGGTGGGAGACAGATACCGGGCGTCCTGAGGAGATGGCAGGCGGGAGACAGGCAGCGGGCGTCCCGTTGAGCTGCCTGTCACTCCATGAGCTGCTGTGTTAGTGACACTATATACAGAGCACTGTGTATAGTGACAGCGCAGAGCTGCAGTCTGACTCTCAGCCCCACTCCCTAATAGTCTGGCAAATGTGTTGAAACCCATTTAATAACGTTGCTTATGACTATTATCGTCAGCCAAATCCTCTCACAAAGGTAATTCTGATTCAACCTAAGAATTATAATTCTTATTTTACCTTAAATCCACAGGACCAATATTCATATAGTAACTTATGCTTATCTCTCCAAGAAAAACCGCACACAAGATATAGCTTCTGTTAAAACGTGTTGTATTCTTAATTAACATTCTAATTGTAAAACTTATGTATACTATAAAACAGTGTAAAAGTGTAACAGTATTTTGCACAAACTAAAGAAATTTTGTTTTCTCTTCTAACCAGGGTTGCCAACTATAAAATGACAAACAAGCCCAAACCAATCCTAAAAAGCCCCAAAAAAGCCCAAACTTACAGGGAACAGGGGTGTTATTCCAGCAAAAACCACAAAGTTTATTGCTCATCATTAAATTCTTCAACTGTCTCTTTGCCATTTAAATAAACCAAGAAGCTAGGTTCACATAGTACTCTGCTTGTGGGATACAATGAACCTGTATTCAGTAATCTATGCATTACTAATGTACCACTCAAATGATTATATATATATTCCATAGACAAAAAACCTTACGGTTTAACATGTCAGATTAAGGTTCCTTACACACCATCTAAACTGTAAGAAAACTATTGAAACTCTTCCACTCAAACTCCAAAAAGCAATGAAATTACAACGATTAAGGCAGAAGCCTTAATGGACGTGTTCCTTGAGCAATACAGACATGGTTTGCCATCACATCCTGCGGTTAGCTGCAGATTCAGCAATATCATGTACTGAGATTGCTGTCACACACAAAATGGTGGATCTGCTAATTCACAGATTTGTGTGTTCACTGGAAAACACACATACAGTACTATTACATTTTCTTAGTTTAGCTTTATGGTAGTTTTGAACTTATTTTAGAACTACAAAATCCCTACAGAGCATTTCTCCCTCCAAGACTGTGCCTGCTTATTAAAGTAACCTGCAGAACATAGCTCATCACCAAACACTACCTGCTCCCGAGAGATCCCTGCAGAGCATTCCTCCACCCAAAACACTTCCCGTAGCTGACAGACCCCTGCAGAACACTCTTACACTCAACATACTACCCCTTCCTGACAGATCCCTGCAGAGCATTCCTCCTACCAACACTGTACCTGCTCCCAGCAGATCTCTACATAATATCCCTCCTCCTGAAACACAATACTTGCTCCTGACATACCCCTGCAGAGCATTTCTCCCTGCAAGACTGTGCCTGCTCCTAAAGACACCTGCAGAACTTATCTTATCACCAAACAGTATCTGCTCTCGAAAGATCCCTGCAGAGCATTCCTCCACCCAACAAACTACCGCTCCTGACAGATCCTTGTAGAGCATTCCTCCCTCCAATATTGTGCCTAATCCTAAAAGATATCTGCAATACATTCCTCCTCAACAAATATGGTTCATGTGGCTGATGCATTTGGATTACACTATTGTACAATTTGCTAAAATAGTCTTGATGGTTTTATGTATCCTTAAAAGTTAGCTTAGGGGTTGTGAAAGAATGTAATGTCAGAGATTTTAAACTAGGCTCCGGGGGGGAGGGGCAAGCAAGTATTTATGGGATAGACATTGAGAGTTGTAAGGAGGAATTTAACAAGAGTCAAGGGGGTAGAGAGGGGGGAAAGGGAAGCATAGCCGATAAGGAGAGGCCCTTTTTAAAGCAAAAAGAAATATCTAAGGGAGGCAATAGACTTAAGTGTATGCTTGCAAATGCAAGAAGCCTGAAAGGTAAAATGGGGGAATACAAAAGTGGAAGCTGCTCAAATCAATTTATAGGCCATAACAGGTGCTTGAAAGGGTGGGGTTATCCTGCAAGGAACATACACACAACATTTTTTCCCCTAGCACACTGCTATAGCCAGCAACAGATCTGCCATTTCTACTGTAGATAAAAATGCAAAAGTCTTTGTTGCAAACATTTGCAAATGTATGTTTAAGCCATCCGCCACGCCAAAGCGCTTTTGCTAATAGGATGGTCCTACTCTAAACAATGAGAGTCCCATATATTTGGGCCATACATATGTGTTTTTAAATTGAGAGCCAACTTACCAAAGAGGTACCCCAGAAGCCTCCAAACAGCAATTCATTGCCAGTACCCCCTCTCAGCTACTGACACCAACATGCCTCTCAGACAAATACAAAAGTGGAAGCTGCTCAAATCAATTTATAGGCCATAACAGGTGCTTGAAAGGGTGGGGTTATCCTGCAAGGAACATACACACAACATTTTTTCCCCCAGCACACTGCTATAGCCAGCAACAGATCTGCCATTTCTTAATTTTCAGAGATTCAATCTCATTAGGCTCAGTATCAAGGGATTGGCGAATAGCAGATGTGGTGCCATTTTTTAAAAAGGGGACGAGATCACAACCAGAGAATTATAGACCTGTAAGCCTGACATCAATAGTGGGGAAACTACTGGAAGGTATTTTAAGGGACAGTATTCAGGATTACTTGGTACACAATAAAATTATTAGTGGGAATCAACATGGATTTGTGAGGGATAGGTCATGTCAAACTAATCTAATTCGTTTCTACGAGGAAGTTAGTGGGAACTTAGACCAGGGCAGGACAGTAGATGTGGTCTACTTAGATTTTGCACAGGCCTTAGATACAGTGCCACACAAGAGGTTGGTTTACAAAATAAGGGAACTGGGTCTAGGAATCAAAATTTGTACTTGGATCGAAAATTGGTTAGAGAATAGGGAACAGAGAGTTGTGATAAATGGAACATTTTCTAATTGGTCAAAAGTCTTAAGTGGAGTACCTCAAGGTTCCGTGCTGGGGCCACTCCTTTTTAATTTATTTATTAATGACCTTGGTGATGGTTTAGAGAGTAAAGTTTCTATTTTTGCAGATGACACTAAACTCTGTAAGGTAATAAAATCAGAGCAAGATGTAGCTTCTCTACAGAGGGACTTAAATAAACTGGAGGATTGGGCGGCCAAATGGAATATGAGGTTTAACACAGATAAATGTAAGGTTATGCATTCAGGGTTCAAAAACAAGAACGCAATCTATAAATTAAATGGAATTAATTTAGGATAATCTATAATGGAAAAGGATTTGGGAGTGCTCGTAGACAGTAGACTTAGCAATAATGCTCAATGTCAAGCAGCAGCTGCAAGGGCAAACAAAGTATTGGCATGCATAAAAAGGGGCATAGATGCAAGGGAAGACAGTGTAATTTTGCCACTGTATAAATCATTGGTAAGACCTCATCTTGAATATGCAGTACAGTTCTGGGCACCACTCTATAAAAAAGATAATTTGGAACTAGGAAGGGTTCAGAGAAGGGCAACAAAATTGATAAAGGGTATGGAGTCATTAAGTTATGAGGAAAGGTTAGCCAGTTTAGGCATGTTTACTTTAGAAAAGAGGCGTCTAAGGGGAGATATGATTACTATGTACAAATACATTAGGGGTCAATACAGAGAGCTTTCATGGGAACTTTTTACCCCAAGGACCATACACAGGACACGTGGTCATCCCCTAAGGTTAGAGGAGAGGAAATTTCACAACCAGCAAAGGAAGGGGTTCTTTACAGTAAGGGCAGTCAAGATATGGAATTCATTGCCAGGGCAGATTGTGATGGCAGATTCAATAGATATGTTTAAGAAAGGGTTAGACAAATTTTTAGCGGAAAGGTGTATCCAGGGATACGACCGTTAATTAAAATGAAGGCTAGTAGTGGATATAGGGTAAAAATAGGACTGCAATATTGAGTCTTGGGGGATTTTCACAATTGAAACAGATTGGCGGTTGCTTACTCTGGATCAATTTCAAATATAAGTGCAGGATCGCAGGAGATCCAAAATAGGTTGAACTTGATGGACTGGTGTCTTTTTTCAACCTCATCAACTATGTTACTATGTTACTATGTTACATTGCTTACTGAAAACCAAACTAAGTAGGAATTATACATCAATTTAATTTAACTCTATTGTTATTTTGTAGTTCTAATTTTTTATGAAGTTGCATTACTGTCTCTTTCTAAGACACCCAGGCCCTAAACGACGATAAAGCTAAACTAAGAAAATGTAATAGTACTGTATGTGTATATTCCAGTGAACACACAAATCTGTGAATTAGCAGATCCACCATTTTGTGAGTGACAGCAATCTGACTACATGATAGTGCTGAATCTGCAGCTAACCGCAGGATGTGATGACATACCATGTCTGTATTGCTCAAGGAACACGTCCATTAAGGCTTCTGCCTTAATCGTTGTAATTTCATTGCTTTTTAGAGTTTGAGTGGAAGAGTTTCAATAGTTTTCTTACAGTTTAGATGGTGTGTAAGGAACCTTAATCGGACATGTAAAACCGTAAGGTTTTTTGTCTATGGAATTTCATAACTTATTGTAAAGTAAAAATATTGATAATTTTTAAATTCTATGTATCTAAATGTGAAATCACCTACCCTCTGCCCACCAACAATTCTCTATCACATGCCACCCTGCCCCCTAAATTATTACATGCCACTCCCACTGCCAACCAGGTTCTCTCACATGCCACCACCTATCAACTAGATTTTCTCTCACATGCCACTCCCTGACCATAAGCTTCTAATATCAGCCCGGCACACCAGCTATTCTATCACATGCCACCTCATAACCAACAGCTTTTCGCTCACGTTACCCCATGTCTACCAGCTTTTCCCTCACATGCCACCCAACTCACCAGCTATTCCCTCACATTCCAACCTCTGCTCTGCCAGTGACAACTTCACAACACAGAGAGCCATCCTCTGGTACCTGCACAAAAAGAGAGCCATCCTCTGGTCCCTGTACAACACAGAGAGCCATCCTCTGGTTCCTGCACAACACAGAGAGCCATCCTCTGGTCCATACACAACACAGAGAGCCATCCTCTGGTCCCTACACAACACAGAGAGCCATCCTCTGGTCCCTGCACAACACAGAGAGTCATCCACTGACCCTCCACAACACAGAAATCCTTCTTCTGACCCCTCCACATTACATAGACCTATCCTCTGACCCCTCCACATTACATAGAGCCATCTTCTGACCCCTGTACAACACAGAGAACCATCCTCTGACCCCTGCACAATACATAGAGCCATACTATGACCCCTACACAACATAGAGAGCCATCCTCTAACCCCTGCACAATACATAGAGCCATCCTCTGACCCCTGCACAAGACAAAGAGCCATCCTCTGACCATGTACAACACAGAGAGCCATCCTCTGGTCCCTACACAACACAGGGAGCCATCCTCTGACCCCTGCACATTACATAATGCCATCCTCTGGCCCCTCCACATTACATAGAGCCATCCTCTGACCCCTGCACAACACAGAGAGCCATCCTCTGACCCATGCACAACACAGAGCTATCCTCTGAGCCCTGCACAGTACATAGAGCCATCATCTGACCCCTGCACAACACAGAGAGACATCCTCTGAGCCCTGCACAACACAGAGAGCCATCCTCTGACATTGCACAACACAGAGAGCCATCCTCTGATCCCTGCACAGTACATAGAGCCATCATCTGACCCCTGCACAGTACATAGAGCCATCATCTGACCCCTGCACAGTACATAGAGCCATCATCTGACCCCTGCACAACACAGAGAGACATCCTCTGAGCCCTGCACAACACAGAGATCCATCCTGTGACATTGCACAATACATAGAGCCATCCTCTGACCCCTGCACAGTACATAGAGCCATCATCTGACCCCTGCACAACACAGAGAGACATCCTCTGACCCCTGCACAACACAGAGAGACATCCTCTGAGCCCTGCACAACACAGAGAGCCATCCTCTGGTCCCTGCATATTACATAGAGCCTTCCTCTGACACTTGCACAATACATAGAGCCATCCTCTGACCCCTGCACAACACAGAGCCATCCTCTGACCCCTGCACAACACAGACAGCCATCCTCTGATCATGTACAACACAGAGGCCATCCTCTGATCCCTATACAACACAGAGAGCAATCCTCTGAACCTGTACAACACAGAGGTCATCTTCTGACCTCTGCACATATTACAAAGAGCCATCCTCTGACCACTGCACAATGTGGGAATTACAAATTCCCCCCCCCCCCCCCGGGTGAAGAATTAAATACTTCAATCAACAATAGGTCCCCCATGGACAAAGAAATGAACAGATTACAATCCAGGACATTTGGAATTACAAATTTATTTTGGACTTGGTTTACAGCCATTTTTGGATTGAAAACTGCTTGACAACAGAGGAAAACTTCATTGGTGAGTATTAGGGAATTTATTATTTTTTATAAAAATATGTGGTATTAATGAGGGTGTTTACTGTATTTATTGTGGGTTTATTATTTGTAATAAATCCTAGTGGTTGTAATGAGAGTGTGGTGGTTTTGTAAACATCTTGTTTTGTGGAACTACAGGTCCCAGCCAGCCGTGGGTGTCAGGGCATGTTGGCACTTGTGGTTCTCCAAGTACCAACATGCCCTGGCTGCCGTGTGTATGCTGGTGTTTGTAGTTATACAAGCAGCACTATTTTGGGCAACCTGGCTGGCTGGGACTTGTAGTTCCACAAAACAAAATTCTGTCTGTTTGTTTTTTTCTCTATTTTTCGCCGTTATTACCCTACTACCCACAGTCCACGGGGGTAGGAAGAGCCCTAGATCTATCAGCACTGGGCTGGGTGTCCCTAAGGGGGGGGGGCTCATTTTTTTCAGTGGACCCCACTCCCTAGGGAATCCAGCCCAGCGCTGAACAGCCTGGGGTTGGTTAGTCATTATGGCAGGGGAACCCCTGCTGCATGTCCCACCTGCTATAGTGCCACCAACCCCAGCTGGTTTGCCTTGTGCTGGTTAAGTGAAAATCGGGGGAACCCCACGCAAATTTTTTCCCGAATTTCATGGAACCAGCAGTGGGCTGGCAGCATTAGGGTTAATAGTGAATAGAGGGGGGACTCCTCGCTTTTTTTTTTTTCATTTTTTTTTTTAAATCTCCTCAGAAAAAAAAATATATATATATATAGGGAAATATTTTTCTTTCGCTATATATATATTTTTTTTTAATTTCTGATATACAGTTTTCTTCAATATAAAATATATTTGCCCATAGACTGACATCAGGAGCTGTGGCTCAACTGATATATTCACTGTTCTGGTAACACAGAGTTGTGGGTTTGATTCCCCATCCGAGCTAAGCTCATTGCGATAGTTCTATTTATAGTATTACCATGGGACAATCACCTAATACTGTTATGACTGCCTTTGTTTTGTATCTGGCAGCAGTACCTATAATCCATCAGAGGTGCTGCTGCTGTCCTGCTCCTGAACTCTGAAACATGCCTGAAGGAGTTAATCTCCTTGTCTGATGCTAATTAGAACTGCACCTGTTGCACTGCTTTAAGTACCTGCCTCTAGCTGTGCTCTGGGCAGTTCATCCATTTGTTCCTGGCTGCTGCTAACCTGCTCCTGTGCTATTTGGTATATACCTGCTGGACTGAACTTCTGTGTATGACCCCTGCCTGTACCTTGGACCTTGCCTGCTTGCCTGAGACCCCGAATCATTTGCCTGTACCTTGGACCACGCTGTTTTGCCTGTTGCCCTGACCTTTTGGACAGACTTCTGGACCTCGCCTATTTGCTTGATCTCTGCCTGCCTATTTGGATTTGTTTGTCTGGTCTCTATTTGATCCCTGGACTCTGTCTGCTTTCCTGGACAACCTTGTGCCTTCTGGACTGGGGTAAACTTATTATACTTGTTCCTGCCATTTTACTATACAGTCTCTTTTGGAACCTGTTATCCATGGATTTGAGTTATCTTTGTTAATATATTTACCTGAATAAAGACACTTTGCCTTACACTTCCATTGCACTTTGTGAACTGGGATTCATAACAAATACTAAAAAATAGAACTATCGCAATGTGTTAAGCTCATTGCGTATCTGACCTCCTACCAGGTAGGAGGTGTTTGCGGCGGCTCCTCCATTGTTTTATTTTTCTGCAATCAAGACAGAAGATTCGTGGGATGTACAAATATGGACCCCCCCTGGGTGAAGAACTGAAGACTTCAATCAACAATGGGTCCCCCCTGGGTGAAGAAATGAACAGATTACAAGCATGGACTTTTGGAAGTACAAATATGTTTGGGACAGGGGCAAGCATGGACTGTTGGATACAAATTTATTTTTGACTTGATTTACAGCCATTTATGGATTGAAAACTTCATTGGTGAGTATTTTGGGATTATTTTTTTTTTAAATAATAAATCTGTGTCCGG
The DNA here is from genome assembly GCF_038048845.1 of Mixophyes fleayi. Taxonomy (NCBI): domain Eukaryota; kingdom Metazoa; phylum Chordata; class Amphibia; order Anura; family Limnodynastidae; genus Mixophyes; species Mixophyes fleayi. The sequence continues at coordinate 5,693,212 of NC_134408.1, read as the reverse complement.
TGGAAAATCATGGTAACTTTAGGGTCAGTAGTATCTGAGGCGCCGATCACTCGTGTATATTGTTTGCAGTAGCAGAAAGACCACTGCCATATTATATCCTTATAACTTTGACTTTCAAACCGCGTGTCAGTCAAACAACACTGCTAAGAAATCAGGGTGTTTTACATAGGAGGCATACTACCCGCACGAGTACATATGGCAGTGGTCTTTCTGCTACTGCAAACAATATACACGAGCAATCGGTGGCTCAGATACTACTGACCCTAAAGTTACCATTCTTGCATCAAGATTTACCTTATTATAATCAAATAGCATGTCTTCACTTCAAAGGCTCCTCCAATAAAATGGAGCTCTTGCATATTGCTGACAGTTCATCAGACTGCTTTGGTTTACATGAACGAGGTTTCTGTCCTTGTCATAAAGCCAGAGTTTCCTGCCTGTCAGTTTTACAAGGCTGAGATTTTTAAGCTATCGAACTGACATCTCAGACCACTATTACTTGTAACCAGATATTTGTACAATATGCGGAAAAGCCTAAGATTAGACCATTACATTGGCAGTATACTTTATACATAACGGGCTCATATAGACCAAATAGAGCTCCTGCTTAATGCCTAATTTTCGATCACATATACTTTCTGCAGCAGCATATCTGATCGTATCAAGTGATGTAATTATACATTATTGTTGTTACATAAAGTTGTAATTCATCCTTGTTAACCTTGTCAGGCATCTTTCTGTCAAGCAATACATTGACACTCTGGAGGGCTTTCATAGAGTAACTTAATAAGCTCAGCTTTCCTTCCGCCTGCATTACATATATATTCTATCAGAGGTGACAATTAGGTTTATCCGCACATACTACATGAGACACGGTTCTCATACACCCAATCATTTCTCTGCTCACTAATTGTTAACCATAAGATAGATGTGACAATAGGTTTCCCTTTATAAAGCAAGAAGCTTGTGAAACGTACATTGGGACGTTTCACCTACTGAGGGCTTTGTTTTTCCTGAGCATATAAGGGATTTATTTTCCCTGTTATATATTTTCAAAAGCCGATGAGATTGCCTTATAAATTACAAGATATAACAATAGTTTGTCAGATATACTATCTCGTGTCTGACATTTTCTATAGAATATGGCAGTCAGGGAATGCTTGCCCAGGGGGCAGGGGGGCATCGGTCCCCCGGGCCGCTCAGTTTATCCATTGTTAGGACCGGCCGCCCAGCTCCCCCTCCACCCCGGCTGCACTATAACCTAATTATTACTGGCGGCCTCATCACATGACACGCGATGCGGCCGCCTCAGCGCACAGGCGGGCGCATCACAAGACACACGATGCGGCTGCGTCATTGAGGCTGCATCTTGCCCACCAGTGCCTGATGGCAGTCTCAGTTCTCGCTGAAACATCATTTTAGATAAGTTTCTTAAGAGGCAAGCAGCAGATTTGTTATAATTTGGCACAACGATCCTGGTTTATTCTGAGTGACAACACTCGCAATAAGAGATTACTTTTAAACCTTGCTGCTGAATAGATATAACAACTATTATTGTGAACACTTAAATGCATACAATGATGTTCTCTAAATAGCCGTATGTTATGTGCCACAGCTCAGTCATTTTCCCGTTGAGACGTCATTTTTAGATAGTTTATTAACAAGCTTACAGCAGACTCATTACCATTCTTCCCTAAAAGTGCAGTTTTAAGAATTTGACACGCGGGTTTCCAAAAGCTTTCAGTAGATTTGTATTTCCGTTTTTCATTTCATCGATGGGTGAATGTTAATCCCATTATATTACATACAATGCGTGCTAATTGGCATTTACTCCTAAGCTTTTGATAGATACAATTCTGACTCAACATTCTTATGCATATGAATGTTATATTGACACGGGTAACGTCAAGATCATATTACAATTTATGAATGAGTCCAGATCAGCTCTGTGTTTTATTATTAGAGCGGATACAGCGATCTCATAATTTAGGGATACATTTAGTACAGAACAATCCTGTCATAGAGTGTTTTAGCACGGAGGATATAATGGGAATATCATTATTTCCGTGCTCCTACTTTGTGAATCATATTTAGGGTACAACACCTGTTTGATTTAGAGCTGACATAGCGATCACACAGGGGGGAGAATAGAACACAAAGGGGAGCACAATACACAGTGGGTCAGGATGTAATACAGACGGGGCAGGATAGAACACACAGGGAAGCAGGATACACAGCTAATTTCTCTGGCTAACAGAAGGAAATTTCTTAGCGAGAGAGGGACAGTCATATTTGTGCTCTCAAGTGAAGCCATTATTCAGTACACCCAGCACAAGACTCTATCAGACATGCTCAACGTTGTGACATTTTATGAAATCCCCTATCTTTAAAATGGGGCATGTTTTACCAAATTGTAAAATAAAACTGTAACTTTCTCAAACTTGTGAACCCTCAAAGGCACTCCTCAGCCCTAATAGCTTTCTAACAAAACTTACCGCATGTCTTTAAACGCCCTGTAAACTGAGTTACGCTCCCCAAAAAAACCCAGAAAAACAGCGACTTTTGCGAAACAGGAAGTAGAAAAAAACGGACAGATTTTGAACTTTAGATTGTTCCTAAATTGTCATTTTTTATTCTTTTTTTCTGAAATTTCACATGCGGCACCTGTGGACAGTTCGCTATCCGCATTCCAAATTTCAGTTTAATAGCTTTAATACTTTTTAAAATGTAGACCCTCAAACACCATGCCCCCATCTCACAGATTCCCTATGGGAAAATGACGTTTTTTAGATGTAACCTTAATATAAGGGCACGCCTCACTTTGTATGCAAATTCATGACACTTGTAAAGTTTGTATTACAACTTGACATACATACAAATCAGGTACGGGGGGTGTACAATGAGTGCATGCAGTGTCGGACGGGGACATGAATGGCCCACCGGGGGAATGCAGTGGCAGGGGCCCACTACATTGAGGAGTGCCCAACTGTGACGGGGTGTGGTCAGCCATTAAATGGGGTGTTGTCATTCATTATAGGGGGTGTGGTCAGTCCATGGATTACAACGTATAGTAACATATTGTGGTTCATTAAGAAAAAATGGATATGGAAAATAAGGACAATTTCATATGTATCATGAAAAAGAACTAGGGCCTGATTCATTAAGGATCTTAACTTGAGAAACTTTTTATTTCAGTCTCCTGGACAAAACCATGTTACAATGCAAGGGGTGAAAATTAGTATTCTGTTTTGCACATAAGTTAAATACTGACTGTTTTTTCATGTAGCACACAAATATCAACTTTAAATGTCAGTGTACAAATAAGCTATCAAGTATTTGTGTGTTACATGAAAAAACAGTCAGTATTTAACTTATGTGCAAAACAGAATACTAATATGCACCCCTTGTATTGTAACATGGTTTTGTCCAGGAGACTGAAATAAGAAGTTTCTCAAGTTAAGATCCTTAATGAATCAGGCCCCTAGAGATGAAATGCGTATAATGTTTTCTAGTAGGGCTTTGTTTTTTATATTTGAGCAATAGCTTTTTTGTGGTGTCAGAACCCCCCACCCCCCATTAACAGTGTATAGTGTTATGCTTACTAGGAGTGCTTTTTTATATCAGACTTTTGAAGAGAGAAAAAAGTGCACAAAGTTTTTGAATACAAGTCAAAGCAGAATGTGAAAGAGAGAACTCTGGTGGCTTCTTCTCTAAAAATTTTCTCCCCCAGAATCTAACTATGGTATCGGGGACAAAGAACTCCTGGCTAATAAACTCGCACTGGAGGAATGGTGCTATCTATTGGAAGGAGCCCACTTTCCGGTCACCATTTTCACTGGCCACAAGAATCTCATTTACCTACAAACCGCTCAACGTTTGAATGCTCAACAGGGGCGATGGTCATTATTCTTCAGTCGTTTCCAACTCATCTTGACCTTCCGGCCTGGCTCAAAAAACCTCAGGGCAGATGCCCTCTCACGCTTTTTTGACCCCTCCAACTCACAGACATCTGTGCCCGTTAAACCTATTATTAAACCCGAAAAAACCCTGGCCTTGACTCAATCCTCAGTCAGAACCCCTCCTAGGGGCCGTTCTTTTGTTGACACCCATTTACACTGCAAGTTGTTAAATTGGGCCCATTGCTCCAGATTTGCAGGCCATGCCGACGTGAAGAAAACGGTGGAACTCCTCTCCCGGTCTCACTGGTGGCCCTCCTTAAGTCTTGATGTTCAAAGGTTTATCAAAGCCTGTGAGGTATGCGCTAGAAATAAGACTCTGAGACAACCTCCTGCCGGACTCCTGCACCCTCTTCCCATTCCTGAACATCCCTGGTCCAGCATGAGTATGGACTTTATCACAGATCTCCCTAATAGTAATGGTCATACCTGTATATGGGTTGTTGTGGACCGATTTTCTAAATTCTCATTTTGTCCCCCTCAAAGCTCTTCCCTCTCCTCCTGAACTGGCATCATTATTTATTCTTCACATCTTCCGTCTGCACGGTTGCCCTCAAGAAATCATCTCTGACAGTGGGGTACAGTTTATTTCTAGCTTTTGGAGGGCTTTCTGTAAGATCCTAGGAATCAATTTGAAGTTCTCATCAGGATACCATCCCCAGACAAACGGGCAAACTGAGCGGGTCAACCAGGATTTGGAGTCATATATTCTTTGTTTTTGTTCCGGTCAACAATCTAAGTGGAGTAAGTTCCTTCCTTGGGCAGAATTTTCTCACAATAATCATCTACATGAATCCACTACTATGTCTCTCTTCTTTATTCTGTTTGGCAGACATCCCATTATACCTACCTTCTCCGACCTGCCTGTTTCTACGGTTTGGGCAGCCCAAGACTTGGTTCACAACTTCTCATCAATCTGGTCTCAAGTACAGGCCAAATTACAGCATTCCTTGGATCGTTACAAACATTTTGCGGATCGCCATTGAAAGAATATCCCTGTACTCCGCATTGGAGAAAAAGTATGGCTTTCCACTCGAAATCTTAAACTCAGAGTTCCTTCAATGAAGTTCGCACCTCGCTACGTTGGACCCTATATTGTCATGCAAGTGCTGAATCTTGTTACTTACAAACTCCGATTACCTCCCTCCCTGCGAGTGCATAACTCCTTTCATATCTCTCTCCTCAAACTTCTGGTTATCAATGAATTTTCAAAGAAATCTCCTGCTCGTCCTCCTGTCATGACCATGTTTGGGGATAAGTTTGAAGTCGAGGATATCCTTAAAGAACGAACCCTCTGAGGTAAACCACATTTCTTGGTCCATTGGAAGGGCTACGGACCTGAGGAGAGATCCTGGGTCAGCAAGAAAGATCTTCATGCTCTGCGTTTCCTGGCTCAGTTTCTGAAGAATAAGTCCTCGACTCCGAAAAGTAAGGATGGGGGTACTGTCAGGCGGCGCTCTCACACCATGCCAGGTGTCGGGAGAGGACGCCTGTTGCAATAGGACGTACTTCCGGGTTGGCGGCAGCACAACGGGACGCTTTTTCTCCGCTATATCGGCGGTCAGGAGCACCTGACCGCCACAGGTCCAATTAAGGCTAGTGCCCTACTATAAATAGCCCCTCATTTTCCTTATCCAGTGCCAGAGTATTGGTTTCACCTTTCTCCAGCGTTATATCCTGTTCTCATATTCTAGTGACCTTTGGTGTTTGACCTCCGGCTTGTTTCTGACCATTCTCTGCTTCACGAATTGGCTTCTTCGTTTATTGGATTCAGACTTTTGGCTTTCCTCCCGACCATTCTTCTGGATCACCCTTGTGTACCGCGCTATCGTTTGGCTACGACCCGGACCGTACGACTACTCCTGCAATCTCCTGCTGCACTGTTAACTAGCTTGAAGGACCGCGACCTGCGTGCCCCACGCATCCAAGCCCATACCTCCTTGCGGGGGTCCCTGGTGAATACCGGGGGTACGTTAGACTCCGCGCCTTCCTGACTAGTAGAGTCAATACCTGTCAGCGGCATCTCCAAGTCCGATCGTGACAAGCATAACACACCCCCAAAGCTAGAATTAGTGTATCAAGTCTTTATAACTAAGATAAGACCTCCATATTTACTGAAACAAGAGTTGACATAATGCTCGTAATCGCAAGGTCATTGAAATCGTGAGTCCTTAGATTGGTAGACACAAATTTAAGAAAACAGGACTAGCTAAGTAGAAATAGAATGGGCTAATAGGGAAACAATGGTAGAGCCAAATGATGCGACTTTACATTAAGTTTAAATGACTTTTAGAGATAATGAGAACTCTGAATGTGCTTGTTAATAGCATCAAGTCCCAGAGATACTTGAAGACTGGGTATGCCCCGTTCTGGGTGAGACACTGAGCAGCGGGTATTCATAATAAGCCAGCCCTCTGTTGTCTATTTTATCATAAAGCAAGACAACCATTCCTAGCAATTCTGTTCTTACTAAAAGAATGATGTTTAAATGTGCATATTACTGGCTTAATGTAGCTATACGTGTAAGTATAGTTATAAAACATACCTAAGGAAAAAATATATTAATTGCACCAGTAAATGATAAAAAAAAAAAAAATTCTGTATATGAGACTATTACTTGACAAAATCAAACCCATTGTTGCTGAATGATGAAGGTTAATGGGTATATGTAAATGTATCATGGGCAAAATCTCATTTATTCCGTGATGATACGTGCCAAGACCCCCTTATTTAGGAAACCCAATGCCAGTAAGCACAGTGTCTCACATTAGACTCATTACTGCTAACCTTACTTTTATAACTGTAAAAACCCGTCGATAGGCAGGGTTGACTACCGAGCTTACTCAAAGCAGTTGTCATATGGACGTCCGAACTTCGGATCACTGAAGTTCAGTGGGCTCGGTTCTCGTTTCTCTGAGCATCTCTAGTTTGCACTGTTTTGAATAAATTTCATAAAATTGGAATAAGGCATTCACAATAAGGCATATCATTTTAAAAACTAGACAACCTACCACATCAAATAAGTGTAAACCTGCATTGAAGCCAGAAATGGGGAGATCTGGGAATTGCAACTCTCCCATCTGTGGACTACTTAACACTTTCTAGAGTGTAGGGTGTTAAGGGGCACACATCCTGAAAGTGGGGAATATCCTCTTTAAAATGAGGGGTCCCCATAGTTACTAAGAGCCATGATAGGGGAGATATGGGCATTGCAACACCTCTCCCACATTCCTGGGCTGTTTAATATTTTCTGTAGCGTAGAGTGTTATTTTCTGGTGATCACATGTGATCACTAAGCAATAACTGCAAGTGACTGACATCATTTGTAAAAAGGGCCTCTCTTTCAAACAAGGGTGTCTCTGAGTTTATTGAAGCCAGGATGGGCACATCCATGTCCACCTCCCCCATCCATGGACTTCTAAATGCTTTCCGTAATGTAGGGTATTTGTCTTGTGATTAGAAGAAAATAATTTACAAGGGGCCGCATTGTTTGAAAGAGGGGACCCTAGGTTTTGGTTTTGGATCTGTATTATTTTAGACAAATTGCTAAAATATGCTAATATTATGATAATTTTGTATGTAGGAGAATGCAGCAGCTGCAAGAAGACTAGAATTTGAGGGAAATGTACTTTAGTCCAGCGAAGTAGTCACCTGTGAAGAGAGTGCAGACACGGTTAGCTTGAGTCAAGTGATTGCCTTAAATATACTTTTTGAGAAGCAGCTAGAGAAATTTTACGGATGAAATAAAACTAAGTAAATCTGCTAACTATATTGTGATTGTAGATCTAGGACTTAATTCGCTTTGCCAGGATCCAAAAACTATCAACATGTTGTGATGACGTCTACTCCTTCAGTTTTTCTGGCAACTGCTTCTCGGAAAACATTTAGCTTTCCCAAGACACCCAGTGGTGATGCAGATGTTAGCACAACATTTTGTCATTTGCTCTGCTGTAAAAGAATTGCCCAAAAATCGTGACACCACTGCCATAAAATGAACTACAAATTCCACGAGGAAGGCCATTATCGGCAATTACATCAAAGTACACAGTCTTCTATGATGGTGGATTCCAGTGGGGATGAATTAGTATTGTTTGAGGAAGATTAGCACTGAACACTGTCACCTCTCCTGTTTCTGAGTGAGCTATTGTAACTGCAGATTTAGACCAAGCCAGGCAGGCATATAATTTCTATGGAGCTCTTCTCTTTGGGTATTACCTATATAATGCAGAAGAATTTGCTTGCAAATTCTACAGACAAGCCTGCTTTTCTTCCTCTTAATCAATGACTCTTAGCAATTGAGCACTCGTCTTTGGGTGTATATTAGACCCAAACATTATTAGTGAAAATGAGGAAAAATACAGTTTAATCCCTGATAGGCCCTCCACCATCCTTTGCATGCAATGACTGGTATTAGGATTTCAGCAGTCAGAAATTCAGCTCTTTTATAAGGGTGTACATCAGAGCCTACACTTTGTAGTGCAAATTCAGACAAATACAGTGCAATGACTGCTATGTTAGGATTACCACCCTCCTATTTCTATTCTATCACTTTGCCTGCTCTATATTGTGACCTAACCCTTCTCTGTCCCTCTCTAAAATGGCACTAGATTGCCGTGGAGGCGGGTATTTATTGATTCCAAAACTTGCGAGATCTGAGATCCAACGACGTCCCAATGACGTTTTGCCTCGTTTTGGAATCCGAATAGGCGCGAGAGTACCTAGTCGACTCGGCTCACTACTTGAAACCCCAAAGTTCGGGTGGGTTCGGTTTTAAGGAAACCGAACCTGCCCATCTATAGTTATTTGAATGGAATTTTCTGAGTTCAGATAAAATGGAGTGAAGTTTTGGTCATGGTAGCATTTGTGTTTGTTGCAAAAGATATTTGGAATAGATGTCTTGTGCAATATGCCTTGCTGGCTCTTACTAAATAGATGTATTTTGTGTAAAATAGATATTTGTGGTGGATTTACAAGTATATTACTAGAGGTTTAAGAACTGGGCCCTGCTCATTGATAGTATTGTTCAGGAAGTGGTCAAATTATTTCGTTAGACTGTTGGTTTAAAAGGTAGTCTGTAATGGAAAACTTTGAAATAATGCAGTTTATTGCTGGAGAATTTGAAGTAGTTAATATAGCAACAAAGTGATATACAATGTGTTTAGAACAGGCTGAGTGTATTGACAGTAGAGAACATGGAGGTGATCTAGAAGCTACCATGCTTGTAAAATGGCTGCCACCTAGCAGCTTCCATGTGAATAGAATGTGGATAGTGAATGGTGGCTGTTGCAAAAGCATGAAGAGAAAAAACTTATACTATACATTTTGGACAGTGACCTCTCTACCAGCCAAACAGCTCACAGCCATATGCCCCCGCCCCCTCTGAGAGGGAAAGCTCCAGCCAATCATCACTTAAACCTCCTTCACCATCAATGCCAAGCTCAAAAAGTGGGCGACATGACAAAAAGACAAGTGACATCATCAAGTAAATCATCCAAGTCCAGCGCAGCAGCTGTGTGCACTCTGCCAGCTGTCCCGGGAAAGACGCCTCATCCAGGTGCTTATGTCTGGGCTCGAGTGTGCCTATATGTCCTATACTGTTATTTACATACCGCTGGGGTTATCACTGTAACAGAGGGTGAGATCTCCACAGAAGACACAAGTGCTCCCTACCCAGCTCCCTGATTACAGGTGCACCTGCTACATCTCCCTCTGACTCTCCCTCCGTGCACTCCTCTTACTGCTTTATGTCTGCGTTTACAGCTATGCACAGTATTGTGTCTCATATGTGTGTGTGTGTATATATATATATATATATATATATATATACACACATATATATATATCATCATCACAATTTATTTATATAGCGCCACTTATTCCACAGCGCTGTACAGAAAACTCACTCACATCAGTCCCTGCCCCATTGGAGCTTACAATCTAAATTCCCTAACACACACACACACACACAGACAGACAGAGAGAGAGACTAGGGTCAATTTTTGATAGCAGACAATTAACCTACCAGTATATTTTTGGAGTGTGGGAGGAAACTGGAGCACCCGAAGGAAACCCATGCAAACACAGGGAGAACATACAAACTAACATACAAACTCCACACAGATAAGGCTATGGTCGGGAATTGAACTCATGACCCCAGTGCTGTGAGGCAGAAGTGCTAACCACTTTGCCACCATGCTGCCAGTATAAATATATATTGCAGTTTCTTGTTCAGAATTGTTATATGAAGGAACCTCCTTGCTTGTGACGCAGGTGTTATGTAATAGTTTTTGGTTGGATCCCAGACTGGAAGCCCAATTGCTGTGTGTTGTCTTCTGCTCAGTAATCGACGTTAGCTCCCGGGTCTTAGTTTAGGAGTGTCAGTGATGGGTAATGCTTCAGGATGAATGCCAGTCTAGGCATATCAGTCCTGGGTAATAGTTTCTGGTTTTGCCCCAGCCTAAGCGCCTAGTGGCATTTACCCCAGCACCTATAGATGGAAATTGTGGTGAAATTGACACATGTCGTCTGATGTTTTGATATCTGCATCATAACTGGTTTAATTTGTGGATTTTTTTTCTAAGAAATGAAAGTTATTATTTTTACTATTGCATACATACTTGTTCTTCCTAATAGTTCTGTTGATAGAATTTTGGGTTGCCTTTTTATTGGTAAATATGTGTCTTATGTGGTAGATGTGTGTACTTAAGTGGTATGTGCTTGTGTTCATGCACTCAGCGTCGGACTGGCCCACCGGGAAACCGGGAGAATCCCTGGTGGGCCCCGATGCCCTAGAACCACACCCCCTTTCCTTTATCGGCGGAGCCCACCCTGGCCCGGCGCTCCGCAGCTGTTTCACTAAGTCGTGCTGATGGCAGTGCTGCGCGGCTGTCATCTGCATCATAGTGCCGGGCGGCAAGAGTCACTGCCTTCGGTCGGCCTGTCAGTGAGAAGTGAGTGCCGGGCGCCGGGCAGCAGAGTAAGACAGCATGGGGAGAACACTGTAAACCATATTTTTATTACCCCTTTAAAAAGTAGTCTAATTAGCGTAGGTTTCATGCAGAAGCCCTGCACCCTTCACAAATTGAGGATCACTTCTGTGTGGCATACTAGGAAGTGAGGATCACATCTGTCTGGCACACTACAAAGTGAGGGGCACATCTGTGTGGCATATTATGTATTGAGGGGCACATCTGTGTGGCAGATTATGAAGTGAGTGTCACATCTGTGTGGTATGCTACTAAGTGAGGGGCACATCTGTGTGAATATTATGAATTGAGGGGCATATCTGTCTGGCATACTACGAAGTGATGGGTACATCTGTCTGGCATATTATGAATTGAGGTTCACATCTGTGTGGCATACTACTCAGTGAGGGGCACATCTGTGTGGCATATTATGACTTGAGGGGCACTTCTGTGTGGCATAATATGAAGTGAGGGGCACATATGTGTAGCATACTATGAATTGAGGGACACATCTAATTGGCATGCTATGAATTGGGGGGCACATCTATGTGGCATGCTATGAATTGGGGGGCACATCTATGTGGCATGCTATGAATTGGGGGGCACATCTATGTGGCATGCTATGAATTGGGGGGCACATCTATGTGGCATGCTATGAATTGGGGGGCACATCTATTTGGCATGCTATGAATTGGGGGGCACATCTATGTGGCATGCTATGAATTGGGGGGCACATCTATGTGGCATGCTATGAATTGGGGGGCACATCTATGTGGCATGCTATGAATTGGGGGGCACATCTATGTGGCATGCTATGAATTGGGGGGGGGCACATCTATGTGGCATGCTATGAATTTGGGGCTCAACTATGGGGCATAATACAAAGTGGGAGCACTACTGACCCAACTGACACACCTAGGGCTAGATTTACTAAGCTGCGGGTTTGAAAAAGTGGAGATGTTGCCTATAGCAACCAATCAGATTCTAGCTGTCATTTTGTAGAAGGTACTAAATAAATGAAAGCTAGAATCTGATTGGTTGCTATAGGCAACATCCCCACTTTTTCAAACCCGCAGCTTAGTAAATCTAGCCCCTAGGGATTGACTCGATTTTAGCCTGCACACTGATAGAAAAAGGTTGCCAATCCCTGAGCTAGATTACCCTCCGTTAAGAATCGTAACGTCATTACTTGACATTGTGATGACAGAAGCGTACAGGAGCCACAAGGAGCTTGCCCAGCCGACCACAGAGAGGAGATGAAGTAGAGGTAAGTCATGTTTACCTTTATTTTGTTGTTAAAAAAAATAATGTGGGTGTTATTTTTGTGTTTTTTTCGAACTTGATGTTCCCTTTTTACCTGGGGAGGGGCATGTGATGTTCTTGGCACAGTGTGAATATGGGGCAGTACTCTATTGCATAATATGAAGGAGGGTATTATTCTGTGGCATAATATGAAGGGGGCATTACTCTGTGACATATGAAGAGGGGTCATTACTCTGTGGCATAATATGAAGGGTGCATTACTCGGTGGCATAATATAATTTGGGGGCACTACTCTGTGGCATAATATGAATTGGGGGTATTACTCTGTGGCATAATATGAATTGGGTGCACTACTATTTGGCATGGCATGAATTGGGGGCATTACTCTGTGGCATAATATGATTTGGGGGCACTACTGTTTGGCTTAATATGAACTGGAGGCATTATGGTGGTGCAATATGTACTGGGGCTTTACTGTGGCGTAATATGAACTGGGGGCATTACTGTGTGGCATAACATGAATGTTTATTTTTGATCTCATTACTATTAATATTATCTTGATATTAACAGCATAAAATAAGAAATATTATATATGTACACACGCGTCCACACCTGCAGCTGGGTTTGACTAGATATAAGCCGGCACACTGATAGAAAAAGGTTGCCAGGCCCTGCACTATAACTCCTCTATAGTCAACTCACAAGGTCTGAAGATGCCAGAGGGATCTTCTGGGATAGAATAGCCCCTACACCTACGGCAGATGCATCGACCACCAGGAAGAAGGGTTTAAATAAATCGGGCTGAATCAAAATGGGAGCTAGAGAGAAAGCTTCTTTGATAGCTGTGAATGCCAAAACTGCTTCATTAGGCCATAACTTCGCTTGGCCTCCCTTACGTGTCAGAGAAGTAATAGGAGTAATAAGACTAGAGAATCCCAAAATAAATTGCAGGTAGTAATTTGTGAACCCGATAAAATGTTGAGTAGCTTTTAACCCTGCAGGTTGAGGCCAGTCACGGATAGCTTTAAGTTTATCTAGGTCCATTTGGAGGCCAGAACCGGAGACAATGTATCCCAAAAAGGGTACTTGGGATTGATGAAATAAGCATTTCTCCATTTTGCAATAGAATTGGTTCTCTCGAAGGCGAAGAAGCACCTCTTTTACAAGGTGTTGGTGGGAAAAACGATCCTGGGAAACTATTAAAATATCGTCCAGATAGACCACCACGGACTGGTACAAAAAATCTTGGAAGACCTCATTGACAAATTCTTGGAAGACGGCTGGAGCATTACATAGCCCGAAATGCATTACCAAGTACTCGTAGTGGCCGTCTCTGGTATTAAACGCTGTCTTCCACTAATCCCCCTCTTTAATCCTGATCAAGTTGTAAGCGCCCCTTAGGTCCAATTTTGTAAAGATTTGAGCTTCCCGAATACGGTCAAATAATTCCGCAATAAGGGGTAGAGGATATCAATTCTTAACCATGATAGCGTTGAGTTTGCGGTAATCTATACATGGTCAAAGAGATCCATCCTTCGTTTTTCACGAAGAAGAAACCTGCACCAGCCGGGGAGGATGATTTACGGAAAAATCCTTGTTGGAGGTTCTCGGAGACGTACTCGGACATAGCCTGGGTCTCCGGTATGGACAGAGGAAATACCCTGCCCCGTGGAATGTTCTTGCCCGGCACTAACTCAATGGGGCAATCCCAATGGTGTTGAGGAGGTAGAGATTCCACAGCCACTTGGCTAAAAACATCAAGGAATTCGGAGTAAACCTCGGAAAGGGTATCACAAGAGGAAGCGGCTTGGCAAGAGATAATTGAATTATTGCGAATTACAGGAGTCAGACAATGATTTTTACAGAATGAACCCCAGGAGATAATCTGGACGTGGTGCCAATCGAATTTCAGGGAATGGACCCTTAGCCAGGGTAGACCCAGAATAATAGGATTGATGGATTGCGGGAGAACTAGAACTTGATCCATTCTGAATGGAGAGCTCCTACCATCAGCTGGACGGGAACAGTGATGCAGGTGATAGAGCCATTAGAGACACGGTTTCCATCTACTGCAGTGAGCATAAGCGGCTGAGGCAACGGTGAGGTTCCCAAGCGGAGCTGCAAGACCAAACTGGAAGATATGAAGTTCCCCGAGGATTCCGAGTCCACGAAGGCAGATAGAAGTTGAGGGCCATCAGGAGAAGATAAGACAACAGGCATGATAAATTCTTGTTCATTCTGAGGACAGGGAGAAATGAACCGGGATCCTAGGCTGACCTCTCTGTAATCAAATAGGAGGGAGCATTTCCCGGTGTCTTGGGACAAAGCGAGAGGCGATGTCCAGGATCCCCATAATAAAGGAATAGCCGGTTCTTCAGACGTCCATCTTTTCCCTCAGGAGATAGCTGCGACCGGCCAATTTGCATGGGTTCCTCTACAAAAGCAGGAGGAGATTGGAACTGAGGTGCAAGGCGTGGGAAGGGCCGGCGACTACGTTCACGTTCTTGTGAGCGTTCCTGGTGACGAATATCCACCTTAACACACAAGGAGATTAATTCATCCAAGTTAGAGGGTAGATTTCGTGTTGCCAGATCATCCTTAATTCTGTCATTCAATTCTTGCCATAATGGAGGACGACACTTCTGGGTCTTGTCCCGGCCGTTGCCTAGGCAACGGTCGGGACACTGCAGGGCATAGTGCCGCGTCCCGGCATTAGGTGCAATCAGGCGCGCGCGCTAATCAGCAGGTGTCATCAGTGGACAGCCGCTAGGGCTGATTGTATCTTCTTCCCCATTGGCCAGTATTGCTTTATAAGGCAGGCAGGGCTTAGCCTCCCTGCCAGTTATAGTTCAGTGCTCCTGTGCCTCTGTTGGTGTATTGCCTTTGGATTTTGACTACCCGTGTATGACCCTTTGCCTGCTCTGGATCCTGAACCTTTGCCTGTGACATTGACCTATTGCCTGTTTCCTGATTCTGAACCTTTGTCTGTGACCTCGTCTTATTGCCTATACCCGGACTCTGAACCATTGCCTGTGATCCTGACTGTGCTGATACCTGACACCTCCTCCGTTGCTCCATCCAGTCTGCAGATCACTGGTCCTCCGCTGTTCTGTGTGTCATCTCCTGTACCTGTACGCAGCCGTGTGAGTATAAACTTATACTACTTTGAGTTTAAGACTTGGGGTCATCTGAGTACCTGTGAGCATAACCAGTCTCTATGGGAAAGGCGGCTGCTTAAGGTGAAGACCTCTTTTACCTGTTCTATAAGTTTATGCCGCATTGGTTGTCATGACAGCGGAAGGATTCAATAAAGATCACCGAGTTTTGAAGTAGTGGATCATCGCGTTCCCACAATGGTGATGCCCAGGCCAGGGCCTGGCTGGAAAGAAGAGAGATTATAAAGGCCACCTTGATCCTTTTTGAGGAAAATTTTCAGGAGCAAGTTCAAATTGTATGGCACATTGATTAAGGAACCCGCAGCACCTCTTTGGGTCTCCATCATATTTTTCCGGTGAGGGAATGCGTAACCTTTGGGAGCCTGCGGACCTGGCAGAGCTGGAAGGAGCTGGTGCAGTAGTAGGAGTCACTATTCCAGGAGGAGCCATGGGGCGTTCAGGTGGTGACACTTGAAGGGTATCCAGGCGGGTGACTACGCCCTGAATACATTGTAATAACTCAGCCTGATTGGCTTCCTGCTGATCCACATGCTGGGCTAAGTGCAACAGAAGATCCCGGGCCGACGGTTCATCCTGGTTACTCATTTTGGGCAGAGTATACCGCTGACTGGTATTGACTCTACTAGGCAGGAAGGCACGGAGTCCAACGTACCGCCGGTATTCAGCAGGGACTCCCTCAAGGTATGGGCTTGGCTGCGTGGGGCACGCAGGTTGCGGTCCTTCAAGCTAGTTAACAGTGCAGCGGGAAATTGCAGGAGTAGTCGTACGGTCCGGGTAGTAGCCAAACGTCGCCAAACTTAGTCAAGCGTGGCACACAAGGGTGATCCAGAGGAATGGTCGGGAGGAAAGCCAAAGGTCCGAATCCAATAAATGAAGAAGCCAAATCATTGAGCAGAGAATGGTCAGAAACAAGCCGGAGGTGAAACACCAAAGGTCACTAGAATATGAGAACAGGATATAACGCTGGAGAAAGGTGAAACCAATACTCTGGCACTGGATAAGGAAAAGGAGGGGCTATTTATAGTAGGGCACTAGCCCTAATTGGACCGATGGTGGTCAGGTGCTCCTGACCGCCGATATAGCGGAGAAAAAGCGTCCCATTCCCTAGCAATGGGATGCGCGCATTGCAGTACGTCCCGGGGATCCGATCCCAACACCTGGCATGGTGTGAGAGCGGCATCTGACAATGCAATAATATTTTGGACGAAGCTGTAACAGCGGGAGCATGTCCAAGTACGGGACTGCAGTCACTAGACTTGACACTGGTCATTACTTGAGTTATAACACAGGCTTCATGGGGTTGCTGGGTGTCCATGTCTTACTGAGCGGAGAACCTAGTACTGTCGATGGTTAAGATAACATTATATATTGCTGGCTTCCTACACTAATTTTAAGCCATAGCACATCCTGACATTATTTGGTAAGGTAGCAGCAGCAAGATCATTTCAGGGTATAATTTGTCACACCCCACACTTTACACTATTCCTCTACTCTTGCTGAAAAAACAGTTTTATTTGCACCACAAGGTGGATTAGGAGCAGGTATCCCCCTGTGTATGTGCGTACATGTATATATATATATATATATATATATATATATATATATATATATGAGATATATATATATATATATATATATATATTATTAAATAAGTCTCAAGGGGATGTTTGACTAGAGAGCACCAACAGACATTGTCTCCTTGATTGGTTCTATGGCAGAGACACTAGCAGTGTCCACAAGTCAGAGGTTTGAGAAGTACCATTTAAGTAACGGGCTTCGGTGGCTATCTCTTTACCTGTAGAACTGACCATATGTCTGGTGAATCTTGCACGGAATACACAGCTTTCAGTTAATAGGGTGACTCACACTTGATTATCACCTTTGACTATTATCAAGTGGAGCAACTTTTTTGCCATCTAGCGATGGTTTCTTCTTAGCTCAAAAAAAACTCATTCAAGTACCCATTCCAGTATGAGAGGGGAATCTACTACTGCAACTTTGGGCCCTGTACAGTGAAATTAGGGAAGTCCGATTGATGCAAGACCTCTCAGACAACACACATTAATTAGTACAGTTTGTTCACTAAGCACATACTACTCAGCAGCACACAGATTATACTTAACACTGGAAGGTTCCTGACATACCATGTTTGCAAGAAGCTAGGGATATATCCTTCTGGCTGATCTGTCCATAGCTCAGGCAGCCCTTCTTACTGCTGGTAGCTAGCACTCCTCTAGGGGCTGTCACATGTCTATTTCACAAGGAGGCAACAGAGATACAGCTGGCACGTAGAATTAACAAGTCTAAAATGTGGGCCAAAGCATAGAGACTGATATTTGCCCTCTAACATTAACGAAACAGCGCAATGGGACAAGACTTTCCTATTCCCCCTTGTTTTTTAGTACATTTAGTCAGTTCACCAATCACAAGGTATCAATTTCATGCATCATTCAAGAACTTTAAATATGTTGGGCTTAGACCCATCACAAAATGGCACCAATTCCTTTAGGACTGGAGCGGCTACGTCTCCGGCCTTTTCATTATCATCTGTGGATACCATAAAGGTGTTAGACAGTTGGAAGTTGGCAGCCTACAAGATATACATTAGGCCTAATGTTTGAGTACCATGTTGTTTGTTTTATTCTGATTGTCTTTGCTTTGTTTCCTTCTTTCTCTATTCACCTCGATTACTACTAATCCACCTCCTTCCTACCCCTCTCCCCCCCCCCCACATCCTTCCTTCCCTCACCTGGTTACCCAAGGCTCCTCCGCTCGTCGCTTTTACGCGAGGGCATGAAGGGATTTTTCATGTTTTTTCTCTGGATCAAGGCCTGAATAGTGGTGACCCTCCAGGGTTTTATTCTGGTTTTTACCTTAGTTTTGGTGACCTATCCCCCCTTCCATCCTTTTCCATACCATTCACTCTCACTGCTTACCATCATCTTCGCTTTACATCATCCCTTTCCGCCAGCACTTCTGGGCGAATTGGCCAACTCTAAATGTCTACGTTTTAGTGTTTAACACAATATCTCTTTCCGCAGGTTTTGCCTCATCCACTGAATGTATTTGGATCATCGGTCATTCGTACAATTGTTTAGGCGACTAGGCACGCAAGGGCTAAAACAGGGTAATAAATACTTTCGGATGTCAAGATTAATTGGCTAGGTAGACGGTGTCTCTGTTGATCCGACATCCTGTCTTGATTAACTCAACAAATAGAGTGGTGGGGTGCCCGTGACATCTTAGTCATTAATTTGGGCGGAAATGATCTAGGCAAGGGGAAATCACTGGCTCTTAATATACAATTTAAAACTGACTTACAACTTATTAGAACCAGATGGCCGACCACTACAATAGGCTGGTCCGCTTTTATTACACGACTAACTTGGAAATCAGCAATCCCACAAAAGACCATTTTAAGAATGGGGAGGAAACTTAACAGTGTCATTCATAAAGTAACTAGGTCCCTAGGGTTTTTTTTTCATCGATCACCCAGCATTTATGGCAGAAAAGGAACATATTTACAGGAGAGACGGGGTTACACCAAACAGATGAGGGGCAAGATATTTTCATCAAGAGAATATTGGGTTTTATTTGCTCGAATGGTGGCAGGCTGCTTGGTCCATAAGGCAATAGTGTGATTGGAAGGCACTGCGATCAGCGGCCGATACATTCGGCACTATTGTGATTGGCCGTAGGTCTCTGTCCCCTTCGAGGCAATGGTAACTCTTTGGTCCTTCAGTGAGGAGGGTCCCTTGTCCGGCTCAGTAAGGGAGGGCAATGTGAGTTTTGAGGGGGTTCAGTGACTCTATCGCCAGGTTAGCGCCGGCCAGGCATGTAGGGATTAGTTTGGGCGTTAAGTGTATACATGGCGGGATCGCCATTTTCCACACTTGGTTTTGGGTACCACTCTGGTACCACGCTGTCCCGCAGCGCTCTTACTCCGCCACAAAATTTCATTAATAAAACTGTGACCTTCTTTATCCACCTTATATATGTCTCTATGTCTTTATTTTAGATAATATAGTTTAAATACGTAAAGGTCTTGGTGAAAGGGAAGATGGGCAAATACAGTGAGCAATTTATTGCAAGAAAGTCCCTATAGACGAACACCAGTGTTTGCATCTGAGCTTACACTTACCTTAAAGGGTTAACAGCAGTTACAAGTCCGACTAATGACTGTCTAATGGGAGAGTCTTGGATTCCTTTATAAGTCCTCCCACTTCCTGGTTGCCTCATTCTGCTTCGCAAGATCCCACCCACCCACACCTGGTGTCGATTTTGATAGTTTAGTGCCTGTTTTAATCTGAGTTTTTCACCCTCGCCACAGAGAAGGCACAGTTGGTAGGAAGGCACTGCGATCAGCGACTGACGCATTTGGCACTATCGTGATTGGCCGCAGGTCTCTGTCCCCTTCGAGGCAACAGTAACTCTTTAGTCCTTAGATGAGGAGGGTCCCTTGTCCGGCTCAGTGAGGGAGGGCAATGTGAGTTTAGAGGGGGTTCAGTCACTATCACGTCAGGTTAGCGCCGGCCATGCATTTAAGGATTAGTTCCGGCGTTAAGTGGATACACAGCGGGGTCGCCATTTTACCCTCTTGGTTTTGGGTATCAGTCTGGTAACTGTCCCGCAACGCTCTTTCTCCATATTTAATTAATAAAACTGTGACCTTCTTTAGCCACCTTATATATGTCTCCGTGTCTTTATTTTAGATAAGATAGTTTAAGTACGTAAATGTCTTGTGAAGGGGAAGATGGGCATATACAGTGAGCAGTTTATAGATCTATTTATCAAATGTGAGCAGTATTAATTTAATGTTGGGGCTGGAGGGAGACCTAATTATGAAAGGTGGGTGCTATTGATTTAATACCAGAGCTGGTTGGAGTTTTCTAAATTTCATGTACCCATTTTTTTTTCCAAATGGGGCATCCAACATTCCAGGATCCAGACAAGCAGCAACAGTTCTAAAAAAAACAGCAGCTACAGGGGGTGAAAGTGACAATAACAGGTAGGAGAAAGCAGGACAGATGTCCGGAATATGGTGGGGCAGTCCCAAATTTGGGTGACTGTCTCGCTTAGTCAGGATTTGGTCAGACTGCAAGGACAGTTGGGAGCTATGTCCCACTTCACACTGTACTACTGAAGGCAGAGCTGCATGTACTTAACAGTAGTGCCCACAGGTTTGCCTGTGTATTTGTCTAAAGTGTATCTAAAATGACAATCCCCATGTCTTAAGTGCCCCAGGCCCCCCAGAGCCGTATTCCAGCTCTGGTGATACTTTAGTGGTTCTTGCATTGATTTCATTGCCTCCTCCTACCTTGCACTGCTCCCATTCTCAGATCACTTTGTAGAACATATGTCCAGCCCCTATTGCAGTGAAAATATAATTAATCCTGCCCTGCCTCTACCCTTTGCACTTACTATTTCACCAGCAAGCCCTTGGAATAGCTCTCCCCTTCACTTATACCATTGTCTGCCAACCCTCCCTGCACTGTTATTAATTAAAACACCCTCAATCACATGGCACATTTAGGGCTCATCAGGGCCACCAATAGAAATTTGGCGCCCCAGTGCAGAACATTTTTGCCCCCCCTCCACACAGGTGAGCAACAAGGGTGCTATGCGGCGGCATCTCCAAAGGGACGTGGCCATATAATGTGGGGGACATAGTTAATATGGGCGTAGCTGCACTTCTTTAGACATGACATATTGGTGGAGCTTCAATTGCCGGTGGTGCTACACATTGCACAGCGCAATTACGGTTAAATTTCAGCTCAGTTTCACTAGCACTCCAAAGAGGTGCAAGGAAAAATGGTAGATTTCTGTCAAATCTTCACCGCAAAGTGTCTCGTGGGCGTTCCGGAGACACTTCGCGACTGAATGAATTCCCCCATTATGTATTAAAATGGTGCTACTGTCACCTACCTGTTATTGCAGCTTTCAAAACCTGGTTCTGGACTCTTGCATGGATCCTGAAATGTTGGGTGCTGTGGAAAATGTAAATATGGAAAAGCAAGCAATAAATAATCACCGTACATAATACAGATCACGCAGTATATAATACATACATTACAATAAAATATTACATTTATTACACCCTCTCCAGATACATCACGTTACTCCTCAGCTACATCACGCATCATGCCACCCCCCAGACACATTACATCACCCCAAGACACATTACAACCCCCCCAAGACATATTATAACCCCCCCAGCCCAGTGTACTTACCTATGCTACTGACAGAAAATGAGATCCCGAGATTTTGAGCTCCTGGCTTACTCTGCAGGCTGCTGGGCAGCGTGTGATGACACACAGTCATTACATACTGTCCGTGGGCCACTTCTCTGCCACCCCACTCGTGGGCGCGCGCGTGCCACCCCCCCGGGCACAAAGAAGTATTTTAATAAAATCTAGATTTTTTTTAACTATAATGCTCCTGTGGGGCCCCCGGGGCCCCCAGGCATTCTGAGCCCAAATAATTTGTACCCACCCCACCCCCCTCTCAGGGTCCCTGGGGCTGATACATAATCGTTACAAAATAAGTGTTTTCTTGCAGATGTTTGCAGAATTTCACCTTTGCCATGATCACACTAGATAGCCATTCAGTATAAGGATTATTTTTAATGCCTTTCTTGAAACACACAGTGCACATTTTCATATAGAAAATGTATATATATATACATATTAAAGAGTGCAATTTGACTGGTAGTTTGCATGGAAAGATGCAACAGTGATATACGGTGCTCATATGCTGCTTTGGTAGTCTGATCAAATACGATTGTGCCAACATGTTTCGTAATAGTTAACCTAATTAAAGTCAGATATGTTTCTATGAAGGGAATATTGGAAGGATGTGTTAATAGGCAACTAGACAAGTTTGAGCACAGAGACATAAACCACTCGCAGTTCATGCAAAAAGATTAATGTGTTTTTATAGCACAGGACTGGCAGCTCTTTCTCTGCATTGCTTTAGAAATGACCCACTGTAATCATCACACCCAGATTTTCCTGAATGTTACTACAACAAATTTCCTGTAGCTCTAAATCCTGCCTACTTTTGTGTTGGCCCCACCTACAGTTGACTTGGTCCCATCCACATGAGGCCACTTCAAAAAAAAAATCCATGGCCCCTTTTAAGATCCCAATCCATCCCTGTCTGTGACTGCCTAGATGTATTTATAGAAGGATTAGGGAAAATTATGTCAGACATTCTTTA
The DNA here is from genome assembly GCF_038048845.1 of Mixophyes fleayi. Classification (NCBI taxonomy): domain Eukaryota; kingdom Metazoa; phylum Chordata; class Amphibia; order Anura; family Limnodynastidae; genus Mixophyes; species Mixophyes fleayi. The sequence goes on along the minus strand of NC_134408.1, from coordinate 5,670,634 downwards.
ATATTTAATGACATGTTTGCTAATATTCAATTCTCTTTAAACTTTAGATCTAAAGAACAATGTGACTTTATTAAGAAAGGAAATATAATTAACACAGCATTTTAATGTGTTATTACATACAGAGAGGTTGTTGGTTTAAAAGTGGGAATTTATTTTGCACACTTAATTTTGACAAATCTATGGAAAGATGCATCATTGCTGTGACTGACTTTAGACACACACTTTAGACACACACTTTAGAAACCTGATACCCATTCACTTCCCCTGTCAGTTTGTGTAAAGAACTACTCTGAAAGGAGAAAGTAAATGGTGATCATATCATTCAATAACCAATCACAACCTACAGAACTAAAGGTGATTAACATATAGCTGGGGATACATTATGGATGGTTGATACCTCATATTTTCTACTGCCTGAGACGTGGTCCTGGTAGGAGCATCCTGTTTACAATCCCCTCATCCATGTACCTTTTTTTGATCATTTTAATCCATCTTTCCATAATCAGCCTCATTTTTTGGTAGTTATATTTTACCATAGCTATTTGATAACTATGATATAAACTGTAACAAGTTACTTACCTATAAACTATCACAGGAACAATGAAATCTGTGTAGTTTGGATCCATTTCAGATTTCTCCAATTTCTCCATCATATCAGTGAAATTATCTCTCCACTCCACCTTCTCATTTAGAGGCATGAAGTTTCCTGGAAAGAACAAACAGAGGTGACATTTATCTGTATGACCATAACCCACCTCTTACTGATCATTTCATAACCTTATTCGGACCGAGAAAGGACATAGGACAAACAGCACAAAATGATCTAAGAACAAGAAGTGTTGATGTTTTCTACCTACCGTTGGTCTTCAATGTAGGGTTTCTGGAATTTCGCTTTAAACTGAAAGATTTTTGGTAATAAAATAGGGGACTGTCCTGGGAAAACTATAATTCCTAAATGAGATTATGAGCATATCCGTATATACATTCTGTCCAAATCTGGAAAAGTTTACATATCATGCACAATCTCCTAAATACAGTGTCCTCCTTAAATATTGGGATAAATTACATTAAGTTGACCACGAGGAAAAAATTCAGAATGTAACCTTATTTCTGCCAGGAAAAGAACTGAAACTTCTGGGTTCAAAACTATCTGCCTGGTCTAACATTACCCACAATGGGGGCCAGAATCTAACGAGGTAGAGGTCATCGCCAGGAATCCCTGCAAGGAGTTATGGACTTTGCAGCTAACACAGGTTGTGGCCCTCAGTGCAGGTATTGAGCAAAAATAGAAAAGTAGTGTAGGAGCAGATATTAGATATAACACTGATGCCGATACCAGGAACAGATGCTGGAAAATTGAAGATACTAGGTAAATGCTGGAAAGATGATGATACCAGGAATATGCTGGAGTTGAAGTTACCAGGAATACTTTGAATCAAATAGAGATGAGCGGGCTCGCATTTTGCTAATCCGAGCCCACCCGAACAGTGCGGATCCAACGGGATCCGAGCACTGTTCGGGTACTTCCGGCCGCCCAAGGAATGCAAACCGAGGCTATGACATCCAAGTCTCGCGTCAGATCTCGCGAGACTCGGATCTCATAAATGCCCCGCTCGCGGCCGCCATCTTCATTCTCCCTGTGGTTACTGAAGAGGGAGGTTGATGTACTCTCTCCTGCTGATTACTTTAGTCAAGTGGTGCTTTGTCCTGCTGAGCCCAGTAGTACTTTTTCCAGTGCTCTGTCCTGCTGATTCCAGTGGTGCTGTGGCCAGTGTCTGTGCTGCTGAGTCCAGTGGTGCTTTGGCCAGTGTCTGTGCTGCTGAGTCCAGTGGTGCTTTGGCCAGTGTCTGTGCTGCTGAGTCCAGTGGTGCTTTGGCCAGTGTCTGTGCTGCTGAGTCCAGTGGTGCTTTTGTCCTGTATTTGTTTCTGATAAGTCCATAGCAATTTGTTAATTATCCAAAAATCTTTAAAAAAATTTAAAAAATACCAAAAAAATACAAAAAAATAAATTTAAAAAAATATAAAAAAATAATTGAAAAAGTATAAAAAATATTATAGAGCAATATATTCTTGCAGTCCCAAAAAAGAGGAACTGCCATTTCTATTACTACGTTCATTGTTTGTGCAGTCCCAAAAAAGAGGAACTGCCATTTATATTACTATGTTCATAGTTTCTGTAGTTCCAAAAAAGAGGAACTGCCATTTATATTACTACGTTCATTGTTTCTGTAGTTCCAAAAAAGAGGAACTGCCATTTATATTACTACGTTCATTGTTTGTGCAGTCCCAAAAAAGAGGAACTGCCATTTCTATTACTACGTTCATTGTTTGTGCAGTCCCAAAAAAGAGGAACTGCCATTTATATTACTATGTTCATTGTTTCTGTAGTTCCAAAAAAGAGGAACTGCCATTTATATTACTACGTTCATTGTTTCTGTAGTTCCAAAAAAGAGGAACTGCCATTTCTATTACTACGTTCATTGTTTGTGCAGTCCCAAAAAAGAGGAACTGCCATTTCTATTACTACGTTCATTGTTTGTGCAGTCCCAAAAAAGAGGAACTGCCATTTATATTACTATGTTCATAGTTTCTGTAGTTCCAAAAAAGAGGAACTGCCATTTATATTACTACGTTCATTGTTTCTGTAGTTCCAAAAAAGAGGAACTGCCATTTCTATTACTACGTTCATTGTTTGTGCAGTCCCAAAAAAGAGGAACTGCCATTTATATTACTATGTTCATAGTTTCTGTAGTTCCAAAAAAGAGGAACTGCCATTTATATTACTACGTTCATTGTTTCTGTAGTTCCAAAAAAGAGGAACTGCCATTTCTATTACTACGTTCATTGTTTGTGCAGTCCCAAAAAAGAGGAACTGCCATTTCTATTACTACGTTCATTGTTTGTGCAGTCCCAAATAAGAGGAACTGCCATTTATATTACTATGTTCATTGTTTCTGTAGTTCCAAAAAAGAGGAACTGCCATTTATATTACTACATTCATTGTTTCTGTAGTTCCAAAAAAGAGGAACTGCCATTTCTATTACTACGTTCATTGTTTGTGCAGTCCCAAAAAAGAGGAACTGCCATTTCTATTACTACGTTCATTGTTTGTGCAGTCCCAAAAAAGAGGAACTGCCATTTATATTACTATGTTCATTGTTTCTGTAGTTCCAAAAAAGAGGAACTGCCATTTATATTACTACGTTCATTGTTTGTGCAGTCCCAAAAAAGAGGAACTGCCATTTCTATTACTACGTTCATTGTTTGTGCAGTCCCAAAAAAGAGGAACTGCCATTTATATTACTATGTTCATTGTTTCTGTAGTTCCAAAAAAGAGGAACTGCCATTTATATTACTACGTTCATTGTTTCTGTAGTTCCAAAAAAGAGGAACTGCCATTTCTATTACTACGTTCATTGTTTGTGCAGTCCCAAAAAAGAGGAACTGCCATTTCTATTACTACGTTCATTGTTTGTGCAGTCCCAAAAAAGAGGAACTGCCATTTATATTACTATGTTCATAGTTTCTGTAGTTCCAAAAAAGAGGAACTGCCATTTATATTACTACGTTCATTGTTTCTGTAGTTCCAAAAAAGAGGAACTGCCATTTCTATTACTACGTTCATTGTTTGTGCAGTCCCAAAAAAGAGGAACTGCCATTTATATTACTATGTTCATAGTTTCTGTAGTTCCAAAAAAGAGGAACTGCCATTTATATTACTACGTTCATTGTTTCTGTAGTTCCAAAAAAGAGGAACTGCCATTTCTATTACTACGTTCATTGTTTGTGCAGTCCCAAAAAAGAGGAACTGCCATTTCTATTACTACGTTCATTGTTTGTGCAGTCCCAAATAAGAGGAACTGCCATTTATATTACTATGTTCATTGTTTCTGTAGTTCCAAAAAAGAGGAACTGCCATTTATATTACTACATTCATTGTTTCTGTAGTTCCAAAAAAGAGGAACTGCCATTTCTATTACTACGTTCATTGTTTGTGCAGTCCCAAAAAAGAGGAACTGCCATTTCTATTACTACGTTCATTGTTTGTGCAGTCCCAAAAAAGAGGAACTGCCATTTATATTACTATGTTCATTGTTTCTGTAGTTCCAAAAAAGAGGAACTGCCATTTATATTACTACGTTCATTGTTTCTGTAGTCCCAAAAAAGAGGAACTGCCATTTCTATTACTACGTTCATTGTTTGTGCAGTCCCAAAAAAGAGGAACTGCCATTTATATTTCTACGTTCATAGTTTCTGTATTTCCAAAAAAGAGGAACTGCCATTTATCTTACTACGTTCATTGTTTCTGTAGTCCCAAAAAAAAGGAACTGCCATTTCTATTACTACGTTCATTGTTTGTGCAGTCCCAAAAAAGAGGAACTGCCATTTCTCTTACTACGTTCATTGTTTGTGCAGTCCCAAAAAAGAGGAACTGCCATTTCTATTACTACGTTCATTGTTTGTGCAGTCCCAAAAAAGAGGAACTGCCATTTATATTACTATGTTCATTGTTTCTGTAGTTCCAAAAAAGAGGAACTGCCATTTATATTACTACGTTCATTGTTTCTGTAGTCCCAAAAAAGAGGAACTGCCATTTCTATTACTACGTTCATTGTTTGTGCAGTCCCAAAAAAGAGGAACTGCCATTTGTATTACTACGTTCATTGTTTGTGCAGTCCCAAAAAAGAGGAACTGCCATTTATATTTCTACGTTCATAGTTTCTGTATTTCCAAAAAAGAGGAACTGCCATTTATCTTACTACGTTCATTGTTTGTGCAGTCCCAAAAAAGAGGAACTGCCATTTCTATTACTACGTTCATTGTTTGTGCAGTCCCAAAAAAGAGGAACTGCCATTTATATTACTTAGTTCATTTTTTCTGTAGTTCCCAAAAAGAGGAACTGCCATTTATATTACTACGTTCATTGTTTCTGTAGTCCCAAAAAAGAGGTACTGCCATTTCTATTCCTACGTTCATTGTTTGTGCAGTCCCAAAAATGAGGAACTGCCATTTCTATTACTACGTTCATTGTTTGTGCAGTCCCAAAGTGTGTGTGGTTTAGGGGTATGCTCTCTTGTGTTGCATATAATGGAGTACAAAAATTTGGAGGATAAAGTAGGGAAAGATCAAGACCCACTTCCTCCTAATGCTGAAGCTGCTGCCACTAGTCAAGACATTGACATAGACGCTGAAATGGCATCAACGTCGTCTGCCAAGGGCGATGCCCAATCTCATAGTATAGGGTATGTAAAATCCAAAAACCCAAAGTTCCAAAAAATTAGCAAAAAAAGAAAATTAAAATCATCTGAGGAGAAACGTAAACTTGCCAATATGCCATTTACGACACGGAGTGGCAAGGATTGGCTTAGGCCCTTGCCCGTGTTCATGACTAGTGGTTCAGCTTCACCCATGGATCTAAGCATTCCACCCCCCCCCTCTAACAAATTTAAGAGACTTAAGCTGTCATCAACAACTAGTCCAAGTCCAGCGAGTCCAAGGGTGTTGGTGGTTGCGAAGCCTGACCTTCCCATCACTGTACGGGAAGAGGTGGCTCCTTCCACCATTTGCAGCACGCCCTCTGCATATACTGGAAGGATCACCCACAGTCCAGTTACAGATTTGGCTAATGAAGGTGTGAATGTTGTACACCGGGAGAAGGATATTGATGAAGCTGGCACTGAGGAGGAACTTGACGAGGAGGATGCTGATGTGGTTATCTTAAATGAGGCACCAGGGGGGGAATCAGTTGTTGTCCATGGGATGAAAAAGCCCATCGTCATGCCTGGTCAGAAGACCAAAAAATCCACCTCTTCGGTCTGGAGTTATTTTCATCCCAATCCGGACAACAAATGTATGTCCATATGTAGCTTATGTTAAGCTCAAATAAGCAGGGGTAAGGATCTTGGGCACCTAGGGACATCCTCCCTTATACATCACCTGAATAACCTTCATAGTTCAGTGTATAGTTCAGGAACTGGGGCTAGGACCGTCATCAGTCCAGGGACACCTAAATCCCTTGGTCCTGTTGGATACACACCACCAACACCCTCCTCGTCAACTTCCTCCACGATCTCCATCAGATTTAGTCCTGCAGGCCATGTCACCAGCCAGACTGAGTCCTCTTCAATCCGGGATTCATCCGAGGAATCCTGCAGTGGTACGCCTACTACTGTCACTGCTGCTGTTGCTGCTGGTAGTCGGTCATCTTCCCAGAGGGGAAGTCGTAAGAACGCTACGTATTTCACAAAACAGTTGACCGTCCAACAGTCGTTTGTCATGAGCACAAAGTACGACAGTAGTCATCCTATGGCAAAGCGGATAACTGCGGCCGTAACAGCTATGTTGGTGTTAGACGTGCGTCCGGTGTCCGCCATCTGTGCAGTGGAATTGAGACCAGTTGGAGGAGGTATTGTGGCCCCGGTACTAAATTGGGTACCGGGGCCACTCCACTACGCAGTCCAGATAGTTGCGTATCAGATATTACACTACGTTCAATGTTACTGCTACATCAAAAAAGAATTAACATGCCCTGCCTGCCATCAACAAAAGCAAGAGGTAGTGACGTGCTAGAACTCCACCCTCTATATGCTGCAGAGGATGTAGGAGCAGCCATCTGTGCAGTGGAATTGAGACCAGTTGGAGGAGGTATTGTGGCCCCAGTACCAAATTGGGTACCGGGGCCACTCCACTACGCAGTCCAGAAAGCTACCTCGGTGCAACACTTTGGACTAAAAACAATATTGTGAGGTGTTAGGTGTTCAGAATAGACTGGAAATTAGTGGAAATGATTGTTATTGAATGTTATTGAGGTTAATAATAGCGTAGGAGTGGAAAAAAAAACAAAAACTGGATTTTAGCACTTTTTATGCTTTTTCAAAAATAAATCAGAACCCAAAACCCTAAATCAGAACCAAAACCTTTCGTCAGGTGTTTTGGCAAAACAAATCAGAACCCAAAACATCAAGCTAATTTAGAACCCAAAACCCAAAACACTAAAAGTGGCCGGTGCACACCCCTAGAATCAAATGAGCCAAATATCAGAGGAGCAGGGATCACACTACACATGAAGAACTGACGCCCTGTTTCCAAATCAGTAAGTTTAAATAGTCTGGAGGAATAGGGGGCACCCAATGCCACATTAGGGAAGTTTGTAAATGATGGATGTGCACATGCGATCCAAAATGGCACTTGCTACAAAAATGGAGCCCTGGAGACACTGAAAACCTGGCTGCCTGATGGTGGAGCCCTGCTTAGCGCACTGGACCCCGGTAAGAACATTTGATGGTCCATTGTGTAATAATGTCCATGTAAATCTATGCTTTTATGTTGCTACCTGAGCTGTTCCTTCCATGTAGCAGAACTTTTCTAGGGACTCAGTTCTCACCTCGCCTGTCAGCCCTCAGCCAGCTCTTACTTCCATTACTCTCTCTAGTCCAGCACTCACTGAATGCAGGAGCTCAGTGTGATAACAGATGTACTTTCTGCTGCAGTCATTGAATTATCGGTATATTACGGGTGGAAGGAGATCCTCCCATTCTGGTGCCCCTCTTCATACTGTCAGTCACTGCGCTGATAGGGAAATGACTGTAGGAGATACTGCAGCTGACTTCTCACATTGCTCCATCCTACAATAAGAGATCAGGACAGCAGTGTGAGGTGGGATAATATTATATTATTTGCTCATGGGGGTGGGGTGAAGGGGTTTGGTGAAGACACTGTCAATACTGCCTTAGGGAGTTAGGTGGTCAGTTATTTTCTGATACTGTTATCATAAATCCTATCTGGGTTATATTATCAAATACAGATACAAAGATGGCACAATGCTCAATACTTTTGGGTAAAGACCATCAATGATAATAATAACCTATTTTACACTTTCCAATGTGCGGGTGGCTGACAAATTCCTATGCCGGTTGGTAATTCCAGAGAAAATCTACAAAGAAAAAAGGGTAACACAACGCCTGATAGTGTAATATTTTCAGGGTATAGTCCCAAGAAAATAAGTGATAATATTAATATTAGGTGCACACCAGATTAAAGAGTAGTTCAGACACGTCTTGTTTGGTGTCAGGATTCCCCGTATTTGGCGAGAAGAACTCCACAGAATATATTTGGGAAAAAAGGATAGGAAACAACCCAAAATAGTGTATTATCCTTTTTATAATATGGAGGTGAACACCACTCCCCACCAGCAGTGTGTAAGCATAGCAGATAAAAAAAAGGGTTTTGCGCTTATCTGTATATATGCTGGATACTGCTGTACATCCTTAACGGAGCTGGATACCTCAGATGGAAGCAAATATAGGGAGCATATGGTGTAGTATTTTCAAAACATTTTAATCAAAAAAATCTATCTGGGTTACTATATATCATTAATAGCAATATTTAACCTATATATTTAAGATCTACAAGAGATTGTAATAATTTGTGTGACTCAAAAATATCACTATAATCACAGCTGTCACTTACCCATTTGGGCATAAGCTTCAGCACTTCGGATGTAGTGCATAGCCTTGTACCCTCTGTTGTCCACTATGCTGATGTTGTTGGTGAGTGGATAGTCTGATCTTCTCATAGTGACACCACCATCTGAACAAGTAGAATCTGCATATTGTTTATATTCTCCATCATCTTCCAGGGCATATTTACAAGAGTTGATCAGAGAGGATTTACCATCACCTGTATAACCAAACAGCTGCAGGAGAACCCGGTTATATCCCTGATTCCCATGTACACAGTCTTCGAGACTGAAGTTACAGATGTTCTCTTTGAGCTGTTTGTGATCCAGCTGTCCGGGATCCATTTCTCATATATCTTCTCTCTGACTCTGTCTGTCTTACATTTGTCATGTTCAGAACTATATATACTGTACTTTGACCTATGCACTGTCACAATGCCTCTTAATTCTTTCACTTTTACTTTAGAAATGCACAATTCCAAGTGAAGAGAAACATGTCCAAACCAAACACAAAGAAGAATTTTATTGCAGAGTCAGTGTCAGGAAGAGCCATCTCTATTTGCTCCCTGATTTATTATCTTATCATATATTCACTCAGTCAAACAATATATCACTGTTAGGAACCCCTCCAGCCGGCACAACACAACCCGGAGTCTACTCTACCAGTCAGGTGTTCACTGGAGCCCCTGATGGTGGGGACAGACTGGGCTGCAGACTGACAGAGGGTCGTGAAGTGTGTACCGGCTGGGGAGAACCCAGGCAAGAAGAGTCAGGTCCACGCAGAGGTCAAAGGCCGGCAGCAGGTAACAGTAATGATGAACAAGCTGAGGTCAGAGGTCACAGGCAAAGTAGCAGAACGGGTAAACAAGCCAAGGATCAGGGTCACAGGAAACACAAGCGAAGTCCAATACGAAGCCAAGGGTCATACACGGGAAGTCAAACGTAGATACAGGATACAGGAACTGGAACAAGCAGGTCAGCAGACTGGAGCACAGAAGCTATAACCGGCAATGAGGCAGCAGACCTCATTGCCTTAAATACCCAGCTGAACCAATCACAGGTTGAACACACTCCTGCAGGTTAATAGAGCAGTCACTAATAGAGCCAATCAGGGCTTGCCCCTGGCCTGCACAGTTGCAGGCTAATGCCTGTAATTGCCTCCTATGATCTGCCCCTATTAATTAGCCCACAGGCTGTAGAATCGCTGCGCCCGGCTTCCTCCTATTGCCGGGACGCAGCTCAGAAGCGTCTGCTGGTTGCCCTGGCAACGGCCGGGTTATGGCCGGAAATGACGTCCCGGTCGCCATGGCGACGGCCGGGACGCGGGTGAGTGAGTCGCGGCGGCTGGGCACTGCCGCGGCTCGTAACAATCACCTCTAGTTTTTCAGGAAACTGCTCCTGATCCACCTTACCGGTCACAAACCGCACTCTGCGCACTCGTGACTTGAAATCTTACTGTAAGGGAACACACAGGATTCCAGCCTAAACCTCACACTCACCTCTTTCAGGCTACAGATTTAGCTGGTCCCTTTCCCAACACAGACACTCGCTTCCACACTTCTCTGCAACTGCCACCAGCAACGTATAAGGCCGTTGCAAGCCTCTGACTTAATTACCCAATTGCGCACACTCTGTGCTCTGGTAGCTAAATAGCTAACACTTCACACACTGGTTTCTAAAGAGTTAACCCAGCCAAGCAAACTGTCTCTTCTAAACAGGCAGTGAATTTGTTTAGAGCAATTAGGACATCACTAATTAAATTATATATTTAATATACAAAAAGCACAATGCCTTCAGGTTATAAAAAAAATAAATAATAATAAACAAATGACATGACATACGTAAGCAAAATATATTTAAAATATTCAATTCAGAGTATAACTTACAGAAAAGTGGTATATTCTGTGCCAAGGGAAATTGGCTTGAAGATGGACAGCTTATCAATGATGATTGAATTCACAAAAGACTGACAGTTTGTCCCTTCACAACACAGGTTTTTAAGCAAAATCAAAGAGGACAGCATTCACAGGGGCAGTGTGGATGCTAATGTGGGGGTCGAAATGTCCCTTGGGTCTCACCTTGTGCAAAACTATTCCTAAAGTTTAGACCGGTCTTAACTTTTCTCAGTTATAACCCAGAAACATAACTCCCCGGTCATAATATCCTGCACATTTAAATAAAAAACATGACGGAACTATAAAAATATGACATACCTTTCCCAAATACATGTGACTACAGCTGTTCCCTGGTACTGCTTGTACCTATAATTCACAACCCTGGTTTGATTTCTGTCCCTCAGTATGGAGTGGGACATGGATTTCCCAAAATGTGAAATGTGAAGGAATTTTATTTGAAGTTCATATTTCTATATATCCTGCATAGATAGCCTTCATGTGTTGCCTTTTTCTACAAGGCTCTCGCCTAGAAACATGGCTTTCCCTAATTTATACCTAGTGACTATATTGTTTTTACAATACCTATTGAAAAGAAGCCTACTCTAATTAGGAAACACATGGCTGTGATGTGCATATTTTAATAAGCTTCCTGACACAATGTCTGCTGAACCTAATTACCTCCCACTGGGCTAATTGGCCAAATGTTTTATAGAAAAAAAAAAAACAACTTTTATCTGAAGGGAAATCATGGTCATTTCTATTTATAAATTTAATATATTGTTTGGGGCCCTAACATTTAATATACTATTTATGCCCTCATTCTGACAGTCAGTTTATTAGCAATAAGGTAAAACATGTTTGGATCATTTTTCCATAGTTATTGCATGAGAATTATAGGTTAAACAACAAAATAATAAAACCTGAAGCAACTCAGTCACTGTACATGGCTTAACAGATTGGAGGTGGAAGGTGGATTTATGTGTGTACTTTATTGTGGGGTAAAGGCAGCATCACTTTAGTGCTGTGAATATTGCATAACATATTATTATTGTTATTATTATTATTATCATTTATTTGTTGGGCGCCACAAGGGTTCTGCAGTGCCGTACATAGTACAAACAGCAGACCATACAGAGTTAAACAGTACAGAACAATAAACACAAAGTACAAATACATCAGAACTCCGGGACAGACAAATGGAGTAAGGACGGAGCAGAAGAACAGGTATGGAGACACAAGGGAAGAAGTGCCCTGGTCAAATGAGTTAATATCCTAAGGGAGGGTGGACAAAACAGACACGTGAGGGAGCGGTGGTGCCAGGGGAGAGAGGGAAGAGCAAGCAGTGTAGATGAGGGTTAAGTGGATGATTGGTAGGCTTTGAGGAACAGGTGGGTTTTAAGTGCTCCTTTGAAGGAGCACAGATTGGGAGCGAGACGGATGGAGCGAGGGAGGTCATTCTAGTGCAGGTGGGCAGCTCGGGAGAAGTCTTGGATTCTGGAGTGGGAAGTAGTAATTGGAAGAGAGGCGACGGTCAGTAGCAGAGCGCAGGGATTGGGCAGGAGTGTGAATGGTGAGGAGGTCAGAGGTCAGAGATGTAGGGGGCAGTAGACTGGGAGAGAGCTTTGTAAGTGGTGGTAAGGAGTTTGAAGAGGATTCTGTAGGGGATGGGGAGCCAGTGTAAGGCAAGGCAGAGAGGAGAGGCAGAGGAGGAGCGGCGTGAGAGAAAGACATAGGGGCCTGATTCATCTTCGAATGTAACCTGAACACAACTTGTGTTTAAAAACACGCACAAAACTTCTACTCACATGCACCCATATTCAAATACAAGCGCAACTGAGTAATACGTTCATATGTGAATATGGTAGTAACTCAATTAATTGATGTAATATTTAATGCATGTGTCATTGCGTTTTTATTTCCCCTTCTCTTGATTTTGGATCGATTGCACCTTTTTGCACTACCCCCATCTTTACTTTTAATTCACATATGAACGCAAATGCATGCAACTCCTTTAATATCGTAATTCACGTCATTACTCCTAAACACTGTTGTTTCACGACAATTGCATCATATTAGCCAAGTCACTGCATTGCCTCATCGCCCTGCACTATTCCATAATAAACATAATGGGCCTGATTCATTAAGGAAAGCTAAGCAAAAAATTGAGTACGTTTTCTTACTCAAGTTTTCTGGATAAAACCATGTTACAATTCAAGGGGTGCAAATCAGTTTATTATTTTGCACATAAGGAAAATTCTGGCTGTTTTTTCATGTAGGACCAGGGCCGGATTTACCGCTAGGCAACCTAGGCACCTGCCTAGCGGCTCTCATGGGGCCCAGATGGGGGGACAAGAGAAAAAAAAATTGCGGCCCCTCCCCCGCGCCAGGGGGGGGGGGGTCGGTTGCCGCTGGTGTTATGGCTAGGCATCCAGTCTTCTTCCTCCTCTGTGTGACCTGCTGCATGTCACATGGGATGTGTACCACATGACAGGTGCAGTCCCATGTGTGAAGAGAAGGAACACTGCACAGCTCTTGGATAGAAAAAGGTAAGTTGGGGGAGGGGTAGGGTAGTATATTAATATAATATAATATAATATATGTGTGTGAGGGGCCAGTGTGTGTATATTATGTGTGTGTGAGGGGCCACTGTGTGTATATTATGTATGTGTCACACGCCGGTCCCATAGCTAGGTGCTAGCGTGTGACTTGCTCTTTAAAGAACTATGTTGGTGCTTGTCTTTTGTTTCAGAGTCTCTACCTTTTCATGGCTGTTTTATGTTATCCTAATTGGGACCTCCTTCTGAAGCTTATTGGTTCCTGAAGACTATTTCAACCTCCTGTGATCAGGAACTCATTGCCTGATCTTCATGTTACTCACACTGCCGTGGGTTCTGGCTGCATACCTGACTCTTTGACTATCTCCTGGATGTTATCGGTTGCCGAGATTGCTTATCATCACTGCTCTCATCGGCTCCTCTGTATACTAGTTTGTGGTCATCTACAAGCTGAAACTATCCGTTGATTTCCATCTGCACACTGAACTGTCTCGTGAGTTGCCTATTACATCTGCGCTCATATTTGGCTCAACTACCTCTCTGCTCAGCTGCCTATATTCTTTATTGAACTACAATCAAGTTATCTTGTCATCTGTGGTTCTATGTCTGGCACGGCTATATTACTACTCTGCTGATTATTAGTTGCTGGACTGTTCTCAAGAATATATTGCTGAGCTAGTAGCCAGTTCCGTTATTCAAGTTGTGTGCATTATCAGTAGAGATGAGCGGGCTCGGATTATCGCCATCTGAGCCCACCCGAACAGTGCGGATCCGAGCACTGTTCGGGTATTTCCGGCAGGGAGAAACACTGAAAGCGAGGCTGAGCTCCAAATCCCGCCGTCGGATCTCGCGAGACTCGGATTCTATAAATTCCCCGCTTTCCGCTGCCATCTTCAGTCGGGCTCAGATCAGGGAAGAGGGAGGTTGGTTTTTTTAGAGCTGCTGTGTCCTGGCACTCTGTCCTGCTGAGTCCAGTGGTGCTTTGTCCTGTGCTCTGTCCTGCTGAGTCCAGTGGTGCTTTGTCCAGTGCTCTGTCCTGCTGATTCCAGTGGTGCTGTGTCCTGTTCTCTGTCCTGCTGAGTCCAGTGGTGCTGTGTCCTGTGCTCTGTCCTGCTGAGTCCAGTGGTGCTGTGTCCAGTGCTTTGTCCTGCTAAGTCCATTGTTATTAAAAATTTATAAAAAAATTACAAAAAAAAAAAAAAATTATACAAAAACATTAAAAAACTTTCTACTGCAATATATAAATACGTTCACTGTTCCTGCAGTCCAGAAATTTTAGTACTGCAATATATAAATACGTTCACTGTTCCTGCAGTCCAGAAATATTAGTACTGCAATATATAAATACGTTCACTGTTCCTGCAGTCCAGAAATATTAGTACTAGAGATTAAACTACGTTCACTGTTCCTGCAGTCCAGAAATATTAGTACCAGAGATTAAACTACGTTCACTGTTCCTGCAGTCCAGAAATATTAGTACCAGAGATTAAACTATAATGGAGTACAAAAATTTGGAGGATAAAGTAGGGAAAGATCAAGAACCACTTCCTCCTAATGCTCAAGCTGCTGCCACTAGTCATGACATAGACGATGAAATGCCATCAACGTCGTCTGCCAAGGCCGATGCCCAATCTCCTAGTAGAGGGCATGTAAAACCCAAAAAGCCAAAGTTCACTAAAATTAGCAAAAAAAGAAAATGAAAATCATCTGAGGAGAAACGTAAACTTGTCAATATGCCATTTACGACACGGAGTGGCAAGGAATGGCTTAGGCCCTGACCCGTGTTCATGACTAGTGGTTCAGCTTCACCCAAGGATCTAAGCCCTCCTCCTCCCCCCCTCTAAAAAATTTAAGAGACTTAAGCTGTCATCAACAACACAGCAAACAACTCTGCCTTCTAAAGAGATGGCATCACAAATCCCCAAGGCGAGTCCAAGGGTGTTGGTGGTTGTGAAGTCTGACCTTCCCATCACTGTACGGGAAGAGGTGGCTCCTTCCACCATTTGCAGCATGCCCTCTGCATATGCTGGAAGGATCACCCACAGTCCAGTTACAGATTTGCCTAATGAAGGTGTGAATGTTGTACACTGGGAGGAGGATATTGATGTAGCTGGCGCTGAGGAGGAACTTGAAGAGGAGGTTGCTGATGGGGTTATCTTAAATGAGGCACCAGGGGGGGAAACAGTTGTTGTCCATGGGATGAAAAAGCCCATCTTCATGCCTGGTCAGAAGACCAAAAAATCCACCTCTTCGGTCTGGAATTATTTCTATCCCAATCCGGACAACAAATGTATGGCCATATGTGCCTTATGTAAAGCTCAAATAAGCAGGGGTAAGGATCTTGGCCACCTAGGGACATCCTCCCTTATACGTCACCTGAATAACCTTCATAATTCAGTGTTTAGTTCAGGAACTGTGGCTAGGACCATTAGCAGTCCAGGGACACCTAAATCCCTTGGTCCTGTTGTATCCACTCCAGCAACACCCTCCTCGTCAATTTTCTCCACGATCTCGATCAGAGATAGTCCTGCAGGCCATGTCACCGGCATGACTGAGTCCTCTTCAAAGCGGGATTCCTCCGGAGGATCCTGCAGCGGTACGCCTACTACTGCCGCTGCTGCTGTTGCTGCTGGTAGTCGGTCATCTTCCCAAAGCGGAAGTCGTAAGAACGCTACGTCTTTCACTAAACAGTTGACCGTTCAACAGTCATTTGCCATGAGCACCAAGCACGACAGTAGTCATCCTATGGAAAAGCGGATAACTGCGGCCGTAACAGCTATGTTGGTGTAAGACGTGCGTCCGGTGTCCGCCATCAGTGGAGTGGGATTTAGACGGTTGATGGAGGTATTGTCTCCCCGGTACCAAATCTCATCGAGATTCCACTTCACTAGGCAGGCGATACCTGGGATGTACAGAGAAGAATGAAAAAGTGTCCTCAGTGCTCTGAAAAATGCGGTTGTACCCACTGTCCACTTAACCACGGACATGTGGACAAGTGGTTCAGGGCAAACTAAGGACCATATGACTGTGACAGCCTACAGGGTAGATGCATCGCCTTCCGCAGCAACAGCAGCAGCAGCAGCAGCAGCATCAGTAGCAGCATCTCCAAAATACCTGCTCGTTCCAGGGCAGGCAACGGTGTGTATCTC
Organism: Mixophyes fleayi; assembly: GCF_038048845.1. Classification (NCBI taxonomy): domain Eukaryota; kingdom Metazoa; phylum Chordata; class Amphibia; order Anura; family Limnodynastidae; genus Mixophyes; species Mixophyes fleayi. The sequence continues at coordinate 5,654,577 of NC_134408.1, read as the reverse complement.
CGGTTTTAGTAAGAGGCACAACGCTGCCAACCTCTTAGAGAAACTGAGGGAAATAATCTTGCAGTGGCTTACCCCACTTACACTCTCCTGGGGATTTGTGGTGTCAGACAACGCCAGTAACATTGTGCGGGCATTACATATGGGCAATTTCCAGCACGTGCCATGTTTGGCCCACACAATAAATTTGGTGGTGCAGCATTACCTGAAGAGTGACAGGGGTGTGCAGGATATGCTTGCGGTGGCCCGCAAAATTGCTGGACACTTTCGGCATTCTGCCACTGCCTACTGAAGACTCGAGCAACATCAAAAAAGCCTCAACCTGCCCTGCCATCACCTCAAACAAGAGGTTGTGACGCACTGGAACTCCACCCTCTATATGCTGCAGAGGATGGAGGAGCAGCAAAAGGCCATTCCAGCCTACACAGCCACCTACGACATAGGCAAAGGAGTGGGGATGCACCTGAGTCAAGCGCAGTGGAGACTGATTTCCGTGTTGTGCAAGGTTCTCCAGCAGTTTGAACTTGCCACACGTGAAGTCAGTTCCGACACTGCCAGCTTGAGTCAGGTGATTCCCCTGATCAGGCTGTTACAGAAGCAGCTGGAGAAAGTGAGGGAGGAGCTGTTAAAGCATTGCGATTCCACAAAGCATATAGCTCTTGTGGATGAAGCCCTTCGTACGCTTTGCCAGGATCCGAGGGTGGTTACTCTTTTAAAGTCAGAGGAATACATTCTGGCCACCGTGCTCGATCCTCGGTTTAAAGCGTATGTTGTGTCTCTGTTTCCGGCGGACACAAGTCTACAGCGGTGCAAAGACCTGCTGATCAGGAGATTGTCCTCTGAAGAGGACTGTGACATGCCAACAGCTCCTCCTTCATTTTCTTCCACACCTGTGGCTGCGAGGAAACAGCTGAGATTTCCTAAACGACCCGCTGGCGGGGATGCTGAGAACATCTGGTCCGGACTGAAGGACCTGCCAACCATTGCAGACATGTCTACTGTCACTGCATTGGATGCTGTCACCATTGAAAAAATGGTGGAGGATTACTTTGCTGACACCATCCAAGTAGACATGTCAGACAGTCCTTATTCTTACTGGCAGGAAAAAAAGGCAGTTTGGAAGCCCCTGTACAAACTGGCTCTATTTTACCTGAGTTGTCCCCCCTCCAGTGTGTACTCCGAAAGAGTTTTTAGTGCAGCGGGGAACCTGGTCAGTGAGCGGCGAAGGAGGTTGCTTCCGCAAATCGTTGAGAAGATGATGTTCATAAAAATGAATTATTAATTCTTCAATCAAGACCAGCACTGGCCTCCAGAGACTACAGAGGGACCTGTGATTGTAGAGTCCAGCGGGGACAAATTGATAATGTGTGAGGATGAGGAAGTACACACTGAAGGGGGCGAGGAATCAGAAGATGAGGATGAGGACGACATCTTGCCTCAGTAGAGCCAGTTTAGTTTGTACAGGGAGAGATGAATTGCTTTTTTTGTGTGGGGGCCCAAACAAACCAATCATTTCACAGTTGTTTGGTAGGCCCTGTCGCTGAAATGATTGGTTTGTTAAAGTGTGCATGTCCTATTTCAACAACATAAGGGTGGGTGGGAGGGCCCAAGGACAATTCTATCTTGCACCTCTTTTTTTTCTTTGCCAGCTCGTTTTGTGGGGGTCCAAACAAACCAATCATTTCAACCACAGTTTTGTATGCCCTGTGGCTGAAATGATTGGTTTGTTAAAGTGCGCATGTCCTATTTCAACAACATAAGGGTGAGTGGGAGGGCCCAAGGACAATTCCATCTTGCACCTCTTTTTTGGCATTATGTGCTCTTTGCGGCCTAGTTTTTCAAACTGCCATCCTGTCTGACACTGCAGTGCCACTACTAGATAGGCCACGTGTTTTTGCCGCCCACTTGTGTCGCTTAGCTTAGACATCCAGCTACCTCGGTGCAACCTTTTGGCCTAAAAACAATATTGTGAGGTGTGAGGTGTTCAGAATAGACTGGAAATTAGTGGAAATGATTGTTATTGAATGTTATTGAGGTTAATAATAGCGTAGGAGTGAAAAAAAACCCAAAAACTGTTTTTTAGCACTTTTTATGCTTTTTTAAAAATAAATCAGAACCCAAACCCCTAAATCAAAACCAAAACCTTGAGTGGGGTGTTTTGGCAAAACAAATCAGAGCCCAAAACCTCAAGCTAATCAGAACCCAAAACCCAAACACAAAACTCTAAAAGTAGCCGGTGCACACCTCTAGTTATCAGCTGTATCCTGTTTAGTGATGAACTCACGCCTCTTGGTGAAATTGGATTATATGTGACTCCTAGTGCTACGCACGGTTGGACTGTTATTTCCCGGCTGTACTTCTAAGCAACATTCCATTGCATGTTCCAGATTACCCAAGTTCTTGGACTGCATTAATATCTCCTGTTCCGCTGTTTGAACCATTATGTTACCTGTAAACCATCTGCAAAAGTGAATCATATTCCATCTGGATCAACCAAGTCTATCTACTATTCATATTGGACTTTTAGCAGTGTCAGTGATTCTCCTTTATTGCTGTTTGTGTTGTGAAGGTTTCAAGTGTTCTATATCACCATCCCAGCGTTGAACTGTTACTGCAAATCTTTATGCCGTTGCTAATGGTTACCATCTGAAGTACTTCTGTGATTGTATTGTTTTTATGAACTTCCGTGTACTCAGCCCAGCTGAGTTATATATATACATCTGTTATCTACTGTTGCTGCATCATCAAATTAATATACTAAATTGCAACACTATATCATCGTCTGTGTATTCTTCCTTGTGCTCTCCCAAGTTGAACTATCAACCCCAGCGGGTTCTGTCTCCACCATCCTCTGCTTTTATCATCCTGGTAGAGGTTGGGGATCCATAAAATATCCATTTTTTGTATTATTTGTGTGTGAGGGGCCAGAGTGTGTATATTATGTGTATGTGAGGGGCCAATGTATTTATATTATGTGTGTGTGAGGGGCTGTTTGTGGGAGGGAAATAGGTTTATTTTTTAAATGGTAACACTATTAATTTAATGATTTGGTTGGAGGGAGGCCTACTTATAAAATGTGGGCGCTATATTGATTTAACACTGGAGCTGGTTGGAGTTTACTAAATTTCATGCACCCATTTTTTTTTCCAAATAGGACCTTCAACATTCCAGGATCCAGACAAGCAACAACTGATCTATGGACACAGCAGCCACAAGTGATGAAACTGACGAGAACAGGTAGGAGAGAGCAGCACAGTCTGCCAACTATCCTGAATTTGGTGGGATTTATATTATGAGGAGGTCTGACTCGTTTAAATGCTGCACTATGGGATTCATGGAGAAGACTGACATTTTAACATGATTATTGCATTCCAGAACTTTTTCATGTTTCTGTAGGTAGAGGGCTGCAGTCAGTAACTGTAGTGGCGGACGGTCTGTGACATGGTAGTGATAGGAGACTGCTGTGTTTTCTTTACTGGGCTTGTTAACCCTGAACTGCAGTTTCTTGACATGTTAATTATGATTAATACCGAAGTTAAGTTAAAGATAAAGTACAATTTGTGTGTGTTGAAATTTAAGCAGTGATGGAATTGGGGTGTATATGGCAGTATGAAATATCACTACTTCTCATACTGCCTTCATTGTAAAATAATAAAATTCCATTCACTTGTTTACATTCCCATTACATTTTTCATACCGCCACTTCTAAATTTCCACTTCGACCACTGAGCTTAATATTCATCGTATAGGGTATATGATTAGTAAAATTCAAAATTCTGCTAGATCCTTTGACAAAATATGGGGTCCATGGTCATTATTCTTTAACTACTGGGACCACAGTGTGATGCAGTTGTGAGAGATATACATTTTATGAACTTCTTGAAGTAATGCATTTTGTATAATTACTGCCGAAAGAAGAATCTGCAGGCTTGCAGATCATTCTCTATGACCTTTGCCTTACATTTCTTTTCTCTTCGTCAACATGTTTTCGTGAGGATGTGCACATCTTGCACCTTCTGATAACACACCCGGAAACCACTGAAGGCCCCTCAGGGGGGAGTGTGACTGGAGACAGGAACTTCGAGGACATCTGCTTTTTGGACTGACCACAAAAAACTGCTGACATGTGAAAACTGCTTTCACAAACCTTGTATTCCTTATCTCCTTTTCCTGTTTTACTATGTATAAATAAACTTACTCTGACTGAGGGCTGGTCAGAACCAGATTGAGTTTCAGCCTAATATCTGAACTTGTCTGTCTCTCTATCGATCGATACCCACAAGGTATAGCAGCCAGAGTTCAGGAGAAAGGACCCGTTTAGGTCATCTCTGACAGTTTCAGTGGGGGCTCGTATGCCGGGATCTCCAATACATCAGACCTCCCGACAACGGGGCTCTCCCTTTCCAGACAGACAGACGTTAATCCAGCGCTGGTGAGTAAAAAGCTTTATTTTTGCTCTTAGAGCTGTCTCTGTGGAGGGGAAGTTATCCCAGCTTGAGGGTACTGCAGTCTGATTGACGGAGATCCCTGAACTCTGGCAACAGATACTATTAAGAGTATCAAGGTACTTGTGTAATCTGTTTTGTATTGTTACACGTATTTATACATTGTCCTCTCTATGCCAGACACCTGATACATCTATACACATGAATAACACCACAGAACCCAGTCAGATCACACAGTTGACCCTGCAAATAATATTGATTGTATACGTGATTGTGTTTTTTTGTTGGATTTTAGTGAAAATAGTCAGGAACATTCAGAAAGGCAGACCCGCTGCAAACTTGTTGTAAGGCAAGACAGGAACAAATAAAAGTTTTCTCATTTAAAATATATTGGACCATAAGGTAATCCCATCATGGGAAACAAAGGGTCCAAGACAGGACAGAAATCCGAAAAGTACGGGGATCTAGACCCCATAGAATATATGCGAAAGCATAAAGGCAAGGATTTCACAAAAGGAATGAGAAAACTGTTCAAAGCTGCAGGGGTGTCTGAGAACGGTACATTAAAGGTTCCATTTTGGAAACAACTAATTAAAGACAATGAGAAAGCACTGAAAGAAAAAGGTTATTTCGACAGATGTGTTGCATGGTGTAAAATGTCAGAAGAATTAGAGAATGACAATGATTGCTGTGATATGTTACAGTTAACAAATTTAAGTGACATTGATGATACAGAGCCTTTAGCGCCACCAGTCCATAATGTCCAAGACAACGTTGCCTGGCCACCCCCACCCCTGCCCTGTCCTAAGATATATCCAGATTTGGGCTCCGTTCACGGCAATCAGCCAGGTCCTAGTTTAAGACATAGACCCACACGCCAGCCCGAACTATATGGGGAATGGGGGTTTACCGTCCATGTGGGCCCCCCGCCTTATAACCCAGATATAAATCTCCCCAAAGAACAAAAACAAGCCGGCCTCCCTTATGGGACCGTTTGCAAACAGTGTTATCGATGTGTCCCAGCATACTCTGAGGCATGTCCATTTTGCGGTCGGCCCCAAGAGGCTACAGACCAACGTTGTGACCCGTCACACCCCAGTCCGGGCATGTTTCCCCTAACCACCTCCACTACCATGGGGCCAGGAGTGGGACAAGGACCAAATGTCCAAGATGTTAGGATACGTACCACCACTCAACATAGACCTTGGACCCCCAGTGAAATAAGGGATAATTGTGATAAGTGTCCTGACCCCAGGAAATACCCCATACAGTGCCTCGCCTATTTTAGGAGAATGACCAGAATATATAACTGTACCTGGTCAGATTTGGAGGAATTGGCTAATGTAATAATCGGTCCAAGTGGAACCGCAGTTTTAAGAGGCTCAGATGAGATTGGCTGCCCAGAAGGAGAGGACGCTTTAACGGTGGCCTCTTCAAATATATTCCTGACCAAAATGAATGTGTGGGCAGCTGCAGAACAGCGTAAGGTCCCAGTAGGCACCCCCCTTAAACAGGAAAACAATGAAGAATGCCGTAAATGGTATGACCGTTGTTTGACCAATCATACAGACGGGGGCTTTGGCATTGCCGAGCCCCGAGAAACACAACTACTCAAAACCACCTTTCTGATGGGTCTCAAACAAGAAATGAGGGAGTCCCTGTTTAAAACCAGACCTGAGGCAGGAAGTTTGGAAATAGAGGTGTTGTTAGATATACTAAGCCATGGAAGACAGGGAGGAATTAAAAAAGAAAAAGACCCCCATTTACATTGTGCAAGCCACAAACGAAAAAAAGGGGTTTAATGCACGAGCAGCTCCAGGAGCATGCTTCTTTTGCAAACAAACAGTGCACTTGAAAAGGGATTGTTTGAAATACAAAGCATGGTTGAAGAAAAAGGAGCAGAAATCAGAATAGGGAGTTGGCATTCTAGTGTCCACAGGGGTTGTAAAAGAGACGGGTCCTCAAAGTTTTATTGACATGTTACTTGATGGAAAAATTGAAACCCGTTGTTTGCTTGACACTGGAGCAAGCCACTCATGTATAATGCACACCCCTGACATTGAACCCTATCTCACTGACAATACCATAACCACCACAGGACTCACTGGTACTGCCGTGAGATTGCAAGAGACAATCCCTATCCCCGTCCAAATCCCCGGTGAACCGGAGACCATAGACGTGCAGTTTCTGGTCTCAACTGACTGCCCTGTCAATTTGCTGGGAGCAGACATACTTTCCAAAATACAGGCATCAATAAAATATAAAGATGGAAAGGTTTATTTACAAAACTCAGACCCCTTACTAAGGGACTCAAAGGTCCTAGCCGCGCTCACTATGATACATCAAGTGGGTGACCCCGAGCACGCAAAACATTCCCCAACACTCCCAGAAGGGTTTGAATCTTTGCCCGATACCCTCTGGTCAAAAGGAAAAACTGATGTCGGGCTACTTTCAGTACCACCCGTCCACATTAAACTAAAAGACGGTACAGTCCCCATTTCAAACAAACAGTACTCCCTTAAAGGAGAACAGAAGGGGGCCGTCAATGAACAGGTTGTAGAGTATGTGGAGGCAGTGGTATTGAGAAAATGCCGGTCCCCCTGGAACTCCCCACTCTTTCCTGTTCGGAAAAGATCGGCCGATGGATCGGTCCGATATAGACTTGTACACGATCTAAGAGAGGTTAATAAACGAATGGTAATAGATGTTCCCATTGTCCCAAACCCTCACGTGTTACTTAACGACATCCCGGCCTCGTCCACCAGGTTTTCAGTAATTGATTTGGCAAACGCATTTTTTTCTGTACCACTACATATTGATAGCCAGAAATGTACTGCCTTTACTGTAGATGATGCTCAGTATTGTTGGACTAGGTTACCGCAGGGAGGTGCGATTTCACCGTCCGCCTTTTCTGAAGCACTACACACTGTTTTGTCTGCATGGACACCTGCTCACGAGACTACATGCCTAATCCAGTATGTGGATGATTTGTTACTCTGCGCTGACACAGAAACCATATGCACACAAGAAACAAAAAGCCTATGTCACGATCTGCCCTCAGCTTATGCATTACATGCTGCTTTGCATGGCAGCTCCTGCCCTTTGTGTCCTATTATTGTATTGTATTGCAGCAGTGCCTCTGATTACCAGAGGTGCTGCTATTATGCCTTTCTTGTTTGCCTTAGGGGTTAACTTGTTCACCAATTATCCCATGCACCTGGGTGTGGTTTTCCCTTTATATACCTGTCACTCCCAGCACACAGGGCTGGTTATTGTTGTCCCATCCTGATGTCATTTCCTGTTGTCCTTACCTGATTGTTTCTGGACATTCATGCTACTTTCTGCATCAGCTGGAACCTGGTATTTATCACTGCTCCTTATTACCTGTTGTTAATACCTCTCTGCAAATAAACACAGAGTGTTTTCACCAAATTCGTGACTCCTAGCTGTACTTCTGTTTGAGATCCGTGACAGTATAACCAGCCCAAAAAAACAGCTTTGGAGTCAGGTGAAAGTTTTGTTTTATTCTGGGACTTTTTTGCTGCAATCAAGTTTTCATTTGTCTTTTGCAACATGTCTGTTTTACCAATCATGGAATTACCACTGCTACAAACCTTACAAATGGACATTATATTGCTACGCTCCCAGCTGGCTAAATTTTCCACTTTGCTTTTGGACCCACTCAGGAGACTATCAGAGACTGTTTCACTGAAATCTAATACTGTTGATTTGACCCAGCCAACTCTGTCTGCTGCTGAATCCGTGCCGCCAACACCTTGCAATAATACCATGTAAAATTTGCATTTAACTAACAACTGCAGTTTAACTAATGCCCGGTTCACAAGTGGGCCACGCCCCCATCTGACCGAAGTGGAGCGACAGCGCAGAATAACCAACAAACTGTGTCTCTACTGTGCCAGCAATGCACATTTCTTGCAGGACTGTCCTGTCCGTAGACCACGTCAGCTTACTGAATCATCTCCTGTTGTTTCCTCTCGGCACTCCAAATCTGTTTATGCTCCAGCATTCCTGTTCTCTGCGAAGAGACCCAATCTGCCAGCTCCAGCCGCCTGTCCTGAGGCACCCACTCCCTCTGTCTCCTGTGCCGAGGTGCCAGCCTCTGTCTCCTGTGCCGAGGTGCCAGCCTCTGTCTCCTGTGCCGAGGTGCCAGCCTCTGTCTCCTGTGCCGAGGTGCCAGCCTCTGTCTCCTGTGCCGAGGTGCCAGCCTCTGTCTCCTGTGCCGAGGTGCCAGCCTCTGTCTCCTGTGCCGAGGTGCCAGCCTCTGTCTCCTGTGCCGAGGTGCCAGCCTCTGTCTCCTGTGCCGAGGTGCCAGCCTCTGTCTCCTGTGCCGAGGTGCCAGCCTCTGTCTCCTGTGCCGAGGTGCCAGCCTCTGTCTCCTGTGCCGAGGTCACATCATCTGCCTCCAGCTCTGAGGTCACATCATCTGCCTCCAGCTCTGAGGTCACATCATCTGCCTCCAGCTCTGAGGTCACATCATCTGCCTCCAGCTCTGAGGTCACATCATCTGCCTTCAGCTCTGAGGTCACATCATCTGCCTCCAGCTCTGAGGTCACATCATCTGCCTCCAGCTTGGAGCCTGCTGCCACTGTGTCCGGTCCTGAGCCTGCTGCCACTGCGTCCAGTTCCGAGTCTCCTGCCACTGTCTCCAGTTCAGAGTCTTCAGCCGCTGTCTCTGTTCCTGAGCTCCAGTTTGCTCCAGAGGGGGCGCTGCCCTTCCCGTCTGCTCCAGAGGGGGGGCGCTGCCCTTCCCGTCTGCTCCAGAGGGGGGGCGCTGCCCTTCCCGTCTGCTCCAGAGGGGGCGCTGCCCTTAAAGACTTCTCCAGAGGGGGTCCTGTCCCTCCAGTCTGCTCCAGGAGAGTTGCCAGTCCATGCGGTCCAGCCCGAGTTGCCAGTCCATGCGGTCCAGCCCGAGTTGCCAGTCCATGCGGTCCAGCCCGAGTTGCCAGTCCATGCGTTCCAGCCCGAGTTGCCAGTCCATGCGGTCCAGCCCGAGTTGCCATTCCATGCAGTCCAGCCCAAGTTACCACTTGGTGCTGTCTGCCCTCAGGCTTCTCAAAGTGCTGTCTGCCCTCAGGCTTCTCAAAGTGCTGTCTGCCCTCAGGCTTCTCAAAGTGCTGTCTGCCCTCAGGCTTCTCAAAGTGCTGTCTGCCCTCAGGCTTCTCAAAGTGCTGTCTGCCCTCAGGCTTCTCAAAGTGCTGTCTGCCCTCAGGCTTCTCAAAATGCTGGCAAGTCTGCCGCCCAGTCCGGGCCTGCTCCCAAGTCTGCCGCCCAGTCCGGGCCTGCTCCCAAGTCTGCCGCCCAGTCCGGGCCTGCTCCCAAGTCTGCCGCCCAGTCCGGGCCAGCTCCCAAGTCTGCCGCCCAGTCCGGGCCAGCTCCCAAGTCTGCCGCCCAGTCCGGGCCAGCTCCCAAGCCTTCCGCCCAGTCCGGGCCCGCTGCCAAGCCTTCCGCCCAGTCCGGGCCCGCTGCCAAGCCTTCCGCCCAGTCCGGGCCCGCTGCCAAGCCTTCCGCCCAGTCCGGGCCCGCTGCCAAGCCTTCCGCCCAGTCCGGGCCCGCTGCCAAGCCTTCCGCCCAGTCCGGGCCCGCTGCCAAGCCTTCCGCCCAGTCCGGGCCCGCTGCCAAGCCTTCCGCCCAGTCCGGGCCCGCTGCCAAGCCTTCCGCCCAGTCCGGGCCCGCTGCCAAGCCAGCCGCCCAGTCCGGGCCCGCTGTCAAGCCTGCTGCCAAGTCCGAACCATCCGTTGCCAAGGGTGCCAAGTCTGAGCTGCCACCTACCTTTGAGGGGCACCTTTCTCAATTTAGTGCTCTACTGAGGTTTTGTGCTTCTTATTTCCCCTCAGTACCTAGCCTTGTCAGTGACCCAAAGAGGCAAGTTTTGCTTTTATTAACAAATTTTAGAGGAGAGGCTATGGAATGGGCTAACCCTTTGATTGAGACTAATCACCCCACCCTATCTGACTTACCACTATTTGTCGAGGCAGTGATCAACAAGTTTTCACCAACACCTCCCGCTATGCCATCTTATGGGGCCTCCGTATTGTCACCAGTACCACCCATCTCACCTGGCCAAGAGATAGCTTTGTGCTCCACTCAGTTGGCTCAGGCCCCAATTCCGAGAAAGTCCTGTAAGAGAGGAGGACGTAAGAGGAGAGGAGGTTCTGCAGTTCTTGAACTGGCAACTGGCATGGTCTCCTTTGCCTTTCCGCCCTTGGACGAGGACTTTTCTGGTAATTAGGCGTCTGGAATCCGCCCTTAAGGGAGGGGGTACTGTCACGATCTGCCCTCAGCTTATGCATTACATGCTGCTTTGCATGGCAGCTCCTGCCCTTTGTGTCCTATTATTGTATTGTATTGCAGCAGTGCCTCTGATTACCAGAGGTGCTGCTATTATGCCTTTCTTGTTTGCCTTAGGGGTTAACTTGTTCACCAATTATCCCATGCACCTGGGTGTGGTTTTCCCTTTATATACCTGTCACTCCCAGCACACAGGGCTGGTTATTGTTGTCCCATCCTGATGTCATTTCCTGTTGTCCTTACCTGATTGTTTTTGGACATTCATGTTACTTTCTGCATCAGCTGGAACCTGGTATTTATCACTGCTCCTTATTACCTGTTGTTAATACCTCTCTGCAAATAAACAGAGTGTTTTCACCAAATTCGTGACTCCTAGCTGTACTTCTGTTTGAGATCCGTGACAGCCTATTACAGTTTCTAGCACAAGCACGCTGCAAAGTGTTATTACAAATTGCCTTACCCCGAGTTCAATTCTTGGGACATTGCATTTCAGCAGGTGCTAAACACTTGCTAGACAGTAGGAAGGAAGCCATACAAAACTTCCCTCTCCCCACCACAGTAAGACAGTTACGTGCTTTTCTAGGACTCGCTGGCTACTGCTGCGATTGGTTGGTAAATGCCTCAGAACTCTTTGATCCCCTGTATGCAGGCACAAAGGGTTATGCCACTGGCACAATTACATTGTCAGCAGAACAAAAAGCAGCTTTTGAGCTGATCAAAGATTTAATCACAAGCGCCCCAGCCCTTGGGCTACCTAACTATGAACTCCCGTTTAACTTGTTCTGCCGTGAACAAGAAGGGCACGCTCATGGCGTACTAAAACAAGAGCATGGGAGCAGACAAAGACCATTGGGGTACTACTCACAAAAATTAGACCTCATAGTGGGAGCCCCAACATGCATAAAAGCAGTAGCGGCAGCTGCTTTATTGCTACAAAAAATTGCAGACATAGTGCTGGATCACCCTCTCACCATTCAAGTACCACACTCAGTAATGGAAATATTAAATCAAGCCAGAACAAAACACATCTCAGCAGCAAGACTAACCAAGTATGAGGTAGCGTTATTAACACCCTCACACGTCACACTAAAGAGATGCACAGTTTTAAATCCAGCAACATTGTTCCCAAGTTGCATGGATATAAAAGAGGGGAGTGACAGTATAGATGCTGCAGACACAGACAGTACAGAAAGTGTTGAGGCTGTGACAAAGCAGGAAACACAACAATTTTTTTTTTTCTGTGATCATGACTGTCTAGCCCTAATGGACCTGGAAACTAAACCTCCCGGGGATGTTAAAGAAACACCTCTTAGCAACCCTGATCTACTTCTGTTTGTAGATGGGTCCAGGTACTATGAGGAGGGCTCTCCCAAAACAGGTTATGCAGTTACAACAGAAACAGACATTGTACTCCAGCAACCCCTCCCACCAAGTCAATCAGCACAGCAAGCTGAATTAGAAGCACTTATAAGTGCATGTCAGTATGCAGAAGGGAGAACAGCTAACATTTACACTGACTCCAGATATGCCTTTGGGGTTGCACATGGCTACCAAAGTATTTGGAAGAACAGACACTTTATGGCCTCTAACGGTAAACCCATTAAAAATGCAGAAATCATTTTGAGGTTGTTTGCTGCATTAGAGCTGCCCAAGGAAGTGGCAGTCATAAAGGTAAAAGCGCACACCAGAGAGCAGACTATGGAAGTAAGAGGGAACAGACTAGCAGACCAGGCTGCAAGAGCTGCAGCAGACCTACCACTAGTACAACACTATTTAGTGTCCACCACACCCCCCACCCTCCCTATAGATCTGGAAATGCTAAAAATCCTCCAAAAGCAAGCAACAGAATCTGAAAGAGAGGAGTGGCAAAAGAGGGGGGCAGAACACATAGAGGGCATATGGGCCACAACAGACAGACACTGTCTCCCTAGAGTCCTTTTTCCTACACTGGCTGCTCTAGTGCATGGGCCTTCCCATGTCTCAAAAGACGCAATGATTAACACTGTATTCAGACACTGGATCGCGCCAGGCTTCAGCACAGCTGCTCGTAATCTGGTAAAGGCCTGCGCCATCTGTAACACCCACAACCCTGGTCACACAGTAACAGTACCACCCAGGGTGACACCTAAACCCCTCTACCCCTTTCAGCGCATACAGATAGATTACATTCAGCTACCCAAATGTGGGATATATGAATATGTCCTAGTAGCTACTGATCTATTCTCTAATTGGCCGGAAGCGTGGGCGGTATCCAAAGCCACAGCGAAAAATACAGCCAAGAAGCTGCTATCTGAGGTAGTATGTAGATACGGGGTTCCAGAGGTGATTGAATCAGACAGAGGTACTACTTTTACAGGAGAAGTGATGACATCTATCATGTCAGACTTGGGGATTGCTCAAGCATTCCATACCCCCAACCACCCGCAGAGTAGTGGCAAGGTAGACAGGCTAAATGGCACTCTCAAGCTCAAAATACAGAAAGCCATGAAAAGCACAGGGATGCCCTGGCTGCAATGCCTTCCCCTTGCCCTATACTCAGTCAGGACAACACCTAATAAGAAACACAGGCTGAGCCCCTATGAAGTATTGTTTGGAGGGCCGCCAAAGACAGGGTGTTATTTTCCACAATCTCTAGTGAAACACCAAGGTGAACTGACTAGTAATGTGAAAGAACTACAGAAGTCCCTCACTAACATACATTCTCGAGTTTTCTCTTCATTCCCAGATCCAGAGGATTGCACTGTAACACATGCCCTGGTGCCAGGAGATTACGTCTTTGTAAAAAGACACGTGAGGAGGTTTCTGGAAGCACGGTTTGAGGGGCCATATCAAGTTCTGTTAACTACACCCACTTCTGTGAAACTTGAAGGGAAGGATCCTTGGATCCACGCCAGCCACTGCAAAAAGGCTACGGTGACCCAGGAAAAACCATGAAGGGGAGTAAGGTCCTTTTAAAGATTGTTGTTTTTCTATGTTTTCCTACAACCTTTTCTAACTTGGAAGAGCCAGAGAATGCTATAGCACACTTGCATAAAGCCAGTAGTCAAATAACCAATACCAGCAACTGCTGGGTATGTTCTCGTACTCCTCCCATCAGTAAAAATATAGCCCTGGTTCCCATACCTTTGAGTAGTGAAGAGCTGACTAAAATGAGAGAGGGAAACTTCTCATGCGGACGCATGGTCAGCCACAAGTACAAAACCACCAGATACCCAGTAGTAAAACTAGGCACGAATGGAGTCAGACCAAAATACTGTTTCAATAAGGTAATAGAATCCAATAGGGCTATAAATGAGTCAATATGGACCCCATATGGCCAAATACGCATTAGTTACCACAATAAGAGTTTCCCTTTAGGGTCCGTCCCTAAGTCACGCTGTCGAGTTATAGTAAACTTCACCCAACCTTATTTATCACACTGTAATTCTAAATGCAACCAAACAGAGAAGAAGAAAACCGAAAAAAGGTACTATTTTTTCAAAGAGCCAGGAGTGTATAAAATGTCAATATGACAGATATAATCTCACCTGGAACGGCACACTGCCTGCCTTTGACAATGACAGAGCAGAAAATGACACTTCATGTCACTTAGGACTACAGGTATCTACATATTGCCTGTTTTATGATATCCCCTACCTTTTACCAGATAATGTTTATTATGTGTGTGGACGCAATGCCTACAGGTGGCTCCCCCCAAATTCAATAGGGGTATGCTACTTGGCCAGATTGGTTCCTAAATTCTATGTCATGACCCACAGTGACCTCAGAGAAGTACTCAGGAATAAAAAAGACCATAGGCTTGAAAAAAGGGAAATTAAGACAATAGATACTGAACATATCCCTCTCATAGCAAAGTCCAAAGGGCACAATGTGGGCTTTGGATTTGGCAACATTATCTCAATAGGGACATGGGGATACATGGCAAACTACAATATGATATTAAAAGTTGCAGGACTTTTAGATAACATAACAGAAATTTATGACAAATCCTTCAGATATGTTGGGAAAGAACTACAGGCAATGAAAACCCAGTTAATACAACATCAACTTGTATTAGACTACATCACTGCTCAGTCAGGAGGGTACTGTTTAACCCTAGAAACGGAATACGGAATACATTGTTGTAATTTTGTAACAAATGACACTGATAACCCAGAAGAAGTAATAGACAGGTACATGACAGAAGCCAAGGAAATGAAGGAGAAATTCAGGAGAGAAAATTTTGACCCCGATACGGTAAATGATGGCTGGTGGACATCAGCCTTCTCATGGTTAAATCCTAGCAATTGGGGCACAGGTGTTTTCACATGGTTTTCAGGCATTTTAATATGAATAGCTAAGATATTCGCTTTATTGTTGTTGCTATATGTCATTTTTAAACTAAGCTTATGCTTTTTCCAATGCTGTTTGAAAAAGTGCAAAAAGTGATCTCACGCTGAATAAAAAGTCTCTTAAAAGACATGTGAAGCCCAAACCGGGATCAGAGGTTTACCTCGTCCTCTCTAAGCTTTAAGACCATTTGTACCCTCCCCTCCCCCAACCTAAATATGCGGCACAAGGACAACCCCCCCTTGTGAAATCAGTGTTCAACACTTGTCACCGCATATTTACCCCTCCTCAGTCTTTCCCATTTTCTTTTTTTTTATTTTTAAGAATTAGGTGTACATGAACCATAGACCTGATTGAATGTACCTTTACCATCCTCTAAGGGCCTATTAGAGGTTCCATTGAATTGAATGAAGTAGGTCAGGTGCAGGAGTGCTTCATGCACACCAAAAGGATAGGCAGGGCAATTATAAAAATGATAAAAAGAGGGGTTTATGTGAGAGATATACATTTTATGAACTTCTTGAAGTAATGCATTTTGTATAATTACTGCCGAAAGAAGAATCTGCAGGCGTGCAGATCATTCTCTATGACCTTTGCCTTACATTTCTTTTCTCTTCGTCAACATGTTTTCGTGAGGATGTGCACATCTTGCACCTTCTGATAACACACCCGGAAACCACTGAAGGCCCCTCAGGGGGGAGTGTGACTGGAGACAGGAACTTCGAGGACATCTGCTTTTTGGACTGACCACAAAAAACTGCTGACATGTGCAAACTGCTTTCACAAACCTTGTATTCCTTATCTCCTTTTCCTGTTTTACTATGTATAAATAAACTTACTCTGACTGAGGGCTGGTCAGAACCAGATTGAGTTTCAGCCTAATATCTGAACTTGTCTGTCTCTCTATCGATCGATAACCACAAGGTATAGCAGCCGGAGTTCAGGAGAAAGGACCCGTTTAGGTCATCTCTGACACAGTGTAATGATAAAGGAGGGCACAGTGTGATGAGAGGGACAGTAATGAGGGTCCGCAGTGTGATGTAGTGTAATGATAAAGGAGAGCACAGTGTGATGAGAAGGAAAGTAATGAAGGACCGCAGTGTGATGTAGTATAATGATAAAGGAGAGCACAGTGTGATGTAGTGTAATGATAAAGGAGGGCACAGTGTGATGAGAGGGACAGTAATAAAGGGCCACAGTGTGATGCAGTGTAATGATAAATAAGGAACACAGTGTGATGAGAGGGACAGTAATGCGGGGCCGCAGTGTGATGTAGTGTAATGATAAAGGAGAGCACAGTGTGATGTAGTGGAATGATAAAGGAGGGCACAGTGTGATGAGAGGGACAGTAATGAGGGGCCACAGTGTGATGAAGTGTAATGATAAATGAGGACACAGTGTGATGAGAGGGACAGTAATGAGGGGCCGCAGTGTGATGTAGTGTAATGATAAAGGAGGGCACAGTGTGATGAGAGGGACAGTAATGAGAGGCCACAGTGTGATGCAGTGTTATTGATACTTGAGAGCACAGTGTGATAAGAGGGACAGTAATAAGGGGCCACAGTGTGAGGTAGTGTAATGATAAAGGAGGGCAAAGTGTGATGAGAGGGACAGTAAGGAGGGGCCACAGTGTGATGCAGTGTAATGATAAAGGAAAGCACTGTGTGATGAGAGGGAAAGTAATGAGGGGCCGTAGTGTGATGCAGTGTAATGATAAAGGAGAGCACAGTGTGATGTAGTGTAATGATAAAGGAGGGCACAATGTGATGAGAGGGACAGTAATGAGGGGCCACAGTGTGATGCAGTGTAATGATAAATGAAGACACAGTGTGATGAGAGGGACAGTAATGAGGGGCCGCATTGTGATGTAGTGTAATGATAAAGGAGGGCACAGTGTGATGAGAGGGACATTAATGAGGGGCCACAGTGTGATGCAGTGTAATGATACTTGAGAGCACAGTGCGATAAGAGGGACAGTAATGAGGGGCCACAGTGAGATGCAGTGTAATGATAAATGAGGACACAGTGTGATGAGAGGGACAGTAATGAGGGGCCGCATTGTGATGTAGTGTAATGATAAAGGAGGGCACAGTGTGATGAGAGGGACAGTAATGAGGGGCCACAGTGTGATGCAGTGAAATGATAAAGGAGGGCACAGTGTGATGATAAGGACAGTAATGAGGGGCCGCAGTGTGATGCAGTGTAATGATAAAGGACAGCACAGTGTGATGAGAGGGACAGTAATGAGGGGCCGCAGTGTAATGCAGTGTAATGATAAAGGAGAGCACAGTGTGATGAGAGGGACAGTAATGAGAGGCCGCAGTGTAATGCAGTGTAATGATAAAGGAGAGCACAGTGTGATGAGAGGGACAGTAATGAGGGGCCACAGTGTGATGCAGTGTAATGATAAATGAGGACACAGTGTGATGAGAGGGACAGTAATGAGGGTCCATAGTGTGATGCAGTGTAATGATAAAGGATAGCACAATGTGATGAGAGGGACAGTAATGAGGGGCCGTAGTGTGATGCAGTCTAATGATAAAGGATAGCACAATGTGATGAGAGGGACAGTAATGAGGGGCCGTAGTGTGATGCAGTGTAATGATAAAGGAGGGCACAGTGTGATGAGAGGGACAGTAAGGAGGGGCCACAGTGTGATGCAGTGTAATGATAAAGAAGAGCACAGTGTGATGAGAGGAACAGTAATGAGGGGCCGTAGTGTGATGCAGTGTAATGATAAAGGAGAGCACAGTGTGATGAGTGGGACAGTAATGAGGGGCCGTAGTGTGATGCGGTTTAATGATAAAGGAGAGCACAGTGTGATGAGTGGGACAGTAATGAGGGACCACAGTGTGATGCAGTGCAATGATAAATAAGAGCACAGTGTGATGAGAGGGACAGTAATGAGGGGTCGCAGTGTGATGCAGTGTAATGATAAAGGAGAGCACAGTGTGACGAGAGGGACAGTAATGAGGGGTCGCAGTGTGATGAAGTGTAATGATAAAGGAGAGCACAGTGCGATGAGAGGGACAGTAATGAGGGGCCGCAATGTGATGCAGTGTAATGATAAAGGAGGGCACTATGTGTTGAGAGGGACAGTAATGAGAGACCACATTGTGATGCAGTGTAATGATAAAGGAGAGCAAAGTGTAATAAGAAGGACAGTAATGAGGGGCTGCAGTGTGATGCAGTGTAATGATAAAGGAGGGCACAGTGTGAGGATAGGGACAGTGATGAGGGGCCGCAGTGTGATGCAGTGTAATGATAAAGGACAGCACAGTGTGATGAGAGGGACAGTAATGAGGGGCCGTAGTCTGATGCAGTGTAATGATAAAGGAGGGCAAAGTGTGATGTAGTGTAATGATAAAAGAGGGCACAGTGTGATGAGAGGGACAGTAATGAGGGGCCACAGTGTGATGCAGTGTAATGATAAAGGAGGACACAGTGCGATGAGAGGGACAGTAATGAGGGGCCGCAGTGTGATGTAGTGTAATGATAAAGGAGGGCAAAGTGTGATGAGAGGGACAGTAAGGAGGGACCACAGTGTTATGCAGTGTAATGATAAAGGAGGGCACAGTGTGATGATAGGGACAGTAATGAGGGGCCACAGTGTGATGTAGTGTAATGATAAATGAGGACACAGTGTGATGAGAGGGACAGTAATGAGTGGCCACAGTGTGATGTAGTGTAATGATAAAGGAGAGCAAAGTGTAATGAGAAGGACAGTAATGAGGGGCTGCAGTGTGATGCAGTGTAATGATAAAGGAAGGCACAGTGTAAAGCGAGGGACAATAATGAAGGGCCGCAGTGTGATGCAGTGTAATGATTAAGGAGAGCACAGTGTGATGAGAGGGACAGTAATGAGGGGCTGCAGTGTGATGCAGTGTAATGATAAATGAGGACACAGTGTGATGAGAGGGACAATAATGAGTGGCCACAGTGTGATGTAGTGTAATGATAAAGGAGGGCAAAGTGTGATGAGAGGGACAGTAAGGAGGGGCCACAGTGTGATGTAGTGTAATGATAAAGGAGGGCAAAGTGAGATGAGAGGGACAGTAAGGAGGGGACACAGTGTTATGCAGTGTAATGATAAAGGAGGGCACAGTGTGATGATAGGGACAGTAATGAGGGGCCACAGTGTGATGTAGTGTAATGATAAAGGAGAGCACAGTGTGATGTAGTGTAATGATAAAGGAGGGCACAGTGTGATGAGAGGGACAGTAATGAGGGACCACAGTGTGATGCAGTGTAATGATAAATGAGGACACAGTGTGATGAGAGGGACAGTAATGAGGGGCCGCAGTGTGATGTAGTGTAATGATAAAGGAGGGCACAGTGTGATGAGAGGGACAGTAATGAGGGGCCACAGTGTGATGCAGTGTAATGATAAAGGACAGCACAGTGCGATGAGAGGGACAGTAATAAGGGTCCACAGTGTGATGCAGTGAAATGATAAAGGAGGGCACAGTGTGATGATAAGGACAGTAATGAGGGGCCGCAGTGTGATGCAGTGTAATGATAAAGGACAGCACAGTGTGATGAGAGGGACAGTAATGAGGGGCCGCAGAGTAATGCAGTGTAATGATAAAGGAGAGCACAGTGTGATGAGAGGGACAGTAATGAGAGGCCGCAGTGTGATGCAGTGTAATGATAAAGGAGAGCACAGTGTAATGAGAGGGACAGTAATGAGGGGCCACAGTGTGATGCAGTGTAATGATAAATGAGGACACAGTGTGATTAGAGGGACAGTAATGAGGGGCCATAGTGTGATGCAGTGTAATGATAAAGGAGAGCACAGTGTGATGAGAGGGACAGTAATGAGGGGCCGTAGTGTGATGCAGTGTAATGATAAAGGAGGGCACAGTGTGATGAGAGGGACAGTAAGGAGGGGTCACAGTGTGATGCAGTGTAATGATAAAGGAGGGCACAGTGTGATGATAGGGACAGTAATGAGGAGCCGCAGTGTGATGCAGTGTAATGATAAAGGACAGGACAGTGTGATGAGAGGGACAGTAATGAGGGGCCATAGTGTGATGCAGTGTAATGATAAAGGAGAGCACAGTGTGATGAGTGGGACAGTAATGAGGGGCTGTTGTGTGATGCGGTGTAATGATAAATGAGAGCACAGTGTGATGAGAGGTACAGTAATGAGGGGTCGCAGTGTGATGCGGTGTAACGATAAAGGAGAGCACAGTGCGATGAGAGGGACAGTAATGAGGGGCCGCAATGTGATGCAGTGTAATGATGAAGGAGGGCACAGTGTGATGAGAGGGAAAGTAAGGAGGGGCAACAGTGTGATGCAGTGTAATGATAAAGGAGGGCACAGTGTGATGAGAGGGACAGTAATGAGGGGCCGTAGTGTGATGCAGTGTAATGATAAAGGAGGGCACAGTGTGATGAGAGGGAAAGTAAGGAGGGGCCTCAGTGTGATGCAGTGTAATGATAAATGAGGACACAGTGTGATGAGAGGGACAGTAATGAGGGGCCGCAGTGTGATGTAGTGTAATGATAAAGGAGAGCACAGTGTGATGTAGTGTAATGATAAAAGAGGGCACAGTATGATGAGAGGGACAGTAATGAGGGGCCACAGTGTGATGCAGTGTAATGATAAATGAGGACACAGTGCGATGAGAGGGACAGTAATGAGGGGCCGCAGTGTGATGTAGTGTAATGATAAATGAGGACACAGTGTGATGAGAGGGACAATTATGAGTGGCCACAGTGTGATGTAGTGTAATGATAAAGGAGGGCAAAGTGTGATGAGAGGGACAGTAAGGAGGGGCCACAGTGTGATGTAGTATAATGATAAAGGAGGGCAAAGTGTGATGAGAGGGACAGTAAGGAGGGGTGTCACGAGCCGCGGCGGTACTCACAGCCGCCGCAGCTCGCTTCCTGTAGGTCCCAACGTCCCGGCCGTCACCATGACAACCGGGACGTCATTTCCTTCCAACTCCCGACCGGTCGGACGCTTCCTCAGCGCTGTGTCCTGGCAGCCAGGCGCGCATGCGCTCTAGGGACAAACAGGCAGATTTAGCCTGTGGCTGAATTAGCAGGCATTAGCCTGCAGGTGTGGATTTCAGTGCTAAGCCCTGATTGGTCTTGCTAGGTGCTGGCAATTAGCCTACAAGTGTGGCCTTGTCTAGGGGCAGGTTCTGATTGGTTATGGGTTGTATTTAAGGCAATGAGGTCTGCTGCCTCATTGCCGGTTATAGCTTCTGTGCTCCAGTCTGCTGACCTGCTTGCTCCAGCTCCTGTTCCTGTATCTACGTTTTGACTTCCCGTGTATGACCCTTGGCTTCGTATTTGACTTCGCTTGTGTTTCCTGTGACCCTGATCCTTGGCTCGTTTACTCGTTCTGCTACTTTGCCTGTGACCTCTGACCTCAGCTTGCTCATCGTTTCTGTTACCTGCTGCCTACCTTTTGACCTCTGCGTGGACCTGACTCTTCTTGCCTGGGTTCTCCCCAGCCGGTACACACTTCACGACCCTCTGTCAGTCTGCAGCCCAGTCTGTCCCCACCATCAGGGGCTCCAGTGAACACCTGACTGGCAGAGTAGACTCCGGGTTGTGTTGTGCCGGCTGGAGGGGTTCCTAACATTATAACCGGCCCACTCACGGAGACAAGATTAGGATGGATACAAGTGGATCCACACCGTCTCCAGCACAAACTCTAGCAGGCCACGTTGAGTCCTTGTATCAGATGATGCAGGGATTGGCTGAGCGTATGTCTGTTCAAGAAGAAGCCACAAAAGCTTCACAACCGACTCCAGGTCCCATCTGTGAACCCAAAATGAACTTACCAGATCGGTTCTCCGGAAATAGAACCCTGTTTCGGAACTTCAGGGAGAGCTGCAAGCTCTATTTTCGGATGAGACCTCGCTCCTCCGGTTCAGAGCAGCAAAGAGTTGGGATTATTATTTCCCTTCTACAGGGTGACCCCCAGTCCTGGGCGTTTTCTTTGCCGCAGACCAGTCCGGCCATGCAGTCCGTAGACTCCTTCTTCGAGGCACTGGGTCTACTGTATGATGACCCGGATCGAGTGGCCTCCGCGGAAGCTCATCTACGGTCCTTGAAACAAGGCCGACGGTTGGCAGAAGAATACTGCGCTGAATTCCGTAGATGGTCACCTGATAGTGGATGGAACGACCCTGCCTTACGGAGTCAGTTCCGTCTCGGCCTATCTGAACAGATTAAAGATTCTTTGGTGCAATACCCGTCTCCTAGTTCTCTGGAGGATCTGATGCACCTCTCCATTAAAATTGACAGGAGATATAAGGAGCGGAAAACTGAAAAGGAAGCATCATCACCTCCATTCGCCTTCGTTCCTGTTTCCCAGGATGGTGAGGAGCCTATGCAATTAGGAGCATATCGTCTCTCTTCGGAAGAGAGAGACAGGAGACGTTCGCAAGGTCTATGTCTATACTGTGGCATAAAAGGCCACTTCTCCCGTTCTTGCCCAAATAAGTCGGGAAAAGACCATGCCTAGGGAATGAGGGGAAAGTTCACCTAGGTCTGCAAATTATCTCCCCGAAAAATGCTGTATTAATCCCTGCACAGCTCACCTTCCGGGCTCGCTCTGTGGACCTGTCGGCCTTCATTGATAGCGGAGCTGCAGGCAACTTCCTTGATATTGGGTTTGCCCGCTCTGCCGGAATTCCGATGGTAAAACTCAACTCTGCCATTACTGTCTGTGGCTTAGACGGAGGTCCGTTGCCTGGTGGCAAGATTTCCTGGGAGACCCCGCCACTACAGTTGAAGATCGGAGCTCTCCATTCTGAGTCAATCACCTTCTTCCTGATCGATTGTTCGTCGGTTCCTATGATCTTGGGCCACCCATGGCTTTCCTGTCATAACCCTGTCATAGACTGGGTAAAAGGAGAGATTGTCAAGTGGAGTACTTATTGTACACAGTCTTGTTTGTCACTGTCTCTGCGTATGATTCAGCCTATTCCGGAGCGGCTTCCCTCACAGTATCATGAGTTCTGGGACGTGTTCTCCAAGAAGGCTGCGGATACCTTACCGCCACATCGTGACTTTGACTGTGCCATCGAACTTATTCCTGGTTCCAAGTTACCTAAGGGGCGTTTGTATTCCCTTTCTGCTCCAGAAACAAAATCCATGCAGGAGTATATCGATGAAAACCTGGAGAGAGGCTTCATCAGGCCATCTAAGTCTCCCGTAGGAGCGGGATGCTTCTTTGTATCAAAAAAAGACGGAGGGTTAAGACCTTGTATTGACTACCGGGGATTGAATCATATCACAGTCAAGAACACCTATCCCCTTCCGCTCATCTCGGTTTTGTTTGATCAGCTAAGAGGGGCCACTGTCTTCACTAAAATCGACCTTCGCGGAGCATATAATCTCATCCGTATCAAAGAAGGAGATGAGTGGAAGACGGCATTCAATTCGCACTCTGGCCACTACGAGTATCTGGTCATGCCATTTGGCCTTAGTAATGCACCTGCAGTGTTCCAGGACTTGATCAATGAAGTTCTTCGGGAATTCCTTGGTTGTTTCGTGGTCGTCTATTTAGATGATATCCTCATCTATTCCAGATCTTTGCCCGCCCATCAGACTCACGTCAAACAAGTTCTACAGAAATTACGAGAGAACCACCTGTACGCTAAGCTGGAAAAGTGTGAGTTCGAGGTACAGAGAGTATCCTTTTTAGGCTATGTAATCTCTCCTGAGGGATTCTCCATGGATCCAGCTAAGGTCCAGGCTATTCTGGATTGGGTGCAACCCAACAATCTTAAGGCGGTGCAGAGGTTCCTGGGCTTCTCCAATTATTATAGGAGATTCATTCACAACTTTGCCGACATTGTGGCTCCCATTGTCGCTCTGACCCGTAAAGGAATGGATCCAACTAATTGGTCGCCCCAAGCAGTAGCCTCATTCGAAAGCCTGAAAAAGGCCTTTGTCTCCGCTCAGGTCCTCAGACATCCGGATCCAGCTAGGACATTTATTCTTGAGGTCGACGCCTCTGACATCGGTGCCGGTGCCATCCTATCGCAGAAGGATCCTCATACTAATCGTCTGCACCCATGTGCTTATTTCTCCCGTCAGTTCTCTTCAGCGGAGGCCAACTATGATGTCGGTAATAGAGAACTATTGGCAATCAAATGGGCCTTCGAGGAGTGGCGGCATTGGTTGGAGGGTGCTTCACATCAGATCTCTGTCATTACCGATCACAAGAATTTACAATATATACAGTCAGCCAAACGTTTAAATCCCAGACAGGCCCGGTGGGCGTTATTCTTTACCCGGTTTAACTTCCTGATCACCTACCGACCAGGCTCCAAAAATGTCCGGGCAGATGCCCTTTCCAGAAGTTTCTCGGCACACCACATTCCAGTCACTATCCCAGAGCCGATTATTCCCCCTTCTGTAATCCATGCCGGGTTGACCCAAGATCTGAGTATCACACTTCAGAGATTCCAGAAATTAGCCCCTGATACTACTCCGGAGCGACGTCTCTTTGTTCCAGTCCATCTAAGGAAGGCGGTTATTGCAGAGGCGCATAACAGTAGGGTTGCAGGGCATCCTGGAATTTTCAAGACGTTAGAAATCCTTTCCCGTACAGTCTGGTGGCCATCTATGTCTGCTGACGTCAGGAGTCATATCCTCTCATGTGAGGTTTGTGCCAGAAACAAAGTTCCTAGGATCCGCCCAATAGGCCAGTTAGTTCCTTTGGCACCACCTGCAAAACCATGGACCCACTTGTCCATGGACTTTATAGTGGATCTACCACCTTCTGCAGGACACAATACCATTTGGGTCGTGGTAGACCGGTTCAGTAAGATGTCCCATTTCGTTCCCTTACCCAGACTGCCTACAGCTCGGGATTTGGCCGTCTTATTCATTCAACATATTTTCCGGCTCCATGGACTCCCTACTGACATAGTTTCCGATCGGGGTTCCCAGTTCATAGCGCAATTCTGGAGATCTTTCTGTACCCTCCTCGGAATCAAGGTTAGTTTATCATCCGCATATCACCCTCAGTCCAATGGGCAGACCGAAAGAGTTAACCAGTCCTTGGAAAAATTTTTGCGATGCTACACGTCAGAGTTCCATGATAATTGGTCTTCCTTGTTACCCTGGGCAGAATTCGCCTGTAACAATTCCTGTCATTCATCTACTAAAACTTCTCCGTTTTTCTGCAATTATGGTTTTCACCCCAGATCTAACTCCCTGTATTCACTTAACCCAGTTGGTGTCCAGGAGATCCGTTCCACTGCAAGAGATCTCAGAGTTATCTGGAGGAAAGTACAGGCATCTCTGAAACAGGCTTCAGTTGTCGCAAAAAAAATTTCGGATCGCCACCGTACCATCTGCTCCTTCAAGGTGGGCCAGAGAGTGTGGCTGTCTACAAAAAACATTAAACTCAGACAGCCTTGCAAAAAGTTAGGTCCCAAGTTCATCGGCCCGTTCCTTATCATCAAGCAGGTTAATTCTGTTGCATTTAGGTTAAGAATTCCGGGCTCATTGAGAATTCCCAACACATTTCACTGTTCTCTGTTGAAGCCGGTATTATATCCTACTCAAATCCAGTCTTCAAATTTGCCTGGGAGAAAATCAAACAGATCACCAAGATACGTTGTTCAGAAGATCTTGGATTCCAAAAAAGTGCAAGGTCAGGTGCAATTCCTAGTGCAGTGGAGGAATCGTGGGTTAGAAGAACGGTCTTGGATCCCACGGAGACAACTCGATGCTCCTAAACAGTTGAAGGAGTTCTTTAAAAAATTTCCAAGGAAACCGGGATGTCGGGGTTCCTTAACCCCTCCTCAAGGGGGGGGTACTGTCACGAGCCGCGGCGGTACTCACAGCCGCCGCAGCTCGCTTCCTGTAGGTCCCAACGTCCCGGCCGTCACCATGACGACCGGGATGTCATTTTCTTCCAACTCCCGACCGGTCGGACGCTTCCTCAGCGCTGTGTCCTGGCAGCCAGGCGCGCATGCGCTCTAGGGACAATCAGGCAGATTTAGCCTGTGGCTGAATTAGCAGGCATTAGCCTGCAGGTGTGGATTTCAGTGCTAAGCCCTGATTGGTCTTGCTAGGTGCTGGCAATTAGCCTACAAGTGTGGCCTTGTCTAGGGGCAGGTTCTGATTGGTTATGGGTTGTATTTAAGGCAATGAGGTCTGCTGCCTCATTGCCGGTTATAGCTTCTGTGCTCCAGTCTGCTGACCTGCTTGCTCCAGCTCCTGTTCCTGTATCTACGTTTTGACTTCCCGTGTATGACCCTTGGCTTCGTATTTGACTTCGCTTGTGTTTCCTGTGACCTTGATCCTTGGCTCGTTTACTCGTTCTGCTACTTTGCCTGTGACCTCTGACCTCAGCTTGCTCATCGTTTCTGTTACCTGCTGCCTACCTTTTGACCTCTGCGTGGACCTGACTCTTCTTGCCTGGGTTCTCCCCAGCCGGTACACACTTCACGACCCTCTGTCAGTCTGCAGCCCAGTCTGTCCCCACCATCAGGGGCTCCAGTGAACACCTGACTGGCAGAGTAGACTCCGGGTTGTGTTGTGCCGGCTGGAGGGGTTCCTAACAAGGGGACACAGTGTTATGCAGTGTAATGATAAAGGAGGGCACAGTGTGATGATAGGGACAGTAATGAGGGGCCACAGTGTGATGTAGTGTAATGATAAAGGAGAGCACAGTGTGATGTAGTGTAATGATAATGGAGGGCACAGTGTGATGAGAGGGACAGTAATGAGGGACCACAGTGTGATGCAGTGTAATGATAATTGAGGACACAGTGTGATGAGAGGGACAGTAATGAGGGGCCGCAGTGTGATGTAGTGTAATGATAAAGGAGGGCACAGTGTGATGAGAGGGACAGTAATGAGGGGCCACAGTGTGATGCAGTGTAATGATAAAGGAGGGCACAGTGTGATGATAAGGACAGTAATGAGGGGCCGCAGTGTGATGCAGTGTAATGATAAAGGACAGAACAGTGTGATGAGAGGGACAGTAATGAGGGGCCGCAGTGTAATGCAGTGTAATGATAAAGGAGAGCACAATGTGATGAGAGGGACAGTAATGAGAGGCCGCAGTGTGATGCAGTGTAATGATAAAGGAGAGCACAGTGTGATGAGAGGGACAGTAATGAGGGGCCACAGTGTGATGCAGTGTAATGATAAATGAGGACACAGTGTGATTAGAGGGACAGTAATGAGGGGCCATAGTGTGATGCAGTGTAATGATAAAGGAGAGCACAGTGTGATGAGAGGGACAGTAAGGAGGGTTCACAATGTGATGCAGTGTAATGATAAAGGAGGGCACAGTGTGATGATAGGGACAGTAATGAGGGGCCGCAGTGTGATGCAGTGTAATGATAAAGGACAGGACAGTGTGATGAGAGGGACAGTAATGAGGGGCCATAGTGTGATGCAGTGTAATGATAAAGGAGAGCACAGTGTGATGAGTGGGACAGTAATGAGGGGTTGTAGTGTGATGCGGTGTAATGATAAATAAGAGCACAGTGTGAAGAGAGGTACAGTAATGAGGGGTCGCAGTGTGATGCGGTGTAACGATAAAGGAGAGCACAGTGCGATGAGAGGGACAGTAATGAGGGGCCGCAATGTGATGCAGTGTAATGATAAAAGAGGGCACAGTGTAAAGCGAGGGACAATAATAAAGGGCCACAGTGTGATGCAGTGTAATGATGAAGGAGAGCACAGTGTGATGAGAGGGACAGTAATGAGGGGCCATAGTGTGATGCAGTTTAATGATAAAGGAGGGCACAGTGTGATGAGAGGGACAGTAAGGTGGGGCCACAGTGTGATGCAGTGTAATGATAAAGGAGGGCACAGTGTGATGATAGGGACAGTAATGAGGGGCCGCAATGTGATGCAGTGTAATGATAAAGGAGGGCACTATGTGATGAGAGGGACAGTAATGAGAGACCACAGTGTGATGCAGTATAATGATAAAGGAGAGCAAAGTATAATGAGAGGGACAGTAATGAGGGGCCGCAGTGTGATGCAGTGTAATGATAAAGGAGGGCACAGTGTAAAGCGAGGGACAATAATGAAGGGCCGCACTGTGATGCAGTGTAATGATAAAGGACAGCACAGTGTGATGAGAGGGACAGTAATGAGGGGCCGTAGTCTGATGCAGTGTAATGATAAAGGAGAGCACAGTGTGATGAGAGGGACAGTAATGAGGGGCCGTAGTGTGATGCAGTGTAATGATAAAGGAGGGCACAGTGTGATGAGAGGGAAAGTAAGGAGGGGCCACAGTGTGATGCAGTGTAATTTTAAATGAGGACACAGTGTGATGTAGTGTAATGATAAAAGAGGGCACAGTGTGATGAGAGGGACAGTAATCAGGGGCCGCAGTGTGATGTAGTGTAATGATAAAGGAGGGCACAGTGTGATGAGAGGGACAGTAATGAGGGACCACAGTGTGATGCAGTGTAATGATAAATGAGGACACAGTGTGATGAGAGGGACAATAATGAGAGGCCGCAGTGTGATGCAGTGTAATGATAAAGGACAGGACAGTGTGATGAGAGGGACAGTAATGAGGGGCCATAGTGTGATGCAGTGTAATGATAAAGGAGAGCACAGTGTGATGCAGTGTAATGATAAAGGAGGGCACAGTGTTATGAGAGGGACAGTAATGAGGGGCTGCAGTGTGATGCAGGTTAATGTTAAAGGAGAGCACAGTGTGATGAGAGGGACAGTAATGAGGCACCACAGTGCGATGCAGTGTAATGATAAAGGAGGGCACAGTGTGATGAGAGAGATAGTAATGAAGGGCTGCAGTGTGATGCAGTGTAATGATTAAGGAGAGCACAGTGTTATGAGAGGGACAGTAATGAGGGGCCGCAGTGTGATGCAGTGTAATGATAAAGAAGGGCACAGTGTAAAGCGAGGGACAATAATGAAGGGCCGCAGTGTGATGCAGTGTAATGATTAAGGAGAGCACAGTGTGATGAGAGGTACAGTAATGAGGGGCCACAGTTTGATGCAGTGTAATGATAAAGGAGGGCACAGTGTGATGTGAGGGACAATAATGAGGGGCCACAGTGTGATGCAGTTTAATGATAAAGGAGGGCACAGTGTGATGTGAGGGACAGTAATGAGGGACTGCAGTGTGATGCAGTGTAATGATAAAGGAGAGTACAGTATGATGAGAGGGACAGTGATGATGGGCCGCAGTGTAATGATAAAGGAGGGCACTATGTGATGAGAGGGATAGTAATGAGGGGCCGCAGTGTGATGTAGTGTAATGATAAAGGAGAGCACAGTGTGAGGAGAGGGACAGTAATGAGGGGCCGCAGTGTGATGCAGTGTAATGATAAAAGAGAGCAAAGTGTGATGAGAGGGACAGTAATGAGGGGCCGCAGTGTGATGCAGTGTAATGATAAAGGAGAGCACAGTGTGATGAGAGGGACAGTAATGAGGGGATGTAGTGTGATGCAGTGTAATTATAAAGGAGGGCACAATATATTAAGTGGGACAGTAATGAGGGGCTGCAGTGTGATGCAGTGTAATGATAAAGGAGGGCACAGTGTGATGAGGGACAGTAATGAGGGGCCACAGTGTGATGCAGTGTAATGATAAAGGAGGGCACAGTGTGATGAGAGGGACAATAATGAGTGGCCACAGTGTGATGTAGTGTAATGATAAAGAAGGGCAAAGTGCGATGAGAGGGACAGTAATGAGGGGCTGCAGTGTGATGCAGTGTAATGATAAAGAAGGGCACAGTGTAAAGCGAGGGACAATAATAAAGGGCCGCAGTGTGATGCAGTGTAATGATGAAGGAGAGCACAGTGTGATGAGAGGGACAGTAATGAGGGGCCATAGTGTGATGCAGTTTAATGATAAAGGAGGGCACAGTGTGATGAGAGGGACAGTAAGGTGGGGCCACAGTGTGATGCAGTGTAATGATAAAGGAGGGCACAGTGTGATAATAGGGACAGTAATGAGGGGCCGCAATGTGATGTAGTGTAATGATTAAGGAGAGCACAGTGTTATGAGAGGGACAGTAATGAGGGGCTGCAGTGTGATGCAGGTTAATGCTAAAGGAGAGCACAGTGTGATGAGAGGGACAGTAATGAGGGGCCATAGTGTGATGCAGTTTAATGATAAAGGAGGGCACAGTGTGATGAGAGGGACAGTAAGGTGGGGCCACAGTGTGATGCAGTGTAATGATAAAGGAGGGCACAGTGTGATAATAGGGACAGTAATGAGGGGCCGCAATGTGATGTAGTGTAATGATTAAGGAGAGCACAGTGTTATGAGAGGGACAGTAATGAGGGGCTGCAGTGTGATGCAGGTTAATGCTAAAGGAGAGCACAGTGTGATGAGAGGGACAGTAATGAGGCACCACAGTGCGATGCAGTGTAATGATAAAGGAGGGCACAGTGTGATGAGAGAGATAGTAATGAGGGGCCACATGGTGATGTAGTGTAATGATAAAGGAGGGCACAGTGTTATGAGAGGTACAGTAATGAGGGGCCACAGTTTGATGCAGTGTAATGATAAAGGAGGGCACAGTGTGATGAGAGGGACAATAATGAGGGGCCACAGTGTGATGCAGTGTAATGATAAAGGAGGGCACAGTGTGATGTGAGGGACAGTAATGAGGGACTGCAGTGTGATGCAGTGTAATGATAAAGGAGAGTACAGTATGATGAGAGGGACAGTGATGATGGGCCGCAGTGTGATGCAGTGTAATGATAAAGGAGGGCACTATGTGATGAGAGGGATAGTAATGAGGGGCCACAGTGTGATGCAGTATAATGATTAAGGAGAGCACAGTGTTATGAGAGGGACAGTAATGAGGGGCTGTAGTGTGCTGCAGGTTAATGCTAAAGGAGAGCACAGTGTGATGAGAGGGACAGTAATGAGGCACCACAGTGTGATGCAGTGTAATGATAAAGGAGGGCACAGTGTAAAGCGAGGGACAATAATGAAGGGTGGCAGTGTGATGCAGTGTTATGATTAAGGAGAGCACGGTGTTATGAGAGGGACAGTAATGAGGGGCCGCAGTGTGATGCAGTGTAATGATAAAGAAGGGCAAAGTGCGATGAGAGGGACAGTAATGAGGGGCTGCAGTGTGATGCAGTGTAATGATAAAGGAGGGCACAGTGTAAAGCGAGGGACAATAATAAAGGGCCGCAGTGTGATGCAGTGTAATGATGAAGGAGAGCACAGTGTGATGAAAGGGACAGTAATGAGGGGCCATAGTGTGATGCAGTTTAATGATAAAGGAGGGCACAGTGTGATAATAGGGACAGTAATGAGTGGCCGCAATGTGATGTAGTGTAATGATTGAGGAGAGCACAGTGTTATGAGAGGGACAGTAATGAGGGGCTGCAGTGTGATGCAGGTTAATGCTAAAGGAGAGCACAGTGTGATGAGAGGGACAGTAATGAGGCACCACAGTGTGATGCAGTGTAATGATAAAGGAGGGCACAGTGTGATGAGAGAGATAGTAATGAGGGGCCACATGGTGATGTAGTGTAATGATAAAGGAGGGCACAGTGTTATGAGAGGTACAGTAATGAGGGGCCACAGTTTGATGCAGTGTAATGATAAAGGAGGGCACAGTGTGATGAGAGGGACAATAATGAGGGGCCACAGTGTGATGCAGTGTAATGATAAAGGAGGGCACAGTGTGATGATAGGGACAGTAATGAGGGGCCGCAGTGTGATGCAGTGTAATGATAAAGGACAGGACAGTGTGATGAGAGGGACAGTAATGAGGGGCCATAGTGTGATGCAGTGTAATGATAAAGGAGAGCACAGTGTGATGAGTGGGACAGTAATGAGGGGTTGTAGTGTGATGCGGTGTAATGATAAATAAGAGCACAGTGTGAAGAGAGGTACAGTAATGAGGGGTCGCAGTGTGATGCGGTGTAACGATAAAGGAGAGCACAGTGCGATGAGAGGGACAGTAATGAGGGGCCGCAATGTGATGCAGTGTAATGATAAAAGAGGGCACAGTGTAAAGCGAGGGACAATAATAAAGGGCCGCAGTGTGATGCAGTGTAATGATGAAGGAGAGCACAGTGTGATGAGAGGGACAGTAATGAGGGGCCATAGTGTGATGCAGTTTAATGATAAAGGAGGGCACAGTGTGATGAGAGGGACAGTAAGGTGGGGCCACAGTGTGATGCAGTGTAATGATAAAGGAGGGCACAGTGTGATGATAGGGACAGTAATGAGGGGCCGCAATGTGATGCAGTGTAATGATAAAGGAGGGCACTATGTGATGAGAGGGACAGTAATGAGAGACCACAGTGTGATGCAGTATAATGATAAAGGAGAGCAAAGTATAATGAGAGGGACAGTAATGAGGGGCCGCAGTGTGATGCAGTGTAATGATAAAGGAGGGCACAGTGTAAAGCGAGGGACAATAATGAAGGGCCGCAGTGTGATGCAGTGTAATGATTAAGGAGAGCACAGTGTGATGCAGTGTAATGATAAAGGAGGGCACAGTGTTATGAGAGGGACAGTAATGAGGGGCTGCAGTGTGATGCAGGTTAATGTTAAAGGAGAGCACAGTGTGATGAGAGGGACAGTAATGAGGCACCACAGTGCGATGCAGTGTAATGATAAAGGAGGGCACAGTGTGATGAGAGAGATAGTAATGAAGGGCCGCAGTGTGATGCAGTGTAATGATTAAGGAGAGCACAGTGTTATGAGAGGGACAGTAATGAGGGGCCGCAGTGTGATGCAGTGTAATGATAAAGAAGGGCACAGTGTAAAGCGAGGGACAATAATGAAGGGCCGCAGTGTGATGCAGTGTAATGATTAAGGAGAGCACAGTGTGATGAGAGGTACAGTAATGAGGGGCCACAGTTTGCTGCAGTGTAATGATAAAGGAGGGCACAGTGTGATGAGAGGGACAATAATGAGGGGCCACAGTGTGATGCAGTTTAATGATAAAGGAGGGCACAGTGTGATGTGAGGGACAGTAATGAGGGACTGCAGTGTGATGCAGTGTAATGATAAAGGAGAGTACAGTATGATGAGAGGGACAGTGATGATGGGCCGCAGTGTGATGCAGTGTAATGATAAAGGAGGGCACTATGTGATGAGAGGGATAGTAATGAGGGGCCGCAGTGTGATGTAGTGTAATGATAAAGGAGAGCACAGTGTGAGGAGACGGACAGTAATGAGGGGCCGCAGTGTGATGCAGTGTAATGATAAAAGAGAGCAAAGTGTGATGAGAGGGACAGTAATGAGGGGCCGCAGTGTGATGCAGTGTAATGATAAAGGAGAGCACAGTGTGATGAGAGGGACAGTAATGAGGGGATGTAGTGTGATGCAGTGTAATGATAAAGGAGGGCACAATATATTAAGTGGGACAGTAATGAGGGGCTGCAGTGTGATGCAGTGTAATGATAAAGGAGGGCACAGTGTGATGAGGGACAGTAATGAGGGGCCACAGTGTGATGCAGTGTAATGATAAAGGAGGGCACAGTGTGATGAGAGGGACAATAATGAGTGGCCACAGTGTGATGTAGTGTAATGATAAAGAAGGGCAAAGTGCGATGAGAGGGACAGTAATGAGGGGCTGCAGTGTGATGCAGTGTAATGATAAAGAAGGGCACAGTGTAAAGCGAGGGACAATAATAAAGGGCCGCAGTGTGATGCAGTGTAATGATGAAGGAGAGCACAGTGTGATGAGAGGGACAGTAATGAGGGGCCATAGTGTGATGCAGTTTAATGATAAAGGAGGGCACAGTGTGATGAGAGGGACAGTAAGGTGGGGCCACAGTGTGATGCAGTGTAATGATAAAGGAGGGCACAGTGTGATAATAGGGACAGTAATGAGGGGCCGCAATGTGATGTAGTGTAATGATTAAGGAGAGCACAGTGTTATGAGAGGGACAGTAATGAGGGGCTGCAGTGTGATGCAGGTTAATGCTAAAGGAGAGCACAGTGTGATGAGAGGGACAGTAATGAGGCACCACAGTGCGATGCAGTGTAATGATAAAGGAGGGCACAGTGTGATGAGAGAGATAGTAATGAGGGGCCACATGGTGATGTAGTGTAATGATAAAGGAGGGCACAGTGTTATGAGAGGTACAGTAATGAGGGGCCACAGTTTGATGCAGTGTAATGATAAAGGAGGGCACAGTGTGATGAGAGGGACAATAATGAGGGGCCACAGTGTGATGCAGTGTAATGATAAAGGAGGGCACAGTGTGATGTGAGGGACAGTAATGAGGGACTGCAGTGTGATGCAGTGTAATGATAAAGGAGAGTACAGTATGATGAGAGGGACAGTGATGATGGGCCGCAGTGTGATGCAGTGTAATGATAAAGGAGGGCACTATGTGATGAGAGGGATAGTAATGAGGGGCCACAGTGTGATGCAGTATAATGATTAAGGAGAGCACAGTGTTATGAGAGGGACAGTAATGAGGGGCTGTAGTGTGCTGCAGGTTAATGCTAAAGGAGAGCACAGTGTGATGAGAGGGACAGTAATGAGGCACCACAGTGTGATGCAGTGTAATGATAAAGAAGGGCAAAGTGCGATGAGAGGGACAGTAATGAGGGGCTGCAGTGTGATGCAGTGTAATGATAAAGGAGGGCACAGTGTAAAGCGAGGGACAATAATAAAGGGCCGCAGTGTGATGCAGTGTAATGATGAAGGAGAGCACAGTGTGAAGAGAGGGACAGTAATGAGGGGCCATAGTGTGATGCAGTTTAATGATAAAGGAGGGCACAGTGTGATGAGAGGGACAGTAGGTGGGGCCACAGTGTGATGCAGTGTAATGATAAAGGAGGGCACAGTGTGATGATAGGGACAGTAATGAGGGGCCGCAATGTGATGCAGTGTAATGATAAAGGAGGGCACTATGTGATGAGAGGGACAGTAATGAGAGACCACAGTTTGATGCAGTATAATGATAAAGGAGAGCAAAGTATAATGAGAGGGACAGCAATGAGGGGCCGCAGTGTGATGCAGTGTAATGATAAAGGAGAGCACAGTGTGAGGAGAGGGACAGTAATGAGGGGCCACAGTGTGATGCAGTGTAATGATAAAAGAGAGCAAAGTGTGATGAGAGGGACAGTAATGAGGGGCCGCAGTGTGATGCAGTGTTATGATAAAGGAGAGCACAGTGTGATGAGAGGGACAGTAATGAGGGGATGTAGTGTGATGCAGTGTAATGATAAAGGAGGGCACAATATATTAAGTGGGACAGTAATGAGGGGCGGCAGTGTGATGCAGTGTAATGATAAAGGAGGGCAATATGTGATAAGAGGGACAGTAATGAGGGGCCACAGTGTGATGCAGTGTAATGACAAAGGAGAGCACAGTGTGATGAGAGGGACAGTAATGAGGGACCGCAGTGTAATGCAGTGTAATGATAAAGGAGAGCACCGTGTGATTAGAGGGACAGTAATGAGTGGCCGTAGTGTGATGCAGTGTAGTGATAAAAGGAGAGCACAGTGTGATGAGAGGGACAGTATTGAGGGGTCGCAGTGTGATGCAGTGTAATGATAAAAGGTAGAGCACAGTGTGATGAGAGGGACAGTAATGAGGGGCCGTAGTGTGATGCAGTGTAGTGATAAAGAAGGGCACGGTGTGATGAGGGACAGTAATGAGGGACCACAGTGTGATGCAGTGTAATGATAAAGGAGAGCACAGTCTGATTAGAGGGACAGTAATGAGGGGCCGTAGTGTGATGCAGTGTAGTGATAAAGAAGGGCACAGTGTGATGAGGGACAGTAATGAGGGGCCGTAGTGTGATGCAGTGTAATGATAAAGGAGGGCGCAGTGTGATGAGAGGGACAGTAATGAGGGGATGTAGTGTGATGCAGTGTAATGATAAAGGAGGGCACAATATAATAAGTGGGACAGTAATGAGGGGCCGCAGTGTGATGCAGTGTAATGACAAAGGAGAGCACAGTGTGATGAGAGGGACAGTAATGAGGGACCGCAGTGTAATGCAGTGTAATGATAAAGGAGAGCACAATGTGATTAGATGGACAGTAATGAGCGGCCGTAGTGTGATGCAGTGTAGTGATAAAAGGAGAGCACAGTGTGATGAGAGGGACAGTAATGAGTGGCCGTAGTGTGATGCAGTGTAATGATAAAGGAGGGCGCAGTGTGATGAGAGGGACAGTAAGGAGGGGCCACAGTGTGATGCAGTGTAATGATAAAGGAGGGCACAGTGTGATGATAGGGACAGTAATGAGGGGCCGCAGTGTGATGCAGTGTAATGATAAAGGAAAGGACAATGTGATGAGAGGAACAGTAATGAGGGGCCGTAGTGTGATGCAGTGTAGTGATAAAAGGAGAGCACAGTGTGATGAGAGGGACAGTAATGAGTGGCCGTAGTGTGATGCAGTGTAATGATAAAGGAGAGCACAGTGTGATAAGAGGGACAGTAATGAGGGGCCGTAGTGTGATGCAGTGTAATGATAAAGGAGGGTGCAGTGTGATGAGAGGGACAGTAAGGAGGGGCCACAGTGTGATGCAGTGTAATGATAAAGGAGGGCACAGTGTGATGATAGGGACAGTAATGAGGGGCTGCAGTGTGATGTAGTGTAATGATAAAGGAGGGCACAGTGTGAAAAGAGGGACAGTAAGGAGGGACAACAGTGTTATGCAGTGTAATGATAAAGGAGGACACAGTGTGATGAGAGGGACAGTAATGAGTGGCCACAATGTGATGTAGTGTAATGTGAAAGGAGAGCAAAGTGTAATGAGAAGGACAGTAATGAGGGGCTGCAGTGTGATGCAGTGTAATGATAAATGAGGACACAGTGTGATGAGAGGGACAATAATGAGTGGCCACAGTGTGATGTAGTTAATGATAAATGAGGACACAGTGTGATGAGAGGGACAGTAATGAGGGGCCGCAGTGTGATGTAGTGTAATGATTGAGGAGGGCACAGTGTGATGAGAGGAACATTAATGAGGGGCCACAGTGTGATGCAGTGTAATGATACTTGAGAGCACAGTGCGATAAGAGGGACAGTAATAAGGGTCCACAGTGTGATGTAGTGTAATGATAAAGGAGGGCACAGTGTGATGAGAGGGACAGTAAGGAGGGGCCACAGTGTGATGCAGTGTAATGATAAAGGAGGGCACAGTGTGATGATAAGGACAGTAATGAGGGGCCGCAGTGTGATGCAGTGTAATGATAAAGGACAGCACAGTGTGATGAGAGGGACAGTAATGAGGGGCCGCAGTGTAATGCAGTGTAATGATAAAGGAGAGCACAGTGTGATGAGATGGACAGTAATGAGAGGCCGCAGTGTGATGCAGTGTAATGATAAAGGAGAGCACAGTGTGATGAGAGGGACAGTAATGAGGGGCCACATTGTGATGCAGTGTAATGATAAACGAGGACACAGTGTGATTAGAGGGACAGTAATGAGGGGCCATAGTGTGATGCAGTGTAATGATAAAGGAGAGCACAGTGTGATGAGAGGGACATTAATGAGGGGCCGTAGTGTGATGCAGTGTAATGATAAAGGAGGGCACAGTGTGATGAGAGGGACAGTAAGAAGGGGTCACAGTGTGATGCAGTGTAATGATAAAGGAGGGCACAGTGTGATGATAGGGACAGTAATGAGGGGCCGCAGTGTGATGCAGTGTAATGATAAAGGACAGGACAGTGTGATGAGAGGGACAGTAATGAGGGGCCATAGTGTGATGCAATGTAATGATAAAGGAGAGCACAGTGTGATGAGTGGGACAGTAATGATGGGCTGTAGTGTGATGCGGTGTAATGATAAATGAGAGCACAGTGTGATGAGAGGGACAGTAATGAGGGGCTGCAGTGTGATGCAGTGTAATGATAAGGGAGGGCACAGTGTAAAGCGAGGGACAATAATAAAGGGCCGCAGTGTGATGCAGTGTAATGATGAAGGAGAGCACAGTGTGATGAGAGGGACAGTAATGAGGGATCACAGTGTGATGCAGTGTAATGATAAAGGAGGGCACAGTGTGATGATAGGGACAGTAATGATGGGCCGCAATGTGATGCAGTGTAATGATAAAGGAGGGCACTATGTGATGAGAGGGACAGTAATGAGAGACCACAGTGTGATGCAGTGTAATGATAAAGGAGAGCAAAGTATAATGATAGGGACAGTAATGAGGGGCCGCAATGTGATGCAGTGTAATGATAAAGGAGGGCACAGTGTAAAGCGAGGGACAATAATGAAGGGCCGCAGTGTGATGCAGTGTAATGATTAAGGAGAGCACAGTGTTATGAGAGGGACAGTAATGAGGGGCTGTAGTGTGATGCAGGTTAATGCTAAAGGAGAGCACAGTGTGATGAGAGGGACAGTAATGAGGCACCACAGTGCGATGCAGTTTAATGATAAAGGAGGGCACAGTGTGATGAGAGAGATAGTAATGGGGGGCCACATGGTGATGTAGTGTAATGATAAAGGAGGGCACAGTGTGATGAGAGGTACAGTAATGAGGGGCCACAGTGTGATGCAGTGTAATGATAAAGGAGGGCACAGTGTGATGAGAGGGACAATAATGAGGGGCCACAGTGTGATGCAGTTTAATGATAAAGGAGGGCACAGTGTGATGTGAGGGACAGTAATGAGGAACTGCAGTGTGATGCAGTGTAATGATAAATGAGAGTACAGTATGATGAGAGGGACAGTGATGATGGGCCGCAGTGTGATGCAGTGTAATGATAAAGGAGGGCACTATGTGATGAGAGGGATAGTAATGAGGGGCCGCAGTGTGATGCAGTGTAATGATAAAGGAGGGCACAGTGTAAAGCGAGGGACAATAATGAAGGGTGGCAGTGTGATGCAGTGTAATGATAAAGGAGAGCACAGTGTAATGAGAGGGACAGTAATGAGGGGCCGCAGTGTAATGCAGTCAAATGATAAAGGAAAGCACAGTGTGATGAGAGGGACAGTAATGAGGGGCCACACTGTGATGCAGTGTAATGATAAAGGTGAGCACAGTGTGATGAGAGGGAGAGTAATGAGGGGCCTTAGTGTGATGTGGTGTAATGATAAAGGAGAGCATAGTGTGATGAGAGGCACCGTAATGATGGTTTGCAGGGTGATGCAGTGTAATGATAAAGGAGAGCACAGTGCGATGAGAGGGACAGTAATCAGGGGCCGAAGTGTGATGCAGTGTAATGATAAAGGAGGGTACTATGTGATCAGAGGGACAGTAATGAGGGGCCACAGTGTGATGCAGTGTAATGATAAAGGAGAGCACAGTGTAATGAGAGGGACAGTAATGACGGGCCGCAGTGTGATGCAGTCAAATGATAAAGGAGAGCACAGTGTGATAAGAGGGACAGTAATGAGGGGCCACACTGTGATGCAGTGTAATGATAAAGGAGAACACAGTGTGATGAGAGGGAGAGTAATGAGGGGCCTTACTGTGATGTGGTGTAATGATAAAGGAGGGCACAGTGCGATGAGAGGGACAGTAATCAGGGGCCGAAGTGTGATGCAGTGTAATGATAAAGAAGGGCACTATGTGATCAGAGGGACAGTAATGAGGGGCCACAGTGTGATGCAGTGTAATGATAAAGGAGAGCACAGTGTGATGAGAGGGACAGTAATGAGGAGCCGCAGTGTGATGCGGTGTAATGATAAAGGAGAGCACAGTGTGATGAGAGGGACAGTAATGAGGGGTCGTAGTGTGATGAAGTGTAATGATAAAGGAGAGCACAGTGCGATGAGAGGGACAGTAATGAGGGGCCGCAGTGTGATGCAGTGTGATGATAAACGAGGGCACAGTGTAAAGCGAGGGACAATAATGAAGGGCCGCAGTGTGATGCAGTGTAATGATTAAGGAGAGCACAGTGTGATGAGTGGGACAGTAATGAGGGGTCGTAGTGTGATGAAGTGTAATGATAAAGGAGAGCACAGTGTGATGAGTGGGACAGTAATGAGGGGTCGTAGTGTGATGAAGTGTAATGATAAAGGAGAGCACAGTGCGATGAGAGGGACAGTAATGAGGGACCACAGTGTGATGCAGTGTAATGATAAAGGAGGGCACAGTGTGATGCAGTGTATTGATAAAGGAGAGCACAGTGTGATGAGAGGGACAGTAATGAGGGGCCGCAGTGAGATGCGGTGTAATGATAAAGGAGAGCACAGTGTGATGAGAGGGACAGTTATGAGGGGTCGCAGTGTGATGAAGTGTAATGATAAAGGAGAGCACAGTGCGATGAGAGGGACAGTAATGAGGGGCCGCAGTGTGATGCAGTGTAATGATAAAGGAGGGCACTATGTGATAAGAGGGACAGTAATAAGAGACCACAGTGTGATGCAGTGTAATGATAAAGGAGGGCACAATGTGATGAGAGGGACATTAATGAGGGGCCACAGTGTTATGCAGTGTAATGGTAAAGGAGAGCACAGTGCGATGCAGTGTATTGATAAAGGAGGGCACAGTGTGATGCAGTGTATTGATAAAGGAGAGCACAGTGTGATGAGAGGGACAGTAATGAGGGGATGTAGTGTGATGCAGTGTAATGATAAAGGAGGGCACAATATATTAAGTGGGACAGTAATGAGGGGCGGCAGTGTGATGCAGTGTAATGATAAAGGAGGGCAATATGTGATAAGAGGGACAGTAATGAGGGGCCACAGTGTGATGCAGTGTAATGACAAAGGAGAGCACAGTGTGATGAGAGGGACAGTAATGAGGGACCGCAGTGTAATGCAGTGTAATGATAAAGGAGAGCACCGTGTGATTAGAGGGACAGTAATGAGTGGCCGTAGTGTGATGCAGTGTAGTGATAAAAGGAGAGCACAGTGTGATGAGAGGGACAGTATTGAGGGGTCGCAGTGTGATGCAGTGTAATGATAAAAGGTAGAGCACAGTGTGATGAGAGGGACAGTAATGAGGGGCCGTAGTGTGATGCAGTGTAGTGATAAAGAAGGGCACGGTGTGATGAGGGACAGTAATGAGGGACCACAGTGTGATGCAGTGTAATGATAAAGGAGAGCACAGTCTGATTAGAGGGACAGTAATGAGGGGCCGTAGTGTGATGCAGTGTAGTGATAAAGAAGGGCACAGTGTGATGAGGGACAGTAATGAGGGGCCGTAGTGTGATGCAGTGTAATGATAAAGGAGGGCGCAGTGTGATGAGAGGGACAGTAAGGAGGGGCCACATTGTGATGCAGTGTAATGATAAAGGAGGGCACAGTGTGATGATAGGGACAGTAATGAGGGGCCGCAGTGTGATGCAGTGTAATGAAAAGGACAGGACAGTGTGATGAGAGGGACAGTAATGAGGGGCCGTAGTGTGATGCAGTGTAATGATAAAGGAGAACACAGTGCGATGAGAGGGACAGTAATGAGGGGATGTAGTGTGATGCAGTGTAATGATAAAGGAGGGCACAATATAATAAGTGGGACAGTAATGAGGGGCTGCAGTGTGATGCAGTGTAATGATAAAGGAGGGCAACATGTGATAAGAAGGACAGTAATGAGGGGCCGCAGTGTGATGCAGTGTAATGACAAAGGAGAGCACAGTGTGATGAGAGGGACAGTAATGAGGGACCGCAGTGTAATGCAGTGTAATGATAAAGGAGAGCACAATGTGATTAGATGGACAGTAATGAGCGGCCGTAGTGTGATGCAGTGTAGTGATAAAAGGAGAGCACAGTGTGATGAGAGGGACAGTAATGAGTGGCCGTAGTGTGATGCAGTGTAATGATAAAGGAGGGCGCAGTGTGATGAGAGGGACAGTAAGGAGGGGCCACAGTGTGATGCAGTGTAATGATAAAGGAGGGCACAGTGTGATGATAGGGACAGTAATGAGGGGCCGCAGTGTGATGCAGTGTAATGATAAAGGAAAGGACAATGTGATGAGAGGAACAGTAATGAGGGGCCGTAGTGTGATGCAGTGTAGTGATAAAAGGAGAGCACAGTGTGATGAGAGGGACAGTAATGAGTGGCCGTAGTGTGATGCAGTGTAATGATAAAGGAGAGCACAGTGTGATAAGAGGGACAGTAATGAGGGGCCGTAGTGTGATGCAGTGTAATGATAAAGGAGGGTGCAGTGTGATGAGAGGGACAGTAAGGAGGGGCCACAGTGTGATGCAGTGTAATGATAAAGGAGGGCACAGTGTGATGATAGGGACAGTAATGAGGGGCTGCAGTGTGATGTAGTGTAATGATAAAGGAGGGCACAGTGTGAAAAGAGGGACAGTAAGGAGGGACAACAGTGTTATGCAGTGTAATGATAAAGGAGGACACAGTGTGATGAGAGGGACAGTAATGAGTGGCCACAATGTGATGTAGTGTAATGTGAAAGGAGAGCAAAGTGTAATGAGAAGGACAGTAATGAGGGGCTGCAGTGTGATGCAGTGTAATGATAAATGAGGACACAGTGTGATGAGAGGGACAATAATGAGTGGCCACAGTGTGATGTAGTTAATGATAAATGAGGACACAGTGTGATGAGAGGGACAGTAATGAGGGGCCGCAGTGTGATGTAGTGTAATGATTGAGGAGGGCACAGTGTGATGAGAGGAACATTAATGAGGGGCCACAGTGTGATGCAGTGTAATGATACTTGAGAGCACAGTGCGATAAGAGGGACAGTAATAAGGGTCCACAGTGTGATGTAGTGTAATGATAAAGGAGGGCACAGTGTGATGAGAGGGACAGTAAGGAGGGGCCACAGTGTGATGCAGTGTAATGATAAAGGAGGGCACAGTGTGATGATAAGGACAGTAATGAGGGGCCGCAGTGTGATGCAGTGTAATGATAAAGGACAGCACAGTGTGATGAGAGGGACAGTAATGAGGGGCCGCAGTGTAATGCAGTGTAATGATAAAGGAGAGCACAGTGTGATGAGATGGACAGTAATGAGAGGCCGCAGTGTGATGCAGTGTAATGATAAAGGAGAGCACAGTGTGATGAGAGGGACAGTAATGAGGGGCCACATTGTGATGCAGTGTAATGATAAACGAGGACACAGTGTGATTAGAGGGACAGTAATGAGGGGCCATAGTGTGATGCAGTGTAATGATAAAGGAGAGCACAGTGTGATGAGAGGGACATTAATGAGGGGCCGTAGTGTGATGCAGTGTAATGATAAAGG
Organism: Mixophyes fleayi; assembly: GCF_038048845.1. Taxonomy (NCBI): domain Eukaryota; kingdom Metazoa; phylum Chordata; class Amphibia; order Anura; family Limnodynastidae; genus Mixophyes; species Mixophyes fleayi. The sequence goes on along the minus strand of NC_134408.1, from coordinate 5,611,463 downwards.
AGGGCACAGTGTGATGAGAGGGACAGTAAGAAGGGGTCACAGTGTGATGCAGTGTAATGATAAAGGAGGGCACAGTGTGATGATAGGGACAGTAATGAGGGGCCGCAGTGTGATGCAGTGTAATGATAAAGGACAGGACAGTGTGATGAGAGGGACAGTAATGAGGGGCCATAGTGTGATGCAATGTAATGATAAAGGAGAGCACAGTGTGATGAGTGGGACAGTAATGATGGGCTGTAGTGTGATGCGGTGTAATGATAAATGAGAGCACAGTGTGATGAGAGGGACAGTAATGAGGGGCTGCAGTGTGATGCAGTGTAATGATAAGGGAGGGCACAGTGTAAAGCGAGGGACAATAATAAAGGGCCGCAGTGTGATGCAGTGTAATGATGAAGGAGAGCACAGTGTGATGAGAGGGACAGTAATGAGGGATCACAGTGTGATGCAGTGTAATGATAAAGGAGGGCACAGTGTGATGATAGGGACAGTAATGATGGGCCGCAATGTGATGCAGTGTAATGATAAAGGAGGGCACTATGTGATGAGAGGGACAGTAATGAGAGACCACAGTGTGATGCAGTGTAATGATAAAGGAGAGCAAAGTATAATGATAGGGACAGTAATGAGGGGCCGCAATGTGATGCAGTGTAATGATAAAGGAGGGCACAGTGTAAAGCGAGGGACAATAATGAAGGGCCGCAGTGTGATGCAGTGTAATGATTAAGGAGAGCACAGTGTTATGAGAGAGACAGTAATGAGGGGCTGTAGTGTGATGCAGGTTAATGCTAAAGGAGAGCACAGTGTGATGAGAGGGACAGTAATGAGGCACCACAGTGCGATGCAGTTTAATGATAAAGGAGGGCACAGTGTGATGAGAGAGATAGTAATGGGGGGCCACATGGTGATGTAGTGTAATGATAAAGGAGGGCACAGTGTGATGAGAGGTACAGTAATGAGGGGCCACAGTGTGATGCAGTGTAATGATAAAGGAGGGCACAGTGTGATGAGAGGGACAATAATGAGGGGCCACAGTGTGATGCAGTTTAATGATAAAGGAGGGCACAGTGTGATGTGAGGGACAGTAATGAGGAACTGCAGTGTGATGCAGTGTAATGATAAATGAGAGTACAGTATGATGAGAGGGACAGTGATGATGGGCCGCAGTGTGATGCAGTGTAATGATAAAGGAGGGCACTATGTGATGAGAGGGATAGTAATGAGGGGCCGCAGTGTGATGCAGTGTAATGATAAAGGAGGGCACAGTGTAAAGCGAGGGACAATAATGAAGGGTGGCAGTGTGATGCAGTGTAATGATAAAGGAGAGCACAGTGTAATGAGAGGGACAGTAATGAGGGGCCGCAGTGTAATGCAGTCAAATGATAAAGGAGAGCACAGTGTGATGAGAGGGACAGTAATGAGGGGCCACACTGTGATGCAGTGTAATGATAAAGGTGAGCACAGTGTGATGAGAGGGAGAGTAATGAGGGGCCTTAGTGTGATGTGGTGTAATGATAAAGGAGAGCATAGTGTGATGAGAGGCACCGTAATGATGGTTTGCAGGGTGATGCAGTGTAATGATAAAGGAGAGCACAGTGCGATGAGAGGGACAGTAATCAGGGGCCGAAGTGTGATGCAGTGTAATGATAAAGGAGGGTACTATGTGATCAGAGGGACAGTAATGAGGGGCCACAGTGTGATGCAGTGTAATGATAAAGGAGAGCACAGTGTAATGAGAGGGACAGTAATGACGGGCCGCAGTGTGATGCAGTCAAATGATAAAGGAGAGCACAGTGTGATGAGAGGGAGAGTAATGAGGGGCCTTACTGTGATGTGGTGTAATGATAAAGGAGGGCACAGTGCGATGAGAGGGACAGTAATCAGGGGCCGAAGTGTGATGCAGTGTAATGATAAAGAAGGGCACTATGTGATCAGAGGGACAGTAATGAGGGGCCACAGTGTGATGCAGTGTAATGATAAAGGAGAGCACAGTGTGATGAGAGGGACAGTAATGAGGAGCCGCAGTGTGATGCGGTGTAATGATAAAGGAGAGCACAGTGTGATGAGAGGGACAGTAATGAGGGGTCGTAGTGTGATGAAGTGTAATGATAAAGGAGAGCACAGTGCGATGAGAGGGACAGTAATGAGGGGCCGCAGTGTGATGCAGTGTGATGATAAACGAGGGCACAGTGTAAAGCGAGGGACAATAATGAAGGGCCGCAGTGTGATGCAGTGTAATGATTAAGGAGAGCACAGTGTGATGAGTGGGACAGTAATGAGGGGTCGTAGTGTGATGAAGTGTAATGATAAAGGAGAGCACAGTGTGATGAGTGGGACAGTAATGAGGGGTCGTAGTGTGATGAAGTGTAATGATAAAGGAGAGCACAGTGCGATGAGAGGGACAGTAATGAGGGACCACAGTGTGATGCAGTGTAATGATAAAGGAGGGCACAGTGTGATGCAGTGTATTGATAAAGGAGAGCACAGTGTGATGAGAGGGACAGTAATGAGGGGCCGCAGTGAGATGCGGTGTAATGATAAAGGAGAGCACAGTGTGATGAGAGGGACAGTTATGAGGGGTCGCAGTGTGATGAAGTGTAATGATAAAGGAGAGCACAGTGCGATGAGAGGGACAGTAATGAGGGGCCGCAGTGTGATGCAGTGTAATGATAAAGGAGGGCACTATGTGATAAGAGGGACAGTAATAAGAGACCACAGTGTGATGCAGTGTAATGATAAAGGAGGGCACAATGTGATGAGAGGGACATTAATGAGGGGCCACAGTGTTATGCAGTGTAATGGTAAAGGAGAGCACAGTGCGATGCAGTGTATTGATAAAGGAGGGCACAGTGTGATGCAGTGTATTGATAAAGGAGAGCACAGTGTGATGAGAGGGACAGTAATGAGGGGCCGCAGTGAGATGCGGTGTAATGATAAAGGAGAGCACAGTGTGATGAGAGGGACAGTTATGAGGGGTCGCAGTATGATGAAGTGTAATGGTAAAGGAGAGCACAGTGTGATGAGAGGGACAGTAATGAGGGGCCGCAGTGTGATGCAGTGTAATGATAAAGGAGGGCACTATGTGATAAGAGGGACAGTAATAAGAGACCACAGTGTGATGCAGTGTAATAATAAAGGAGGGCACAATGTGATGAGAGGGACAATAATGAGGGACCACAGTGTGATGCAGTGTAATGATAAAGGAGGGCACAGTGTGATGAGAGGTACAGTAATGAGGGGCCAAAGTGTGATACAGTGTAATGATAAAGGAGGGCACAGTGTGATGAGAGGGACAATAATGATGGACCACATTGTGATGCATTGTAATGATAAAGGAGGGAAAAGTGTGATGAGAGGGACAGTAATGAGGGGCCACAGTGTTATGCAGTGTGATGGTAAAGGAGAGCACAGTGTGATGCAGTGTAATGATAAAGGAGGGCACAGTGTGATGCAGTGTATTGATAAAGGAGAGCACAGTGTGATGAGAGGGACAGTAATGAGGGGCCGCAGTGAGATGCGGTGTAATGATAAAGGAGAGCACAGTGCGATGAGAGGGACAGTAATGAGGGGCCGCAGTGTGATGCAGTGTAATGATAAAGGAGGGCACTATGTGATAAGAGGGACAGTAATAAGAGACCACAGTGTGATGCAGTGTAATGATAAAGGAGGGCACAATGTGATGAGAGGGACATTAATGAGGGGCCACAGTGTTATGCAGTGTAATGGTAAAGGAGAGCACAGTGTGATGCAGTGTATTGATAAAGGAGGGCACAGTGTGATGCAGTGTATTGATAAAGGAGAGCACAGTGTGATGAGAGGGACAGTAATGAGGGGCCGCAGTGAGATGCGGTGTAATGATAAAGGAGAGCACAGTGTGATGAGAGGGACAGTTATGAGGGGTCGCAGTGTGATGAAGTGTAATGATAAAGGAGAGCACAGTGCGATGAGAGGGACAGTAATGAGGGGCCGCAGTGTGATGCAGTGTAATGATAAAGGAGGGCACTATGTGATAAGAGGGACAGTAATAAGAGACCACAGTGTGATGCAGTGTAATGATAAAGGAGGGCACAATGTGATGAGAGGGACAATAATGAGGGACCACAGTGTGATGCAGTGTAATGATAAAGGAGGGCACAGTGTGATGAGAGGTACAGTAATGAGGGGCCAAAGTGTGATACAGTGTAATGATAAAGGAGGGCACAGTGTGATGAGAGGGACAATAATGATGGACCACATTGTGATGCAGTGTAATGATAAAGGAGGGAAAAGTGTGATGAGAGGGACAGTAATGAGGGGCCACAGTGTTATGCAGTGTGATGGTAAAGGAGAGCACAGTGTGATGCAGTGTAATGATAAAGGAGGGCACAGTGTGATGCAGTGTATTGATAAAGGAGAGCACAGTGTGATGAGAGGGACAGTAATGAGGGGCCGCAGTGAGATGCGGTGTAATGATAAAGGAGAGCACAGTGCGATGAGAGGGACAGTAATTAGGGGCCGCAGTGTGATGCAGTGTAATGATAAAGGAGAGCACAGTGTGATGAGAGGGACAGTAATGAGGGGTCGCAGTGTGATGAAGTGTAATGATAAAGGAGAGCACAGTGCGATGAGAGGGACAGTAATGAGGGGCCGCAGTGTGATGCAGTGTAATGATAAATTAGGGCACTATGTGATGAGAGGGACAGTAATGAGAGACCACAGTGTGATGCAGTGTAATGATAAAGGAGAGCACAGTGTATAGAGAGGGACAGTAATGTGGGGCCACAGTGTTATGCAGTGTAATGGTAAAGGAGAGCACAGTGTGATATACTGTATTGATAAAGGAGGGTACAGTGTGATGAGAGGGACAGTAATGAGGGGCCACAGTGTTATGCAGTGTAATGGTAAAGGAGAGCACAGTGTGATGCAGTGTAATGATAAAGGAGGGCACAGTGTGATGTAGTGTATTGATAAAGGAGGGCACTATGTGATGAGAGGGACAGTAATGAGAGACCACAGTGTGATGCAGTGTAATGATAAAGGAGAGCACAGTGCGATGAGAGGGACAGTAATGAGGGGCTGCAGTGTGATGCAGTGTAATGATAAAGGAGAGCACAGTGTGATGAGAGGGACAGTAATGTGGAGCCGCAGTGTGATGCGGTGTAATGATAAAGGAGAGCACAGTGTGATGAGAGGGACAGTAATGAAGGGTCGCAGTGTGATGCAGCGTAATGATAAAGGAGGGCACTATGTGATGAGAGGGACAGTAATGAGAGACCACAGTGTGATGCAGTGTAATGATAAAGGAGAGCACAGTGCGATGAGAGGGACAGTAATGAGGGGCCGCAGTGTGATGCAGTGTAATGATAAAGGAGGGCAAGTGTAAAGCGAGGGACAATAATGAAGGGCCGCACTGTGATGCAGTGTAATGATAAAGGACAGCACAGTGTGATGAGAGGGACAGTAATGAGGGGCCGTAGTCTGATGCAGTGTAATGATAAAGGAGAGCACAGTGTGATGAGAGGGACAGTAATGAGGGGCCGTAGTGTGATGCAGTGTAATGATAAAGGAGGGCACAGTGTGATGAGAGGGAAAGTAAGGAGGGGCCACAGTGTGATGCAGTGTAATGATAAATGAGGACACAGTGTGATGTAGTGTAATGATAAAAGAGGGCACAGTGTGATGAGAGGGACAGTAATGAGGGGCCGCAGTGTGATGTAGTGTAATGATAAAGGAGGGCACAGTGTGATGAGAGGGACAGTAATGAGGGACCACAGTGTGATGCAGTGTAATGATAAATGAGGACACAGTGTGATGAGAGGGACAGTAATGAGGGGCCGCAGTGTGATGTACTGTAATGATAAAGGAGGGCACAGTGTGATGAGAGGGACAGTAATGAGGGGCCACAGTGTGATGCAGTGTAATGATACTTGAGAGCACAGTGCGATAAGAGGGACAGTAATAAGGGTCCACAGTGTGATGTAGTGTAATGATAAAGGAGGGCACAGTGTGATGAGAGGGACAGTAAGGAGGGGCCACAGTGTGATGCAGTGTAATGATAAAGGAGGGCACAGTGTGATGAGATGGACAGTAATGAGAGGCCGCAGTGTGATGCAGTGTAATGATAAAGGAGAGCACAGTGTGATGAGAGGGACAGTAATGAGGGGCCACTGTGTGATGCAGTGTAATGATAAATGAGGACACAGTGTGATTAGAGGGACAGTAATGAGGGGCCATAGTGTGATGCAGTGTAATGATAAAGGAGAGCACAGTGTGATGAGAGGGACAGTAATGAGGGGCCGTAGTGTGATGCAATGTAATGATAAAGGAGGGCACAGTGTGATGAGAGGGACAGTAATGAGGGGCCGCAGTGTAATTCAGTCAAATGATAAAGGAGAGCACAGTGTGATGAGAGGGACAGTAATGAGGGGCCGCAGTGTGATGCGGTGTAATGATAAAGGAGAGCACAGTGCGATGAGAGGGACAGTAATGAGGGGCTGCAGTGTGATGATAAAGGAGGGCACAGTGTGATGAGAGGTACAGTAATGAGGGGCCACAGTGTGATGCAATGTAATGATAAAGGAGGGCACAGTGTGATGAGAGGGACAATAATGAGGGGCCACAGTGTGATGCAGTGTAATGATAAAGGAAGGCAAAGTGTGATGAGAGGGACAGTAATGAGGGGCCACAGTGAGAAGCAGTGTAATGATAAAGGAGGGCACAGTGTGATGAGAGGGATAGTAATGAGGGGCCGCAGTTTGATTCAGTGTAATGATAAAGGAGAGCACAGTGTGATGAGAGGGACAATAATGAGGGGCCGCAGTGTGATGCGGTGTAATGATAAAGGAGAGCACAGTGCGATGAGAGGGACAGTAATGAGGGGCCGCAGTGTGATGATAAATGAGGGCACTATGTGATGAGAGGGACAGTAATGAGGGACCACAGTGTGATGCAGTGAAATGATAAAGGAGAGTACAGTGGGATGAGAGGGACAGTAATGAAGGGTCGCAGTGTGATGCAGTGTAATGATAAATGAGGGCACTATGTGATGAGAGGGACAGTAATGAGGGGTCACAGTCTGATACAGTGTAATGATAAAGGAGGGCACATTGTGATGAGACGGACAGTAATGAGGGGTTGCAGTGTGATGCAGTGTAATGATAAAGGAGGGCACAGTGTGAAGAGAGGGACAATAATGAGGGGCCACAGTCAGGGCCGTCTTTCCCATAGTGCACAATGGGCAGGTGCCCGGGGGCCCTGCAGCCCAGGGGGGCCCGTCGGAGGAAGCAAAAAAAAAAAAAAACCTGAAAAAAAGAAGAAAATACTTACCGTGCTGTCAGCTGGCTATCCGGCTCCCTCCCTGGTCTCCTCCTCTGTTGCGCTCGCAGTGCTTGTCGGGCGTGACGTCATCACGCCTGCCCGACATCCATTGCGGAGCGCGACGGAGGAGGAGAACACGGAGGGAGCCGGATCGCCAGCTGACCGCAAATAAAAGTATTTTCTTTTTTTTCAGGTTTTTTTTTTTCCTGCCTTTGACGCGCCCCCCTGGGCTGCAGGGCTCATATATATAATAATTTATTTTTTTTGTATATATAGGGGCCCCGGTGCACTGCTTTCCCCGGGGGCCCAAGATGTTCTTAAGAGGGCCCTGGCCACAGTGTGATGCAGTGTAATGATAAAGGAGGGCACAGTGTTGAGAGGAACAGTAATGAGGGGCCGCAGTGAGATGCAGTGCAATGATTAAGGAGGGCACAGTGTGATAAGAGGGACAGTAATGAGGGGCTGCAGTGTGATGCAGTGTAATGATAAAGGAGGGCACTATGCGATGAGAGGGACAGTAATGAGGGGCCGCAGTGTGATGCAGTGCAATGATAAAGGAGGGCACAGTGTGATGAGAGGGACAGTAATGAAGGACCACAGTGTGATGTAGTGTAATGATAAAGGAGAGCACAGTGTGATGAGAGGGACAGTAATGAGGGGCCACAGTGTGATGCAGTGTAATGATAAAGGAGGGCACAGTGTGATGAGAGGGACAGTATTGAGGGGCCACAGTGTGATGCAGTGTAATGATAAAGGAGGGCACAGTGTGATGAGAGGGACAGTAATGAGGGGCTGCAGTGTGATGCAGTGTAATGATAAAGGAGAGCACAGTGTGATGAGAGGGACAGTAATGAGGGGCCACAGTGTGATGCAGTGTAATGATAAAGGAGAGCACAGTGTGATGACAGGGACCGTAATGAGGGTTCGCAGTGTGATGCAGTGTAATGAGAAAGGAGAGCACAGTGCGATGAGAGGGACAGTAATGAGGGGCTGCAGTGTGATGCAGTGTAAAGATAAAGGAGGGCACAGTGTGATGAGATGGACAGTAATGAGAGGCCGCAGTGTGATGCAGTGTAATGATAAAGGAGAGCACAGTGTGATGAGAGGGACAGTAATGAGGGGCCACAGTGTGATGCAGTGTAATGATAAATGAGGACACAGTGTGATTAGAGGGACAGTAATGAGGGGCCATAGTGTGATGCAGTGTAATGATAAAGGAGAGCACAGTGTGATGAGAGGGACAGTAATGAGGGGTCGCAGTGTGATGAAGTGTAATGATAAAGGAGAGCACAGTGCGATGAGAGGGACAGTAGTGAGGGGCCGCAGTGTGATGCAGTGTAATGATAAAGGAGGGCACTATGTGATGAGAGGGACAGTAATGAGAGACCACAGTGTGATGCAGTGTAATGATAAAGGAGAGCACAGTGTAATGAGAGGGACAGTAATGAGGGGCCGCAGTGTAATGCAGTCAAATGATAAAGGAGAGCACAGTGTGATGAGAGGGACAGTAATGAGGGGCCACAGTGTGATGCAGTGTAATGATAAAGGTGAGCACAGTGTGATGAGAGGGAGAGTAATGAGGGGCCTTAGTGTGATGTGGTGTAATGATAAAGGAGAGCATAGTGTGATGAGAGGGACCGTAATGAGGGTTTGCAGGGTGATGCAGTGTAATGATAAAGGAGAGCACAGTGCGATGAGAGGGACAGTAATCAGGGGCCGAAGTGTGATGCAGTGTAATGATAAAGGAAGGCTCTATGTGATCAGAGGGACAGTAATGAGGGGCCACAGTGTGATGCAGTGTAATGATAAAGGGGAGCACAGTGTGATGAGAGGGACAGTAATGAGGGGCCACACTGTGATGCAGTGTAATGATAAAGGGGAGCACAGTGTGATGAGAGGGAGAGTAATGAGGGGCCTTAGTGTGATGTGGTGTAATGATAAAGGAGAGCATAGTGTGATGAGAGGGACCGTAATGAAGGTTTGCAGGGTGATGCAGTGTAATGATAAAGGAGAGCACAGTGTGATGAGAGGGACAGTAATGAGGGACCGCAGTGTGATGTAGTGTAATGATAAAGAAGAGCACAGTGTGATGAGAGGAACAGTAATGAGGAGCCGCAGTGTGATGCGGTGTAATGATAAAGGAGAGCACAGTGTGATGAGAGGGACAGTAATGAAGGGTCGCAGTGTGATGCAGTGTAACGATAAAGGAGGGCACTATGTGATGAGAGGGACAGTAATGAGAGACCACAGTGTGATGCAGTGTAATGATAAAGGAGAGCACAGTGCGATGAGAGGGACAGTAATGAGGGGCTGCAGTGTGATGCAGTGTAATGATAAAGGAGAGCACAGTGTGATGAGAGGGACAGTAATGAAGGGTCGCAGTGTGATGCAGTGTAATGATAAGGGAGGGCACTATGTGATGAGAGGGACAGTAATGAGAGACCACAGTGTGATGCAGTGTAATGATAAAGGAGAGCACAGTGCGATGAGAGGGACAGTAATGAGGGGCTGCAGTGTGATGCAGTGTAATGATAAAGGAGAGCACAGTGTGATGAGAGGGACAGTAATGTGGAGCCGCAGTGTGATGCGGTGTAATGATAAAGGAGAGCACAGTGTGATGAGAGGGACAGTAATGAAGGGTCGCAGTGTGATGCAGCGTAATGATAAAGGAGGGCACTATGTGATGAGAGGGACAGTAATGAGAGACCACAGTGTGATGCAGTGTAATGATAAAGGAGAGCACAGTGCGATGAGAGCGACAGTAATGAGGGGCTGCAGTGTGATGCAGTGTAATGATAAATGAGGACACAGTGTGATGAGAGGGACAATAATGAGTGGCCACAGTGTGATGTAGTTAATGATAAATGAGGACACAGTGTGATGAGAGGGACAGTAATGAGGGGCCGCAGTGTGATGTAGTGTAATGATTGAGGAGGGCACAGTGTGATGAGAGGAACAGTAATGAGGGGCCACAGTGTGATGCAGTGTAATGATACTTGAGAGCACAGTGCGATAAGAGGGACAGTAATAAGGGTCCACAGTGTGATGTAGTGTAATGATAAAGGAGGGCACAGTGTGATGAGAGGGACAGTAAGGAGGGGCCACAGTGTGATGCAGTGTAATGATAAAGGAGGGCACAGTGTGATGATAAGGACAGTAATGAGGGGCCGCAGTGTGATGCAGTGTAATGATAAAGGACAGCACAGTGTGATGAGAGGGACAGTAATGAGGGGCCGCAGTGTAATGCAGTGTAATGATAAAGGAGAGCACAGTGTGATGAGATGGACAGTAATGAGAGGCCGCAGTGTGATGCAGTGTAATGATAAAGGAGAGCACAGTGTGATGAGAGGGACAGTAATGAGGGGCCACATTGTGATGCAGTGTAATGATAAATGAGGACACAGTGTGATTAGAGGGACAGTAATGAGGGGCCATAGTGTGATGCAGTGTAATGATAAAGGAGAGCACAGTGTGATGAGAGGGACATTAATGAGGGGCCGTAGTGTGATGCAGTGTAATGATAAAGGAGGGCACAGTGTGATGAGAGGGACAGTAAGAAGGGGTCACAGTGTGATGCAGTGTAATGATAAAGGAGGGCACAGTGTGATGATAGGGACAGTAATGAGGGGCCGCAGTGTGATGCAGTGTAATGATAAAGGACAGGACAGTGTGATGAGAGGGACAGTAATGAGGGGCCATAGTGTGATGCAATGTAATGATAAAGGAGAGCACAGTGTGATGAGTGGGACAGTAATGAGGGGCTGTAGTGTGATGCGGTGTAGTGATAAATGAGAGCACAGTGTGATGAGAGGGACAGTAATGAGGGGCTGCAGTGTGATGCAGTGTAATGATAAGGGAGGGCACAGTGTAAAGCGAGGGACAATAATAAAGGGCCGCAGTGTGATGCAGTGTAATGATGAAGGAGAGCACAGTGTGATGAGAAGGACAGTAATGAGGGGCCACAGTGTGATGCAGTGTAATGATAAAGGAGGGCACAGTGTGATGATAGGGACAGTAATGATGGGCCGCAATGTGATGCAGTGTAATGATAAAGGAGGGCACTATGTGATGAGAGGGACAGTAATGAGAGACCACAGTGTGATGCAGTGTAATGATAAAGGAGAGCAAAGTGTAATGATAGGGACAGTAATGAGGGTCCGCAATGTGATGCAGTGTAATGATAAAGGAGGGCACAGTGTAAAGCGAGGGACAATAATGAAGGGCCGCAGTGTGATGCAGTGTAATGATTAAGGAGAGCACAGTGTTATGAGAGGGACAGTAATGAGGGGCTGTAGTGTGATGCAGGTTAATGCTAAAGGAGAGCACAGTGTGATGAGAGGGACAGTAATGAGGCACCACAGTGCGATGCAGTTTAATGATAAAGGAGGGCACAGTGTGATGAGAGAGATAGTAATGGGGGGCCACATGGTGATGTAGTGTAATGATAAAGGAGGGCACAGTGTGATGAGAGGTACAGTAATGAGGGGCCACAGTGTGATGCAGTGTAATGATAAAGGAGGGCACAGTGTGATGAGAGGGACAATAATGAGGGGCACAGTGTGATGCAGTTTAATGATAAAGGAGGGCACAGTGTGATGTGAGGGACAGTAATGAGGAACTGCAGTGTGATGCAGTGTAATGATAAAGGAGGGCACTATGTGATGAGAGGGATAGTAATGAGGGGCCGCAGTGTGATGCAGTGTAATGATAAAGGAGGGCACAGTGTAAAGCGAGGGACAATAATGAAGGGTGGCAGTGTGATGCAGTGTAATGATAAAGGAGAGCACAGTGTAATGAGAGGGACAGTAATGAGGGGCCGCAGTGTAATGCAGTCAAATGATAAAGGAGAGCACAGTGTGATGAGAGGGACAGTAATGAGGGGCCACACTGTGATGCAGTGTAATGATAAAGGTGAGCACAGTGTGATGAGAGGGAGAGTAATGAGGGGCCTTAGTGTGATGTGGTGTAATGATAAAGGAGAGCATAGTGTGATGAGAGGCACCGTAATGATGGTTTGCAGGGTGATGCAGTGTAATGATAAAGGAGAGCACAGTGCGATGAGAGGGACAGTAATCAGGGGCCGAAGTGTGATGCAGTGTAATGATAAAGGAGGGTACTATGTGATCAGAGGGACAGTAATGAGGGGCCACAGTGTGATGCAGTGTAATGATAAAGGAGAGCACAGTGTAATGAGAGGGACAGTAATGACGGGCCGCAGTGTGATGCAGTCAAATGATAAAGGAGAGCACAGTGTGATAAGAGGGACAGTAATGAGGGGCCACACTGTGATGCAGTGTAATGATAAAGGAGAACACAGTGTGATGAGAGGGAGAGTAATGAGGGGCCTTACTGTGATGTGGTGTAATGATAAAGGAGGGCACAGTGCGATGAGAGGGACAGTAATCAGGGGCCGAAGTGTGATGCAGTGTAATGATAAAGAAGGGCACTATGTGATCAGAGGGACAGTAATGAGGGGCCACAGTGTGATGCAGTGTAATGATAAAGGAGAGCACAGTGTGATGAGAGGGACAGTAATGAGGAGCCGCAGTGTGATGCGGTGTAATGATAAAGGAGAGCACAGTGTGATGAGAGGGACAGTAATGAGGGGTCGTAGTGTGATGAAGTGTAATGATAAAGGAGAGCACAGTGCGATGAGAGGGACAGTAATGAGGGGCCGCAGTGTGATGCAGTGTGATGATAAACGAGGGCACAGTGTAAAGCGAGGGACAATAATGAAGGGCCGCAGTGTGATGCAGTGTAATGATTAAGGAGAGCACAGTGTGATGAGTGGGACAGTAATGAGGGGTCGTAGTGTGATGAAGTGTAATGATAAAGGAGAGCACAGTGTGATGAGTGGGACAGTAATGAGGGGTCGTAGTGTGATGAAGTGTAATGATAAAGGAGAGCACAGTGCGATGAGAGGGACAGTAATGAGGGACCACAGTGTGATGCAGTGTAATGATAAAGGAGGGCACAGTGTGATGCAGTGTATTGATAAAGGAGAGCACAGTGTGATGAGAGGGACAGTAATGAGGGGCCGCAGTGAGATGCGGTGTAATGATAAAGGAGAGCACAGTGTGATGAGAGGGACAGTTATGAGGGGTCGCAGTGTGATGAAGTGTAATGATAAAGGAGAGCACAGTGCGATGAGAGGGACAGTAATGAGGGGCCGCAGTGTGATGCAGTGTAATGATAAAGGAGGGCACTATGTGATAAGAGGGACAGTAATAAGAGACCACAGTGTGATGCAGTGTAATGATAAAGGAGGGCACAATGTGATGAGAGGGACATTAATGAGGGGCCACAGTGTTATGCAGTGTAATGGTAAAGGAGAGCACAGTGCGATGCAGTGTATTGATAAAGGAGGGCACAGTGTGATGCAGTGTATTGATAAAGGAGAGCACAGTGTGATGAGAGGGACAGTAATGAGGGGCCGCAGTGAGATGCGGTGTAATGATAAAGGAGAGCACAGTGTGATGAGAGGGACAGTTATGAGGGGTCGCAGTATGATGAAGTGTAATGGTAAAGGAGAGCACAGTGTGATGAGAGGGACAGTAATGAGGGGCCGCAGTGTGATGCAGTGTAATGATAAAGGAGGGCACTATGTGATAAGAGGGACAGTAATAAGAGACCACAGTGTGATGCAGTGTAATAATAAAGGAGGGCACAATGTGATGAGAGGGACAATAATGAGGGACCACAGTGTGATGCAGTGTAATGATAAAGGAGGGCACAGTGTGATGAGAGGTACAGTAATGAGGGGCCAAAGTGTGATACAGTGTAATGATAAAGGAGGGCACAGTGTGATGAGAGGGACAATAATGATGGACCACATTGTGATGCAGTGTAATGATAAAGGAGGGAAAAGTGTGATGAGAGGGACAGTAATGAGGGGCCACAGTGTTATGCAGTGTGATGGTAAAGGAGAGCACAGTGTGATGCAGTGTAATGATAAAGGAGGGCACAGTGTGATGCAGTGTATTGATAAAGGAGAGCACAGTGTGATGAGAGGGACAGTAATGAGGGGCCGCAGTGAGATGCGGTGTAATGATAAAGGAGAGCACAGTGCGATGAGAGGGACAGTAATGAGGGGCCGCAGTGTGATGCAGTGTAATGATAAAGGAGGGCACTATGTGATAAGAGGGACAGTAATAAGAGACCACAGTGTGATGCAGTGTAATGATAAAGGAGGGCACAATGTGATGAGAGGGACATTAATGAGGGGCCACAGTGTTATGCAGTGTAATGGTAAAGGAGAGCACAGTGTGATGCAGTGTATTGATAAAGGAGGGCACAGTGTGATGCAGTGTATTGATAAAGGAGAGCACAGTGTGATGAGAGGGACAGTAATGAGGGGCCGCAGTGAGATGCGGTGTAATGATAAAGGAGAGCACAGTGTGATGAGAGGGACAGTTATGAGGGGTCGCAGTGTGATGAAGTGTAATGATAAAGGAGAGCACAGTGCGATGAGAGGGACAGTAATGAGGGGCCGCAGTGTGATGCAGTGTAATGATAAAGGAGGGCACTATGTGATAAGAGGGACAGTAATAAGAGACCACAGTGTGATGCAGTGTAATGATAAAGGAGGGCACAATGTGATGAGAGGGACAATAATGAGGGACCACAGTGTGATGCAGTGTAATGATAAAGGAGGGCACAGTGTGATGAGAGGTACAGTAATGAGGGGCCAAAGTGTGATACAGTGTAATGATAAAGGAGGGCACAGTGTGATGAGAGGGACAATAATGATGGACCACATTGTGATGCAGTGTAATGATAAAGGAGGGAAAAGTGTGATGAGAGGGACAGTAATGAGGGGCCACAGTGTTATGCAGTGTGATGGTAAAGGAGAGCACAGTGTGATGCAGTGTAATGATAAAGGAGGGCACAGTGTGATGCAGTGTATTGATAAAGGAGAGCACAGTGTGATGAGAGGGACAGTAATGAGGGGCCGCAGTGAGATGCGGTGTAATGATAAAGGAGAGCACAGTGCGATGAGAGGGACAGTAATTAGGGGCCGCAGTGTGATGCAGTGTAATGATAAAGGAGAGCACAGTGTGATGAGAGGGACAGTAATGAGGGGTCGCAGTGTGATGAAGTGTAATGATAAAGGAGAGCACAGTGCGATGAGAGGGACAGTAATGAGGGGCCGCAGTGTGATGCAGTGTAATGATAAATTAGGGCACTATGTGATGAGAGGGACAGTAATGAGAGACCACAGTGTGATGCAGTGTAATGATAAAGGAGAGCACAGTGTATAGAGAGGGACAGTAATGTGGGGCCACAGTGTTATGCAGTGTAATGGTAAAGGAGAGCACAGTGTGATGCAGTGTATTGATAAAGGAGGGCACAGTGTGATATACTGTATTGATAAAGGAGGGTACAGTGTGATGAGAGGGACAGTAATGAGGGGCCACAGTGTTATGCAGTGTAATGGTAAAGGAGAGCACAGTGTGATGCAGTGTATTGATAAAGGAGGGCACAGTGTGATGCAGTGTATTGATAAAGGAGAGCACAGTGTGATGAGAGGGACAGTAATGAGGGGCCGCAGTGAGATGCGGTGTAATGATAAAGGAGAGCACAGTGTGATGAGAGGGACAGTTATGAGGGGTCGCAGTGTGATGAAGTGTAATGATAAAGGAGAGCACAGTGCGATGAGAGGGACAGTAATGAGGGGCCGCAGTGTGATGCAGTGTAATGATAAAGGAGGGCACTATGTGATAAGAGGGACAGTAATAAGAGACCACAGTGTGATGCAGTGTAATGATAAAGGAGGGCACAATGTGATGAGAGGGACAATAATGAGGGTCCACAGTGTGATGCAGTGTAATGATAAAGGAGGGCACAGTGTGATGAGAGGTACAGTAATGAGGGGCCAAAGTGTGATACAGTGTAATGATAAAGGAGGGCACAGTGTGATGAGAGGGACAATAATGATGGACCACATTGTGATGCAGTGTAATGATAAAGGAGGAAAAAATGTGTGATGAGAGGGACAGTAATGAGGGGCCACAGTGTTATGCAGTGTGATGGTAAAGGAGAGCACAGTGTGATGCAGTGTAATGATAAAGGAGGGCACAGTGTGATGCAGTGTATTGATAAAGGAGAGCACAGTGTGATGAGAGGGACAGTAATGAGGGGCCGCAGTGAGATGCGGTGTAATGATAAAGGAGAGCACAGTGCGATGAGAGGGACAGTAATTAGGGGCCGCAGTGTGATGCAGTGTAATGATAAAGGAGAGCACAGTGTGATGAGAGGGACAGTAATGAGGGGTCGCAGTGTGATGAAGTGTAATGATAAAGGAGAGCACAGTGCGATGAGAGGGACAGTAATGAGGGGCCGCAGTGTGATGCAGTGTAATGATAAATTAGGGGCACTATGTGATGAGAGGGACAGTAATGAGAGACCACAGTGTGATGCAGTGTAATGATAAAGGAGAGCACAGTGTATAGAGAGGGGACAGTAATGTGGGGCCACAGTGTTATGCAGTGTAATGGTAAAGGAGAGCACAGTGTGATGCAGTGTATTGATAAAGGAGGGCACAGTGTGATATACTGTATTGATAAAGGAGGGTACAGTGTGATGAGAGGGACAGTAATGAGGGGCCACAGTGTTATGCAGTGTAATGGTAAAGGAGAGCACAGTGTGATGCAGTGTAATGATAAAGGAGGGCACAGTGTGATGTAGTGTATTGATAAAGGAGGGCACTATGTGATGAGAGGGACAGTAATGAGAGACCACAGTGTGATGCAGTGTAATGATAAAGGAGAGCACAGTGCGATGAGAGGGACAGTAATGAGGGGCTGCAGTGTGATGCAGTGTAATGATAAAGGAGAGCACAGTGTGATGAGAGGGACAGTAATGTGGAGCCGCAGTGTGATGCGGTGTAATGATAAAGGAGAGCACAGTGTGATGAGAGGGACAGTAATGAAGGGTCGCAGTGTGATGCAGCGTAATGATAAAGGAGGGCACTATGTGATGAGAGGGACAGTAATGAGAGACCACAGTGTGATGCAGTGTAATGATAAAGGAGAGCACAGTGCGATGAGAGGGACAGTAATGAGGGGCCGCAGTGTGATGCAGTGTAATGATAAAGGAGGGCAAGTGTAAAGCGAGGGACAATAATGAAGGGCCGCACTGTGAGGCAGTGTAATGATAAAGGACAGCACAGTGTGATGAGAGGGACAGTAATGAGGGGCCGTAGTCTGATGCAGTGTAATGATAAAGGAGAGCACAGTGTGATGAGAGGGACAGTAATGAGGGGCCGTAGTGTGATGCAGTGTAATGATAAAGGAGGGCACAGTGTGATGAGAGGGAAAGTAAGGAGGGGCCACAGTGTGATGCAGTGTAATGATAAATGAGGACACAGTGTGATGTAGTGTAATGATAAAAGAGGGCACAGTGTGATGAGAGGGACAGTAATGAGGGGCCGCAGTGTGATGTAGTGTAATGATAAAGGAGGGCACAGTGTGATGAGAGGGACAGTAATGAGGGACCACAGTGTGATGCAGTGTAATGATAAATGAGGGACACAGTGTGATGAGAGGGGACAGTAATGAGGGGCCCGCAGTTGTGATGTACTGTAATGATAAAGGAGGGCACAGTGGTGATGAGAGGGGACAGTAATGAGGGGCCACAGTGTGATGCAGTGTAATGATACTTGAGAGCACAGTGCGATAAGAGGGACAGTAACAAGGGTCCACAGTGTGATGTAGTGTAATGATAAAGGAGGGCACAGTGTGATGAGAGGGACAGTAAGGAGGGGCCACAGTGTGATGCAGTGTAATGATAAAGGAGGGCACAGTGTGATGAGATGGACCAGTAATGAGAGGCCGCAGTGTGATGCAGTGTAATGATAAAGGAGAGCACAGTGTGATGAGAGGGACAGTAATGAGGGGCCACAGTGTGATGCAGTGTAATGATAAATGAGGACACAGTGTGATTAGAGGGACAGTAATGAGGGGCCATAGTGTGATTGCAGTGTAATGATAAAGGAGAGCACAGTGTGATGAGAGGGACAGTAATAAGGGGCCGTAGTGTGATGCAATGTAATGATAAAGGAGGGCACAGTGTTGATGAGAGGGACAGAAATGAGGGGCCGCAGTGTAATTCAGTCAAATGATAAAGGAGAGCACAGTGTGATGAGAGGGGACAGTAATGAGGGGCCGCCAGTGTGATGCGGTGTAATGATAAAGGAGAGCACAGTGCGATGAGAGGGACAGTAATGAGGGGGCTGCAGTGTGATGATAAAGGAGGGCACAGTGTGATGAGAGGTTACAGTAATGAGGGGCCCACAGTGTGATGCAATGTAATGATAAAGGAGGGCACAGTGTGATGAGAGGGACAATAATGAGGGGCCACAGTGTGATGCAGTGTAATGATAAAGGAAGGCAAAGTGTGATGAGAGGGGACAGTAATGAGGGGCCACAGTGAGAAGCAGTGTAATGATAAAAGGAGGGCACAGTGTGATTAGAGGGACAGTAATGAGGGGCCATAGTGTGATGCAGTGTAATGATAAAGGAGAGCACAGTGTGATGAGAGGGACAGTAATAAGGGGCCGTAGTGTGATGCAATGTAATGATAAAGGAGGGCAACAGTGTGATGAGAGGGACAGTAATGAGGGGGCCGCAGTGTAATTCAGTCAAATGATAAAGGAGAGCACAGTGTGATGAGAGGGGACAGTAATGAGGGGCCGCAGTGTGATGCGGTGTAATGATAAAGGGAGAGCACAGTGCGATGAGAGGGACAGTAATGAGGGGCTGCAGTGTGATGATAAAGGGAGGGCACAGTGTGATGAGAGGTACAGTAATGAGGGGCCACAGTGTGATGCAATGTAATGATAAAGGAGGGCACAGTGTGATGAGAGGGACAATAATGAGGGGCCGCAGTGTGATGCGGTGTAATGATAAAGGAGAGCACAGTGCGATGAGAGGGACAGTAATGAGGGGGCCGCAGTGTGATGATAAATGAGGGGCACTATGTGATGAGAGAGGGACAGTAATGAGGGGACCACAGTGTGATGCAGTGAAATGATAAAGGAGAGTACAGTGGGATGAGAGGGACAGTAATGAAGGGTCGCAGTGTGATGGCAGTGTAATGATAAATGAGGGCACTATGTGATGAGAGGGACAGTAATGAGGGGTCACAGTCTGATACAGTGTAATGATAAAGGAGGGCACATTGTGATGAGACGGACAGTAATGAGGGGGTTGCAGTGTGATGCAGTGTAATGATAAAGGAGGGCACAGTGTGAAGAGAGGGACAATAATGAGGGGCCACAGTCAGGGCCGTCTTTCCCATAGTGCACAATGGGCAGGTGCCCGGGGGCCCTGCAGCCCAGGGGGGCCCGTCGGAGGAAGCAAAAAAAAAAAAAACCTGAAAAAAAAGAAGAAAATACTTACCGTGCTGTCAGCTGGCTATCCGGCTCCCTCCCTGGTCTCCTCCTCTGTTGCGCTCGCAGTTGCTTGTCGGGCGTGACGTCATCACGCCTGCCCGACATCCATTGCGGAGCGCGACGGAGGAGGAGAACACGGAGGGAGCCGGATCGCCAGCTGACCGCAAATAAAAGTATTTTCTTTTTTTTCAGGTTTTTTTTTTTCCTGCCTTTGAACGCGCCCCCCTGGGCTGCAGGCTCATATATATAATAATTTATTTTTTTTGTATATATAGGGGCCCCGGTGCACTGCTTTCCCCGGGGGCCCAAGATGTTCTTAAGAGGGCCCTGGCCACAGTGTGATGCAGTGTAATGATAAAGGAGGGCACAGTGTTGAGAGGAACAGGTAATGAGGGGGCCCGCAGTGAGATGCAGTGCAAATGATTAAGGGAGGGCACAGTGTGATAAGAGAGACAGTAATGAGGGGCTGCAGTGTGATGCAGTGTAATGATAAAGGAGGGCACTATGTGATGAGAGGGACAGTAATGAGGGGGCCGCAGTGTGATGCAGTGCAATGATAAAGGAGGGCACAGTGTGATGAGAGGGGACAGTAATGAAGGACCACAGTGTGATGTAGTGTAATGATAAAGGAGAGCACAGTGTGATGAGAGGGACAGTAATGAGGGGCCACAAGTGTGATTGCAGTGTAATGATAAAGGAGGGGCACAGTGTGATGAGAGGGGACAGTATTGAGGGGCCCACAGTGTGATGCCAGTGTAATGATAAAGGAGGGCACAGTGTGATGAGAGGGGACAGTAATGAGGGGGCTGCAGTGTGATGCAGTGTAATGATAAAGGAGAGCACAGTGTGATGAGAGGGACAGTAATGAGGGGCCACAGTGTGATGCAGTGTAATGATAAAGAGAGCACAGTGTGATGAGAGGGACAGTAAATGAGGGGCCGCAGTGAGATGCGGTGTAATGATAAAGGAGAGCACAGTGCGATGAGAGGGGACAGTAATGAGGGGGCCGCAGTGTGATGCAGTGTAATGATAAAGGAGGGCACTATGTGATAAGAGGGACAGTAATAAGAGACCACAGTGTGATGCAGTGTAATGATAAAGGAGGGCACAATGTGATGAGAGGGACATTAATGAGGGGCCACAGTGTTATGCAGTGTAATGGTAAAGGAGAGCACAGTGTGATGCAGTGTATTGATAAAGGAGGGCACAGTGTGATGCAGTGTATTGATAAAGGAGAGCACAGTGTGATGAGAGGGACAGTAATGAGGGGCCGCAGTGAGATGCGGTTGTAATGATAAAGGAGAGCACAGTGTGATGAGAGGGACAGTTATGAGGGGTCGCAGTGTGATGAAGTGTAATGATAAAGGAGAGCACAGTGCGATGAGAGGGACAGTAATGAGGGGCCGCAGTGTGATGCAGTGTAATGATAAAGGAGGGCACTATGTGATAAGAGGGACAGTAATAAGAGACCACAGTGTGATGCAGTGTAATGATAAAGGAGGGCACAATGTGATGAGAGGGGACAATAATGAGGGTCCACAGTGTGATGCAGTGTAATGATAAAGGAGGGCACAGTGTGATGAGAGGTACAGTAATGAGGGGCCAAAGTGTGATTACAGTGTAATGATAAAGGAGGGCACAGTGTGATGAGAGGGACAATAATGATGGACCACATTGTGATGCAGTGTAATGATAAAGGAGGGAAAAGTGTGATGAGAGGGACAGTAATGAGGGGGCCACAGTGTTATGCAGTGTGATGGTAAAGGAGAGCACAGTGTGATGCAGTGTAATG
The DNA here is from genome assembly GCF_038048845.1 of Mixophyes fleayi. Taxonomy (NCBI): domain Eukaryota; kingdom Metazoa; phylum Chordata; class Amphibia; order Anura; family Limnodynastidae; genus Mixophyes; species Mixophyes fleayi. Next base: position 5,589,984 of record NC_134408.1, on the reverse strand, counting down.
ATAAAGGAGGGCACAGTGTGATGCAGTGTATTGATAAAGGAGAGCACAGTGTGATGAGAGGGACAGTAATGAGGGGCCGCAGTGAGATGCGGTGTAATGATAAAGGAGAGCACAGTGCGATGAGAGGGACAGTAATTAGGGGCCCGCAGTGTGATGCAGTGTAATGATAAAGGAGAGCACAGTGTGATGAGAGGGACAGTAATGAGGGGGTCGCAGTGTGATGAAGTGTAATGATAAAGGGAGAGCACAGTGCGATGAGAGGGACAGTAATGAGGGGCCGCAGTGTGATGCAGTGTAATGATAAATTAGGGCACTATGTGATGAGAGGGGACAGTAATGAGAGACCACAGTGTGATGCAGTGTAATGATAAAGGAGAGCACAGTGTATAGAGAGGGACAGTAATGTGGGGCCACAGTGTTATGCAGTGTAATGGTAAAGGAGAGCACAGTGTGATGCAGTGTATTGATAAAGGAGGGCACAGTGTGATATACTGTATTGATAAAGGAGGGTACAGTGTGATGAGAGGGACAGTAATGAGGGGCCACAGTGTTATGCAGTGTAATGGTAAAGGAGAGCACAGTGTGATGCAGTGTAATGATAAAGGAGGGCACAGTGTGATGTAGTGTATTGATAAAGGAGGGCACTATGTGATGAGAGGGACAGTAATGAGAGACCACAGTGTGATGCAGTGTAATGATAAAGGAGAGCACAGTGCGATGAGAGGGACAGTAATGAGGGGCTGCAGTGTGATGCAGTGTAATGATAAAGGAGAGCACAGTGTGATGAGAGGGACAGTAATGTGGAGCCGCAGTGTGATGCGGTGTTAATGATAAAGGAGAGCACAGTGTGATGAGAGGGACAGTAATGAAGGGTCGCAGTGTGATGCAGCGTAATGATAAAGGAGGGCACTATGTGATGAGAGGGGACAGTAATGAGAGACCACAGTGTGATGCAGTGTAATGATAAAGGAGAGCACAGTGCGATGAGAGGGACAGTAATGAGGGGCCGCAGTGTGATGCAGTGTAATGATAAAGGAGGGGCAAGTGTAAAAGCGAGGGACAATAATGAAGGGCCGCACTGTGATGCAGTGTAATGATAAAGGACAGCACAGTGTGATGAGAGGGACAGTAATGAGGGGCCGTAGTCTGATGCAGTGTAATGATAAAGGAGAGCACAGTGGTGATGAGAGGGACAGTAATGA